>NC_137497.1:18108720-18531220 GCF_041902795.1 Electrophorus electricus | reverse complement strand
CACACACAAACAGTACAAATCTCTGTGACACACACACACACACAAAACACCTCTCTCGCTCACACACACACACACTCTCTCTCACCCCTCTCTCTCTCTCACACACACACACACACACAATACTACAAAATACACCTGTATCTTTCTCTTACACACATACACACACACCTCTCTCACACACACTCTTACACACACTACATTTCTTTCTCACACATACACGCTACACCTCTTTCTCTGTCTCTTACACACACTACACCTGTCTGTCATACACACACACGAGCATACACCTCTCTCACACACATACACTCACAGTACATCTCTGTGACACACACACACACGCACACACACACTACAAGTCTCTTACACAAACGTATGCACACACACACACACACACACACACTACAAGTCTCTTACACAAACGTATGCACACACACACACACAAAACATCTCTCTCACACACACACAAAATACACCTGTATCTTTCTCTCATACACACACACACACACACACTTCTCACACATACACGCTACACATCTCTCTCTGTCATTCACTCTATACCTCTCACTCTCTTACACACACACACACACACACACACACACACACACACACACACACACACACAACCACTCACACAGACACTCTAAACCTGTCCCTCTCTCTCTCTCACACACACACACACACACACACACACACACACACACACACACAAAAACCACCTCTCTCTCTCTCTCTCACACACACACACACACACACACACACACACACACAAAATACACCTGTATCTTTCTCTCATACACACACACACACACACACACACTCACACAGACACTCACACAGACACTCTAAACCTGTCCCTCTCTCTCTCACACACATACAATAAATGATGCTCAAATAAAGGACTGAGCTGCAGTTGATTTCTGTACATATGACATAAATACTGTTCTACAAGTTACACATGCTGTGGAATCATAACCTCACTGTGTTAAACTCTGTACAAATCTACACATTAAAGGTGGAAATCTTTGGAAACAAAGGTTTTTCATCCTGTTTTCTGAGTGTTGGAGTGACACACATACAGATGTTGTACACAGTATGAGTGAAATGTATTTTAGAAATGTATTGTAAATATTTGAGATGAAATATTATTCTTATAATATGTTACTAGAGTTTAAGTATAATGTTTATCTAGCCAGAAAAGTCTGTATATTTGATTGAAGTAGGTAAAACAAAAGTAGATTAAGAGAAAAATAACTTACCTGTGATTATTTTTGTGGAGAGACTTCCATGTTGTTTTGGAGGGAAAAGAAACCATAGTGTGTTAAAGGGGACTTTTATGAGAATATGCCTGCCCAAAGACAGGAAGTGACATCACCTAATTTGCTGTTTTTCCATATTTAAGTTTCTAAGGGAAAATTCAAGAGTGATGTTTTGAAGTTGATTGATATTGGAGAATTTATGATTGCTGGACTTTTATTCTTGTAAATGCTAAACTTTCCTTTTTTGAACATTTTTGTATGTTTTTGATGGGATGTGGTTTTTCTTTTGCACTGGAGCACTGGGAGCCAATAAAAACCTTTTCTTTTGTATCCACTTGGAGTGCTTAATGTTACCACCAGATATTATTGCATTACAGTAGTCCAGTCTTGATGTAATAAATGCATGGACCATCTTTTCTGCATCATGTGAGGAGAATGTTTTGATTTAAATTGTGAATGTGCTCATTATACCAAGGTACTAATTTTTTGTCGCTAATGATTTTATTCTTAAGTGGACCAACATCATTAAAGGTGCACAGGAACACCACAAACAAAGCACACGGGGCAGAGCTGGGCAGAGATCTATTAATAATAAAGACAGAAACAAGGGCAATTAAATTCCAAACTTATATCATTCTAAAGGTCTGGAGTACCAAGAGCTGAGCAAAGAGAACAGTGCCCTCACTCAGCTGGTCCGGAAATACAGTTCAGCATTAACACACACTAACACTACACTAACACACACTAAGACTACACATGCTGAGGACCAGAAAATAACAGCGTGGCAGATTACCTAAGAACACTGTCTGATCCAAAACTGAGGTCCACCCTGACCGAGTACAGACTCAGTGACCACCGCCTGGCCATAGAGACCAGCAGACATAAACAGTCCTGTTTACCTGAAGAGCAGAGACTGTGTCAGCAGTACCAGGACTATAAGATCCAGACAAAGCTGCACTTTCTGAATAAATGTACAACATTTAGACAGATTAGAACTAAATTCTTTAAGAAAATTAGCCACGTATTCCCTGAGTTTAAAAACCTCCCTGATGAGGAGAAGCTGCCGTATGTGGTTGGTGAACATAAAGAGTTCAGCACACTGGCAGCGCTGTACGTTCACTCCTGCCACAGTCTGAGGGACAGTTAGTGACCGAGTCAGATACCAGAGACACAGAGACATTATTATTATTATTATTATTATTATTATTATTATTATTATTATTATAGTTATTATTATTATTATTATCGATATTATTATTATTGATATTATTATTATTATTATAGTTATTATTATTATTTTTGATATTATTATTATTGGTATTGGTATTATTATTATTATTGGTATTATTATTATTATTGGTATTATTATTATTATTGGTATTATTATTGGTATTGGTATTGGGTGTGTTGTAGTTCTATTATTATTGTTGTTGTTACTAATATTGTAAGCGGTTATAATATTGTTGTTGTCATCTGCTGTTAGTGTTAATGTCTTTATCAAAGCTTTGGCAAGAGAGTGGGAGATGCACACGGGGACCCAGACTCCTGATGGAGGGAGGGAGGGAGAGAGAGAGAGAGAGAGAGAGATGGAAGGAGGGCCACACTGTGACACAGACTCTGAATGGAGGGAGAGAGTCTCCATCTGGAGTCCTGGTCCCCTCCCTCTCTCTCCCTACATCCGTAGTCCCGTACGGCTCTCTCTCTCTCTCTCTCTCTCTCTCTCTCTCTCTCTCTCTCTCTCTCTCTCTACATCTGGACTTTGGGTCCCCAAGCAGCTCACCCTCTTTCTCCTTCTCCCTCTATTTCTTTCTCTCTCTCTCTCTCTCTCTCTCTCTCTCTCTCTCTCTTTCCATTTGGAGTCTAGGTCGCCTCTCTCTCTCTCTCTCTCTCTCTCTCTCTCTTTCCATCTGGAGTCTGGGTCGCCTCTCTCGCTCTCTCTCTCTCTCTCTCTCTCTCTCTCTCTCTCTCTCTCTCTCTCTCCAGCCTCTTCTTCTACCTGAGGAGAACCATCTAAGTAAATATTTTCCATCTCTTGGTGTGATCTATATTCACTGGTATACAGCCTAGTTTAGAACTGTGCTGCTCTTCTACGAATCTCCACAGGATCTGAGAGTACAGTACCAGACTTCAAGGCATGTATCCATCTGCTCTGACCATGTTTATGCTCTAAACCAAAGAAAAACTTGGACAGAGAGTACATCTGTGTCACGTTCTGAAAAGGAGAACACACCAGAGCCCCCTGTGCCTGTACCCCAAGCAGGTCGGCTAGTTTTTTTTTTTTTTCTTTTTTACTTTAAGAGCCTCAATATCCTCCATTACAAATTGTGGAACCCAGCTGTTGGGAAGGGGCAGAGCCACGCCCCCAGACATGAAACAGCCACGCCCCCAGACATGACACAGCCACGCCCCCTGACATGACACAGCTACGCCCCCTGACATGACACAGCCACGCCCCATGACATGACACAGCCACACCCCCAGACATGGTGCTATTGTGACTAAGGAAGGCTTTACCTTCTCACTCTCTCAGCCAGTCTGCTTCATTCTGTCTATCACTATGAGTTTCTTGAGCAAAATCTACATCATTTCCTTTAAATTTGATTAACTGAAAAAACTGTGTTCTTTTATTCACATCCCTGGCCCCATTAAGTGTTGCCACAGCGCACACACTCATTTTGAAAATGAACATTAAATCTAAACAAAAAAGTGACACAAAATTTAAGCAATCTTCTTATCTTCATCGTTAAGTTGCAGGTTTAGATCAGTAAAACCTTCCTCCTATAAATTGCTTCTCAAACACTGTAAAGACTGTATAAAACCTGCCAGATCTGGAAAGTCCTCTTCCACCCGAACCCCTTTTGCATGTTTTGTATTTTCAAAGAATGTTCTGATCATTTTCAAAGTACACATTTCTCGAGGTCCACAGGGCTGTTAATACAAGGAAACGTTTCTTTCCTGATATCCTTCTGACACACAGGTAAACAGGAATGGAAAATACCTCCTGCAGCTCTGTCAAAATCTGGGTCTGTACATTGTCAACAGTAGGTTATGAGGCGACTCTTTGGGGAGATCCACCTTTTGCTCACCTCTTAGCAATACAGTGGATTACATGATAACAGTACATTCTCTCTCAGTACATTCACTGTAAAGCTACTAACCCCTCTGTCTGATCACAGCCACATCACTGTGTTCATTAATAGGACAGAGACTAGCAGTGCTGCACCCACACTGACCAGTCAGCTGTTTAATACCAGGAGACGATACAGATGGGCCCAAAACAGCACAGAGGAGTTCCAGAAAGCAATCAACTCTCAAGAAATTCAAACACTTTTAGACACATTTCTTGAACACTCTTAATAAATCTAAATAAGAAGAATTGGCTTTTCAAAACACATATTGGATAACACATGTTAAATCACTTTATAATCAATTACTCAAAAATACAAGACCTGAACAAAAGCATATAACTGAAAAATGTAATATATTAGAACTACGAATAAAGGACTTCTAGAATCCCTTGGACTCACCCATTACTGAGCAGGAACTTAGAAATCAAATTTCTACTCTTAAAACAAAAAAAAAACAAGTGGGTCTGATGGCATTTGAAATGAAATGATTAAACACCCAAGTAAAAAAATCCTGAAAAAGACCAAAACCATCATTTTCCAAAAAGAGCCAGATCTCAGGCAAACACACCACACAAGTTTCACATTATGAACACAAACACTAGAAATCTGTACAAATTACAATTACTCAGGATTAAAGATTAGTTCAACTGGAAACTTCAATCCTCTGGTTGTCTAAACACTAGAGTCCCTCATTGTTCATACGCCGACTGAAGATGCATTTACCTGAACATTAGTTTTGCACTTATTAAAATGTTTTAATTGCATTTATGAAATGCTATTGTGTTATGCACAACAAAGTCACTCTGGATAAGAGAGTCTGCTAAACACCTTAAATGTTAATGTAAATATGTATGTTACAATTTCAGAATTAATGGTGACCAATTCAGGAATTCAGAGGATATGCACCATTAGTTAATATATTATTAAAATTACAGCTTTACTAATCCTGGCTCCTAATAGTCTTTGTGAACCTGTTAAAATAATTAAAAAGTGTAGCCATACAAATTATTTGTTAAACAGTAACAAACAGCAGCTATAGTTTCTAAATTACTTGTCATATAAAAATTATCTGTAGCATTTTACAGCCGCTAAAGTGAAAACTATTCAATATACACGAATATCTATAAATGTCTGTAGGCCATTTATAAACAACACACTTTCAAGTAAACTTATCATTTTAAGTTGTCTGTTAAGAAATGTATAAATGACTTGGTAATAATTAATAAAACATGTTGGAGCCCCTTATCTAAAGTTGCAAAACATCTCAATATATAGACATTTACAAAGGTTGGTAAACATTACTATTGTAAGTATGAAGTACTGGCTGTAACACATTTTATTATTTCCCTGCCTCCATAAAATGACAGAGATAATAACACCATCTAAAGGATCTGACCAAAATTTACCAAAAAGACAAGAAAGGAGCAACAGTATTTTGTTCTGTATAGTACTAGGAACAGAGGTTAATAACTGTTTAATCATCACTATTTGCTGTACTTCACCTTGAATTTCACTAATGTGACACTAATGAAGAACCCTGAATTACATGACAATTCAGAATGACTATACATTAATATATTTATAACACATTTGAAATTGTATTTCAGCTTTATTTGATTGTCTCACATAAACAGTAAAATACACACATTAAAAAAGACTTAATGTCTTCAGACTAATGTGCTTGTTAATAAATATGCATAGCAGGACTTCTTGCCAAGATCATGAATAAATCTTCCTAGAGGGCCATTATGGTGTGTTTTTTTGCTAACCATTCATACCATTCTATTACTGTCCAGTGATCCTTTAACAGCTCCTCTGTCCAGTTGCTTTTAAACCTCCAAACAGTTTCCTTGTATGTTCTCCAGGCCCTCTCTATATGCTGGGTGTGAGCCCCTGTAGGAGCATCCATGTATGATATACTGTGGTTAACTGTGTAATGTCTGTAGCCAAGCTGAGACAGAGCCTGCCGGTAGACACGCCACTCACCACTGAGGATTGTGGATCCCCTCCTTACATGCCAAATGATAAGTGGCACTAGTTCCCTTCTGGACCTTCTCTGAACTAGGTGAAGAACTGGCTCTCTTTGTTTAGTGTGGACAGTATTTTCACCCAGCATCCCAGAGACCCACTGCCTCCTTCACAACACCCCAGCCATCCACCCTCTTCCATACTGTGTAACATAAAAAGTAAAGCATTAATACATTAATTAAGAACTATTAACAAGATGAAAGAATTAAAGGTATGAAGCATGAAGACTTGTATGTCCATTATACATTATTAAGACTATACAAAATTCTATACCCACATAAAAGATGCACCTGCATTTCTTCTATGCCTGAAGTTACTCTCATCTATGACAGTGAACTGTCTGCATCCTCCTTTCCTTCTTCTGAGTTCTTCCATCGCCACCACACAAGCCTCTCTCACTTTCTTAGACAACTTTGACAAGAAACTTGAGAAAACCTGAAGGGACATAATGGTGCTAAATTGATTAAATAACTGAATAAATGGATTTAACACTTAGTAAGATATTGAATGTACTCAGTAAAATTGTAAAGTTTATTTGTTAATTAAATTAATTTGGTCATGTGAACTGCTCTGGTTATTTTGCTTCTTTTAATCAAACAATTTACTTGATTTGAATAAAACCAATTAACCTGCTCGTTACACATGGATGTTTGCGGTTGCACCATTAAAATATTTCCACACTGCAGAAAGTATCTAGATGTGCTGAACAAAAATCTGTTTGATTACATTTCAAATGGCCACTCAGTCCACACTTGTTGTATAAAGTAAGACATATAAGCCTGCGTGTGTTAGCTGCTCCCACCTATACGTTGTATATTAAAGTTACACTAAAACATCTAAGTAAGCTCGTTAGTCTACCATTCACATCAGTCCCAGCAGTCGCTGTTGTGTAGTTTCATTTTATGATGACAAAGATCGCATTTAATCTCTTTGTAGTACTTTCTTATTTTGCAGCCACTTTATAAATTTTAAATGTTTCCTTTTTTATTTTTTTCTTCGGCATTTTGGTCCAATTAAAACCGGATGTGTCCCCTTTACATTTGTTATAGTGGAATTTATGGCATTCCAGATTCTCATCGAGTGTACAAGATTTTAAACTTAACAATGCAATGAGTAATACATCCAAATATTTTTATATATTGTGTATTCTTATATTCAGCAGACATATTCATATTTTCTGGACAAACAGCTCTTTGTGAATTTCATATAAACCATCAACAGTAAAGGTGGAGCGTTCGTGGACGTTGGAGTTCATTCAGGTCTGCGCCTCTAATGAGGAGACGCCGGTACAGGTGTGTTTGGAGTCGGATGACAGTGGAGATCAGCACAGCACCTGACGCTCGTCCTCACAGTACACAAAGAAGAAGAGAGTTCACAGTTCAGAGAGAAAACCAGGGCAAAAATCATCAAAAAACAAAACAAAACAGCCAAGACACTGGAGAGAAATACAGATGGAGAGGCTGGAACAGGTCAATGCTGTACTGTACTGTAGCTACAGTGCAGCTAAACTAGCGTTAGCTAGAAATCAACATTAGCAGATGTGTTTTCAGTAGCTTTCTTGAATACTAACATTAGTGGGTTATGCTTGAACAACGCCATGATAGTTCACCGTCTTTATGACCTTTAGTACATTTTATTCAGTATGAGGAATCTGAACACATCCGCTTTGTTAGATTACTCTGAAAGAAAGCTGTCGTACGTTAGCCAACTAGCTAGTAAACTAGCGCGACTGGAAAAGGTGCCGAACACCAGCTGACTGTCTCCGGATTACAGTGGAGATCAGCACAGCCGGTTTCTCCTGTTGTTTGAAGTTTAGCCCTTCGATCCGTTTTCGGTAGGTTTTACGCTCTGGTTCTTTACCTGGCTTTTATTCCCCGTCTACGTACGTCAAGAATGTAAAAGTGAGATTTAATGGGCGAAATTAGCAGGCACAACCGACCGACCGAGCTAGCTCGCTAAATCGGTCGCTCGTCTCGGTCATTTATGTGTAAAATACAGAGTGTCTGACTGTCTGGCTAGATGACATTAAAATGGCTGATTAAACACACCCAGTTAGCTTGCATGCGTGTCCGAAGTGGTGCTTCACAACTCGAGATCGACCGTATTGCTGTTTTGTCTGTATTGTATGTATTGCAGACGTGCAGCGGTGTACCGCGTTCATTGTAAGTGTTCACTAAGCAAACCGCGACCGTGTCGGTACTATTCTATATGTGGCACTGATGTGTGTGTTCTTCTTTCTACAGTTTGGGTATCGACTAGGGATTCAACTAAGTAGCCTGTCAAAGATTTATGCGTGCGCATGTCGTATTTTGTCTCCACAGACGTGCGTGCGCACGATGTCTCTTCCTCTCGTTACCTTTTGGACAGAATTGGACTGCTCAGTGGCCCAGCGTCAGCCACTTTGTCCAGGCCGTGTGCCTGGCGCTTTGTCCACTTCACCTGGCCAGTCAGACCATCGTCGGGGTCAGGGTGAACAGGTGGGTTGTTGTCATGAGGAGGGACTACAGTGTCATCTAGGACGTAGTCCTCAGCAGCCCCGGCCTCATGGCCCAGACCCGTATTCAACTTTTTGAGTTGAATCAGCAGACACTGGCCCACTGCTGAGTTTACCGGGTTTTATATTGACCTTATTAGCACTGTGGACTATAAAGGCTGAGCACTAATAGGCTGGGCTGCATTTTTCGTTACGGGTACAATGCCAGGAACAAAAAGCAGGAACAGGATGTTCTGCGCCTGAGCGTTGGCCAGTCCAACACTCCCATGTTGGCCCTGAAACCTCGCCCTCCCGCGCTGAGTAAGCTCCCAGAGCGTCTGACTCACGAGCACCCTGCTTTTGACCTTAACATCCAGCAGGATGTGTCTGGGCAGGCTTCTCAGCGTGTCCGAGGCCAGCCTCCTCTTCCTCCTGGTGATACCCCGAGGAGCTCTGGTCCGGAAGGAGATGCGGCTTCTGCCACCATCGCCCCTGCCGCACTGGCCGGGCCCGAAGTACTCCAGAGCGTGGTGTTGGAAGAAAAAGGCAGAGGCCTCTGCTGCCACTGCCCATGGACAGGCCGTCCCCCCCGAAGCGGCGCAGGCACGAACACCAGGCCTGCAAAGCCAAGACCAAACAGTTTGGCCACAGCAGGTTTCGTGGGGTGCACTTCTTCATGGCAGCAGCGGGGAAGACTGAGGAGATGCTGGACAGGGTCAGTGATCTGCTGACCACCCCACTCACCCCTTTGTAAATAGTACATAGTTTTATATTTATTCCAATTTTCATTATTCATTCTATGTGTTGTGAATGAGCACTTCAATATTATATTATACGTCACAAAGTGAATGAGCACTGACTTATTCTGCTTTGTACTTCACAAAGTGAATGGGCACCGATTTTAAACCACTTTATTAAAGTGAATAACTTGTTGGTAATTAGACACATTCTTACGAAAAATGCACTTATTTTGATATTATTTATTTGAGGAACAATAAACAAGTACTATTCAAAGTTCAGTTTCCTGTGTATAAATGACTCGTTAAATTAATTCAATTAACATTCAATTAAGTCAGCATTATTATTATTATTATTATTATTATTATTATTATTATTATTATTATTATTAATCTTATTGTTGAATGAACATCCACTTTTAACAATATATATATATATATATATATATATAATAATGGGATATATATTTTTTAAATGTGGAAAAACAATATGAAGACAATAAAATTGACATTCTGTTGAATGTCTGAATTTTTGCATGGAATCCTGATCATGATTAAAAAGATAAAAAAAAAAACAGTCTAACAACATGAAACACATGACTACTTGACATGCATGCGCAACTGCACATGGCTCCTTAACATGCGAAACAACCTGACCCTCTATCCCATAGTCTCGCCTCCTTCCCGGAGAGGTCACAGAGATCACCTGGGACCGGAATGTTGGCAGATTCTGTGTTCTGGGTGAACCGTGGGTCCGGGAACACTGGAGAGGGTGCAGATGAGATTGCATGCCGCCGAAAGGGCCATGGTGGGTGCGAAATGGTTCTGGAGGGGCCCTGGACTGGCCACAGAGAATGACCACTGGTAACAGTTAGATAATCTCCACCTGCCCCCAATGAGCTCTGTGCCTTATAGTCCCTATGACCTTGTCGCCCCTTGTCGTTCTGTCGCCCCTTGTCTGGTATTCTCTGCCTTACTTCATTGTTCTCACATGTTTTTCTCATTTGTAATTGTGTATATATACCTTGTGTTTGTGTATATACGTATATATACTGTGTTCGTATTGTGTATATACACAACCTATGTATATACTGAGGTAATAAAAAGAGTGATTATAGGGAATAGAGGTTTTTAACATTGAATTAGACATATTAATAACATAAAACATAAGGGAGTATAGAGATTCTGTGTCCTCTCAGTGTAACGCGAGTGCCGAAGGGTGTGGTGCAGGATGCACAGACTCTCGACGTGGACAAACATTTATTTACATAGAACATAAAGACTATAGTGGCATTCCCATATAACACAAACAGTGAACATAGAGACACTTAACACTAACAATTTTTAACATTAACACAAGCTAGACAAACACGGTTACGAATGTTACATTTAGATATTAACTCACGAACAACATGCTGCATCAACGATGACCAACAACACTGCACACACTGATGCAGGTTTAAATACACAAAGACAAACAAGGTGCAGGTGTGTGCAGGCGTGGATACAAACAAAGATCCACTCGCTGCACGTGGCGGGCCAAACCATGTGACTTGCGAGAGGCGAACGTTCTGTTAGAGAACCCCCTCCCAAGGGGCGCGGTTCCCGACGCATCCTTCCAGTGAATGCGAGTCTCAGGACGCCGTGTAAATGTACACACAAGCAGCCGCCTGGGAGAAAGGCAGCTTCTCTGTCTCTCTCAGGGCAGTCCGGTATGCCCCCAACAATGTTATGCCTGTAGATGTAGAAAAGTTGTAAACACAAACAAACAATAGCGCCCACACACAAACATATAAGGCGCTGTGACATGGTGCCCGCTGTCTGCGCAGGCACCTTGTACGTGTCCGGGGCCTCAATGGACATGTGGGGGTGCACGTCCACCCCGGTTCCAGACATGCTACCTGCCCCAACGGTCCTCCACTCGCCTGCCACTCTAGGAGCATCCCAGCGACGGTTTGCCTCCTGGGCTTTGAGCAGACCCCTCCAGTCTCGCTGGTGAGTCCACTGAAGGGAAGGGACATGGGCTTCAGCTCTGCCCACTGGAGATCCCGATGGGTCCACCCAACTGCCCTCTTTCTGGTTGTGGTGCATTTCGGTCTTCCTCGGCCCAGGCTCAAGGCCCCCCCCAAGAAATTCTTGGGGGTGTACCCCTCCACTTCCGGGGTGGACATAGACACCAGTCATGGTCCTCTCCCCAATCTGCTGGGATCCAGGCAGCAGGGCGGGGGTGCCTACGCATCTCCCGCTAGGAAGTCTGTCTTTAGCTGAAGGACCTGGCATCCTGTGGTGGTTGGTCATACTGTACCACGTTGGTCCGAGTGCCGAAGGGCGTAGAGCAGAGCGTAGACTCTCTCGACGTGGACAAACATTTATTTACATAAAATGTAAAGACTATAGTGGCACTCCCGTGTAACACAAACAGTGAACATAGAGACACTTAACACTTAACAATTTTTAACGTTAACACAAGGTAGACAAAAATGGTTACGAATGTTACATTTTGACATTAACTCACGCAACTCCTGCTAGGAAGTCCGTCATTTGCCGAGGGAGTAAGAGTCCTGTGGTGGTTGGTCATTCTGTAATGTTGCTGCTGGCCTGAGCACCGTAAGGCATGGGCCAGGACACACAGACTACCTTGACTTTGTGAAACATTTATTAACATTAAGCATGGAAAACACAAGTGGCAATCACATACAACTATAACAGTGAACATTATTAAACATTCAACATATCAAGCTGAACTCAGAGGCCTTCAGATGTCTCTGCAGATTTGCTAGCTAGGTGATAAATAATGAAAATGCCTCAGAGAGAGAGAGATAGAGAGAGATGGAACGAGAGAGAGAATGGACTCAATAAATCTCTCAGTCCATGCTTTTACTATTACTAGTTAATTACTTTTCAGTTCCTACTCTAGGTCCACTTCAGACAGTGCACCATTTGTGTATAGCATCTAGCACCAAGGGCTTATTGAGCTGGTCCTTTCTAAGTTATGAAAGCTCCATCGATGAGACTGGCTGTGTGCTGGGCTGGTGACATAGATGGAAAACTGTATTGTTTTTGTCATGGTTTTAAAAATGATGCGCAGTGAAATGTACTCCTGGGTCAAATTGCTTAGCTATAGTATGAATCATCTGATTAGGACCCAGATAAGTCAAAACAATGACTTGGGCAAGTGTTTAGGGCTCTATGTCTCTGGTGATAAATATGTGCGTCAGCCCATTTAACAGTGTGTCTGTAGCTTTTCATTAACTTTTTATTGCTTATTGGTCACTGTGTATTGCCTTTTCTTACTATTCAGTTTGAAATAACAAATAGGACAGAACAAAACATTATCTTTATGCTATGGTCAACTAGTGTTACTGGCAAACCCAAAGAAATTGGTTAGAGTGGGGATGGTTTTGAAGTCATATCAGCAAAAATTAGCATAACAGATGATTGTAACTTTGGGATTCGCCTGTCTACTGAACTTTTGGATGAAGAAGTCACGGAGCTGCTCTCTCAGTAGGACTCAGCTCTGAGTCTCTCTCCTTAAATGTCAGATATCTTTTCTTCAGTAATTTGTGGTCTTTAGCGTGGCTCCCTTAATTACAGCTATAATAGTGTACATGCCAGCTGTGTTGAATCGCACAACGATGTCAGAATCTGGCACAATTTAACTGTGGAACTAGGTGGAGAGAATCTGACTAGCAGTACATTGGTAAGGTTTGATGCATATCCCAAGATAAGTCATAAAGCCTTGAATAAAGATGAAGGCTAAGACAGCAAAAGTTATGTAATTCTTCAAACATGAATACTAAACGTACAATTCTGGCAAACCATGTCAATTACAATCCATTATACTGATGTGTTTATTTGATTCACTGGAAGACAACGAGTGACTTGTGTTTGGAACATAGTCTTCCTTCCCAAAGTTATACTGACTTCTTATACTTACATTTTTTAAACATGTACAGACAATTTTATTCCCTGGAAAGTAACATATACACAAACAGACAGACACACACAAACACACATATATCAGATATTTTGTCAACTTTCAAATATAAAAGGCACAGCACTATTTTCAAATATAACAGTGTACTGTTTTTATTTTAGTTCTGCACAAAGAGCATACAGCATGTATGTGTATATACGTGTACACGTGTGTGTTCAACTGTGTTATACACAATGCTGCAGTGGCCTGCTCTGCTTCAGCTTGCTCTTTACTGTGCTACACTTGACAGAGAGCTTTTCATGCTGCCTCTTGAGAATGTCTAGTTGGCTCTGCAGGTCCTCGCATGCATCCTTCACCTTCTCAAAATCCTGGAGCAGCTTCTTGTTTCTCAGCAGGCTGCAGCGCTGGCACAGGCGCAGATTGTCTGCACGCAGCTTGTCTTTAGTTATCATTACCCCTGCCAGAGCTTTCCGCTTGTTGCCGATCATTGCCTTTATCTTGGCCAGATTGGCTAGTTTGGCCTGGATCTCCAGCTCCACAAAGTTGATCGTTTCTTTGAGATGTGACTGGAACTGAGAGTGGAGGTACACAATACTGAGATTATTTTCTATGCCTTCAGGACTCTACTGTACAATACATCTTCCCATCCTACTCCGTGGCAATAAATTTACTGCATTTTCAGTTTTAAATGTGGGCTCGAAATTTCCAAGTTTTGTGGTGGGATTTATGGGATGGGTCTTGTTATGTTTTCAAGTCTACTTGACAGTTCCATGGCTATCTAAAAAATCAACAGAAGTTGCACCCACATTAGTCTTAATCTACTGAGTTTAATAGGACGTCATACCTCTCTAGTGCTGGTAATTCCTTTCTTTATTTGAATAACCTCCTCTTCATACTCCAAGATCATAGTCTTATAATTCTCATTTTCAAATTTCAGTTTTTCAGCCTTTGTCCTCTCCTCCAGTTCTCCAATAGCTTCTTCCCGGCTTTGTACCCTCATCTGCAGCGCAAGGTTCCGTATTTTTGCAGCAGTGAGCTTATTCTCCGTCTTCTGCTCAGCTGCAAGGAGCCGTTTCACCTCAACAAGAGCTGCCCGCTTTCCCAGCCGCCGGGCGAGAGCCGCAAGGAGTACTTCTTGCATCATCATGATGAAGGCTTGATATTCACAGTCCCACTGCTTCTTCTTCTCCTGGCACCGGGGCCGGAGTTCTTCAACTTGCTGCTGGTAGAGCTGTGATTTGCACTGCCACTGCAACTTTAGGTCCTCTAGAATTTTTAGCTGGTCCTGGTAGCCATGGCGACTCCGCCTTGTACACACAGGCATTGGCACGTTTTCCCTTTCCAACCAGTCAGCTATTATCATCTGCTGCTCGCTGTTCAACTGGCAGAGTTCATCCCTTTCTGACAGGAGGTTCTGCAGAAGCGCTTGGTGTTCCTTATACTCAGCTTCAAGATTATATCTCTCCATCTCCAGCTGCTCTTTGGAAGCTTCACTGTCATGACATCCATCCAGACCAGTGTTCTGCAGCTGCTCATATGAGCCTAAATTTACGGGGCAGAGTTATACTAAAGAATCATCCAGTTCTATTAATTAACAGATGGCAACAGCTGATTTTGCCATCTTGAAATTGAGCTATGTTCAGATGAGAAGGCTCAGTTTAAAAATATATTACGACTCTTCATATGAAACCATGTGTTAAAAACCAACAGGAATGAATTGCCATGTAATTTTCTCTAGAATGTATAGACTTTATAGTTCTTTACCTTTTTTTCTCTGAAATGGTAGTGGATGGCTACCATTGATTGGAGGTAGAACAAGTGGAGCAAAATGTGTGCTGTCTCTAGTTTCTGGACTGTGCACACCCACATCAAGAGCCTAAACAAAGTATACAAGGTATTTTTCACACAAGAATCTACATACTGACACACAAGCACACATAACCATACACAACCTTCCATCATAGCCAAACAACTTTTTATTAAAATGTACTAAAAATGTATTTCTATTTGTTTCTTTCTTGAGGCAGCAGTACAAATATTTTTAAGGTATCCCATATAATTTAAAGATTCAAAAACACATGCGCCTTCATTTCAGCATTTAAATAAAATGTGTATACACGTACCTGAACGTTGTTTGCTTTCTGAGCACTGTGGTTTGGTCTTATTGGTGGCAGCTTTGTGCAGCCCCTTTTCCTCTTTTCCATATCTACTGGCGCCTCTTGTCTTTTGATGTGAATTCTAAAGATCGATAAGCCTTTTAGTTTTTGGGGAACAGACCTCAGCCAATTACAATAAGCAGCAACGAAGCAAATGAGTACTATGGGAATGGTGAAAGGCGTGATTAATGTGATAACTTGTGTGACTTCACAGCCCCTTTATTAAATCATAATTATGCCACAAGTACCATCTCTACATAAATATCAACTTGCTAAACCTGCTAAACCTTGCACGGCTCAAGGTTTTTTCGTTTAGATTTTAATCAATTTATCTGCTCATTCAACCACATGAAAATCAAGCCAACGTGTATCAGAAACAGTACACGCTGTAAACATCACACGTGTAAAACCTAATAATGAAAGTTGAATCGCACAACGATGTCAGAATATGGCACAATTTAACTGTGGAACTAGGTGGAGAGAATCTGACTAGCAGTACATTGGTAAGGTTTGATGCATATCCCAAGATAAGTCATAAAGCCTTGAATAAAGATGAAGGCTAAGACAGCAAAAGTTATGTAATTCTTCAAACATGAATACTAAACGTACAATTCTGGCAAACCATGTCAATTACAATCCATTATACTGATGTGTTTATTTGATTCACTGGAAGACAACGAGTGACTTGTGTTTGGAACATAGTCTTCCTTCCCAAAGTTATACTGACTTCTTATACTTACATTTTTTAAACATGTACAGACAATTTTATTCCCTGGAAAGTAACATATACACAAACAGACAGACACACACAAACACACATATATCAGATATTTTGTCAACTTTCAAATATAAAAGGCACAGCACTATTTTCAAATATAACAGTGTACTGTTTTTATTTTAGTTCTGCACAAAGAGCATACAGCATGTATGTGTATATACGTGTACACGTGTGTGTTCAACTGTGTTATACACAATGCTGCAGTGGCCTGCTCTGCTTCAGCTTGCTCTTTACTGTGCTACACTTGACAGAGAGCTTTTCATGCTGCCTCTTGAGAATGTCTAGTTGGCTCTGCAGGTCCTCGCATGCATCCTTCACCTTCTCAAAATCCTGGAGCAGCTTCTTGTTTCTCAGCAGGCTGCAGCGCTGGCACAGGCGCAGATTGTCTGCACGCAGCTTGTCTTTAGTTATCATTACCCCTGCCAGAGCTTTCCGCTTGTTGCCGATCATTGCCTTTATCTTGGCCAGATTGGCTAGTTTGGCCTGGATCTCCAGCTCCACAAAGTTGATCGTTTCTTTGAGATGTGACTGGAACTGAGAGTGGAGGTACACAATACTGAGATTATTTTCTATGCCTTCAGGACTCTACTGTACAATACATCTTCCCATCCTACTCCGTGGCAATAAATTTACTGCATTTTCAGTTTTAAATGTGGGCTCGAAATTTCCAAGTTTTGTGGTGGGATTTATGGGATGGGTCTTGTTATGTTTTCAAGTCTACTTGACAGTTCCATGGCTATCTAAAAAATCAACAGAACTTGCACCCACATTAGTCTTAATCTACTGAGTTTAATAGGACGTCATACCTCTCTAGTGCTGGTCATTCCTTTCTTTATTCGAATAACCTCCTCTTCATACTCCAAGATCATAGTCTTATAATTCTCATTTTCAAATTTCAGTTTTTCAGCCTTTGTCCTCTCCTCCAGTTCTCCAATAGCTTCTTCCCGGCTTTGTACCCTCATCTGCAGCGCAAGGTTCCGTATTTTTGCAGCAGTGAGCTTAGTCTCCGTCTTCTGCTCAGCTGCAAGGAGCCGTTTCACCTCAACAAGAGCTGCCCGCTTTCCCAGCCGCCGGGCGACAGCCGCAACGACTACTTCTTGCATCATCATGATGAAGGCTTGATATTCACAGTCCCACTGCTTCTTCTTCTCCTGGCACCGGGGCCGGAGTTCTTCAACTTGCTGCTGGTAGAGCTGTGATTTGCACTGCCACTGCAACTTTAGGTCCTCTAGAATTTTTAGCTGGTCCTGGTAGCCATGGCGACTCCGCCATGTACACACAGGCATTGGCACGTTTTCCCTCTCCAACCAGTCAGCTATTATCATCTGCTGCTCGCTGTTCAACTGCCAGAGTTCATCCCTTTCTGACAGGAGGCTCTGCAGAAGCGCTTGGTGTTCCTTATACTCAGCTTCAAGATTATATCTCTCCATCTCCAGCTGCTCTTTGGAAGCTTCACTGTCATGACATCCATCCAGACCAGTCTTCTGCAGCTGCTCATATGAACCTAAATTTACGGGGCAGAGTTATACTAAAGAATCATCCAGTTCTATTAATTAACAGATGGCAACAGCTGATTTGAAATTGAGCTATGTTCAGATGAGAAGGCTCAGTTTAAAAATATATTACGACTCTTCATATGAAACCCTGTGTTAAAAACCAACAGGAATTAATTGCCATGTAATTTTCTCTAGAATGTATAGACTTTATAGTTCTTTACCTTTTTTTCTCTGAAATGGTAGTGGATGGCTACCATTGATTGGAGGTAGAACAAGTGGAGCAAAATGTGTGCTGTCTCTAGTTTCTGGACTGTGCACACCCACATCAAGAGCCTAAACAAAGTATACAAGGTATTTTTCACACAAGAATCTACATACTGACACACAAGCACACATAACCATACACAACCTTCCATCATAGCCAAACAACTTTTTATTAAAATGTACTAAAAATGTATTTCTATTTGTTTCTTTCTTGAGGCAGCAGTACAAATATTTTTAAGGTATCCCATATAATTTAAAGATTCAAAAACACATGCGCCTTCATTTCAGCATTTAAATAAAATGTGTATACACGTACCTGAACGTTGTTTGCTTTCTGAGCACTGTGGTTTGGTCTTATTGGTGGCAGCTTTGTGCAGCCCCTTTTCCTCTTTTCCATATCTACTGGCGCCTCTTGTCTTTTGATGTGAATTCTAAAGATCGATAAGCCTTTTAGTTTTTGGGGAACAGACCTCAGCCAATTACAATAAGCAGCAACGAAGCAAATGAGTACTATGGGAATGGTGAAAGGCGTGATTAATGTGATAACTTGTGTGACTTCACAGCCCCTTTATTAAATCATAATTATGCCACAAGTACCATCTCTACATAAATATCAACTTGCTAAACCTGCTAAACCTTGCACGGCTCAAGGTTTTTTCGTTTAGATTTTAATCAATTTATCTGCTCATTCAACCACATGAAAATCAAGCCAACGTGTATCAGAAACAGTACACGCTGTAAACATCACACGTGAAATGGTAGTGGATGGCTACCATTGATTGGAGGTAGAACAAGTGGAGCAAAATGTGTGCTGTCTCTAGTTTCTGGACTGTGCACACCCACATCAAGAGCCTAAACAAAGTATACAAGGTATTTTTCACACAAGAATTTACATACTGACACACAAGCACACATAATCATACACAACCTTCCATCATAGCCCAACAACCTTTTATTAAAATGTACTAAAAATGTATTTCTATTTGTTTCATTCTAGAGGCACCAGTACAAACATTTTTAAGGTATACCATACAATTTAAAGATTCAAAAACACATGCTCCTTCATTTCAGCGTTTAAATAAAATGTGTATACACGTACCTGAACGTTGTTTGCTTTCTGAGCACTGTGGTTTGGTCTTATTGGTGGCAGCTTTGTGCAGCCACCTTTCCTCTTTTCCAAATCTACTGACACCTCTCATCTTTTGATGTGAATTCTAAAGGTCAGTAAGCCTAACGACTGATTATAATTGGAGTGTGGACAAACACTAGCTAGCTACAAATCACTTACACAGTAGCGTGTGATTGACTGCGCCAGTACCCGCTCCTATTGTGTTAACAGCTTTATGAATATTAATGAACTTTCCGCCGCTCTCTCCACCCCCAGTGAGAAAGCTTTCTTCCTATTGGCTGTGCCAGTTCTCTGTATGACGCAGAGGTCTTTTGAACATTCCTAGTGGTTTTAGAAGAAACCCTCTGATACACATAGAAATAGAAATAGAAGCAATTTACTGCTGTGTATACACTCTCACAGCACTATATTCTAAATACCTACTGTTGTGCAGAGTGTAATGGGCAGTAATTTGTCTGCTGTCCCTTTAAGTTGTGTTTTACGGAAAATGCATGTGCATGAATGCCACACAGGAGAAGACTTTTTTTTGTACTGTACATGACGGACCTTACTGGACCCAGCGATTCTTTTGTCCTTAATTTCATTTCTCTGTTAATGTGTTTATGAGCTTTGGACATTTCTACATTTCATGTATGCACTGTCAACAGGATTCCAAGAGCAAGCCGCTGTCACGTAGTGAATAAACCGGCAAGATTATTGCATAACTGAGTTGAGTCTGACTCGCGTCTCCTCCACATGCTTCAGAGGCTTCTCTCTACCAGTGCCAAAGCTCTTTGCTAATCTGGGTTGGAGCATAATTTAAATAGGACTAACTCCAAGCGTTACAAGAGGCACCTTGTGGTTGCATAGTTAGAGTCCATGGTCCATTCTGCCACCATCCACATTTCTACACATTTTCTAGCCCTTTATCAGTGGTTTGCTTCTGACCAAACGACTGCAGTTGCCAAGATATTTTGGGTGGCTGACCACTCTGCAGTGACAGTGACATGCAGGAAAACTCCAGCCACCCTGCTGGGCACGACACACTTGCAACACTCACTATCTCAGTGCCTCCACTGTGCCGATGCTTTGAAAGTATATGTTCCATGCTAATAACCCTGAAAAATGTACAACTTATTTAATTAGTCTACTATTGCATATTGAAGATTACACAGTGCATGGGTATGCTCAAATGAAATGTGGCCAGAGTTCCTCAGTGTGTTTTTGATTTATGAAGATTCATGAAGAGTAACATTGACATCTCAGGAAATGTTTGAGATATCATGCTTGTCCCTGGTCTAATTCTCTCACAAGCAAATATATTAATAAAGCAGAACTAAAGCAAAGGCAGAATTTTTGGAACTGTTACTGAAAGACAACAGAGTAGCATAGAAGGATAGAAGAAGAACATCACAGAAAAATTAATGCACATATCACTAGCCTAAGACCCTTTAAACACAAGAAATGCTGAGAGCTAAAACTAATATTTCCATATTTTGTTCATTTATTGCCTCATTGAGAAACAGTCCAAGACATACATTATCCTACAACACCATGCATTATTCTCCATGACAAAGGATTTTCAGGCACATGGCCATATTAACAAGGCAAAAATTATGGCCAAACAGGACTAAAACAACAGCAAATTATGAATATTGTTCAGCTTGCGCATATGGGACTATAAAATGCTTCTGGCACTAGGCATTTGTTTATGACTCAGAGGCTTCTGATTTGTTTAAACAATCAGCAGAGTTTTGTGTCACATGACACTTGATGAAATACAAAGTCATTGCTTCAATTATGCATTTACACACCAGTAAAAATGATTCATATATATATATATATATATATATATATATATATATATATATATATATATATATATATATATAGAGAGAGAGAGAGAGAGAGAGAGAGAGAGAGAGAGAGAGAGAGAGAACACTGCAAACGTCAAAGAAGACCTCCACTTTTATTCAGTACAAGAACGTTTTTGTTTTTTTGTATTTTGTAAAATCCATTTTATTAAACTTAGTGGTGGACATCTCAGCATTCACAACTCCTCATAAATACTAAACGTTAAAGTACTTCATCTTTGTCATTGTTAAAGTATTTCCACACTTTTTGCCTCTACAGTTGAATGTCATGCTATTTAAAAAACAAAATAAACATTAGAAGATAGTTCTTCTTGAACGTACTGAGTAGAGCTTAAGTCAGCAATCACCCACATTATTTCGTGTAACGTTGCTGCTGGCCCGAGTGCCGCAGGGCGCGGGGCAGGACGCACAGACTCCCTTGTGCTTGTGAAACATTTATTAACATTAAACACGGACAACACAAGTGCCACTCACATACAAATATAGCAGTGAACAGTATTAAACATTTAACATAATACGAAAACGGTGTCACATCCATAACTTGGATTACCGACAGGAGACATTAGATTTTGCGCGGGACTGGTAGGACATACTGCAGTGGGGAGCCAAAGGCACTTTTATCCAAGCAGAAACGGTCTTTGCTATGATTGAACCGTACACAACACACAAACAGCGGCACAAACGTAAGTACACAAAGTAGCAATCTGCAGAATTCTAGCTGTTAGCTGGTTAGCTCTTTGTAAAATTTGAAAGTAGTTGTAAGTGGATATTTGAACATTTTTAGGGAGGTTTTTCAAAGGCTTGAACGAGCTGTGTGTAGGTTATGTTAGCGATACAGCAATGCTAGCGGGCGAAACCATCTGGCTAACCTTAGCTAACCTAGCTAGCTAGTTGGGATAACACTTTTGTTAATTGACTGCCTAATCCAGTGGTCACCAACATTTTCATCGATAAACATAATATCATATTCTCAATTATGAGCAAATTAGACATGTGAGATCGACTTGATAGATAGACTGGTTGGCGACCAGCGAGCTAAACCATCGATAAGGGTGCTGTAGCTAGCTAACATTATTTCTTCCATCAGTGCAGCTTGATTTTCATTACGGTTCTTTGTAAAATTGCTAAACCTTTATTTACTAGTTAGGTGTCCAAGTTCAACACACGCAAAGGCTGGGACACTTCTAAGAATGTGGAAGAGCGCAGGGAGCAGGTCAGCAGCTTCTTTTAGAAGGAACTCCTTTAGAATTGATTTATCCTGACTACAAAAACAACTGCTCCCCATGTCTGTGTAATTTCAGTCTAGTTGGTTGGGTTTATTATTTAGCCAAGAGTGAAATAATAATGAAATTTACAGTATACTTTTACATCACCATATTGTTTTTTATAAACAGTGAACACTATACATGCAAATACAACACTATACATGCAAATACAAGAAGTATTCAGATTTCTTTTCAACAGGAGTTTATAGTGCTTAGTGCTATGTTTATTTATGAGGGATATGGGGACCCTAGCTGGGACTTAAAATATATGAAGAATTCTTGGCAGACCTGGAATAAGGCCAAGCCGGTGTGGGACAAGGCACATGGTGTAAAACTCAATAAGACTCCTGGGACTGAAATAGCTGTTTTTGCTGCCACACAGCTGAAAGGATCCTCCTCCACTTGTGAAGCGTGCACTGATAAGACAGGCCACTGCTCAGGCAGATGTTTCTGTTTCGAAGGCCACACACACATCTGAGCTGAAGCAGGAAAGTGAGAGGGGGACTTCTGGAGGAAGATTGGACGACAAGCCACACCCACCCTCTCTACTAACCTCGCCTCTACAGTAGGTTGAGACTTCGGAGCACGGCTCCAGCCACCCCGTGAATATTTCTGCTCTATTCATGATGCTGGGTGAGAAACTGTGTAGAGTTATGCCTCCTAACATGACTGATATTACAAATAGGCGTTTATCACATTTTTGTAGATGGCCCATGTTTTAAACCGTCTGACTCTGAATTTCCCTGTGGTTATTGTCTGCTCTCTGCCTAACCTCATTTGGGAGGCTTACTCTCTCCCTTATAGGTCTGCTCAAGCAGTTGAGCTGATGGCGTTTACCAGGGTCTGCCATCTACTCCGGGATCAGGTTGTCACCATCTACACTGATTCCCATTATGCGTTTGGGGTTGCTCATAACTTTGTTAAGATTTGGCACTCCAGGGGGTTCCGCACCTCGGACGGCAAGACCATTTCTAATCCAGGACTAGTGTCTGCACCTTTGTCTGCATGTACACTACCAGCTCGGCTGGCTATCGTTAAAGGTCAAAGGTCATGACTCAACCTCTGAGTATGACACGGCCACTGGCAATGCTTCAGCAGATGAGATCCCACGTTGGTCAGCTGTGAATGCTCCCTCATGCCCGTACACTATATCCTTGATGTGTGAAGCGATCGCCATGTTTTCTCATTGCTTTGTGCCGAATAATATCAATCTGCGTTTCTTACAAACTCAGGGTACACAACAGGACTGCTCTCACTGGGTTGATTAGGGCTGTAGTCCTGATTAAAATGGTCTAATCTGTGACCTGGAGGGGCATGTCACCGTTCCTAAATGTATTTTGCCATTTCTTGTGCATCATTTTCATGGGATTTCACATCGCACAAAGGGGGTGACGGCTAACATTTAAAAACAGTTTTGTATACCTGCAACACATATAACTGTAAAACTCCTCCTAGATTGCTGTTTAACCTGTGCCAGAAGCAACCAAGGTAAAACACAAGCCAAATATGATACCTTACCGGCTCCTGAATATCCCTTTCAGTCAGTTGAAAGTACTTGCTAGCGATTGTAGACAGGTTTTCCAAGTGAACTGATGTGTTTCCTTGTTCTAAGGAAGACGCCCGCACTGTGGTTAAAATCCTAGCCAAGGAGATAATATCGAGGTATGGTGTGCTTCGGGTAATAACATTCAAATCAGGGACCCATGTTTCATTTCTAAGGTAACTCAGAAACTATGCACCTACCTAACTATTGACTGGAAGTTTCACATCTCATGATGGAAACAGGAAAGAAGTAGATAGATCTACTGCCAGCAGTGTTGTGTGAGATCAGAATGACACCCAATGCTGCCACCAAATTTTCTCCATTTGAGGTCATTTTTGATAGACTCCGTCTCTGCTTATCAGCCATAATGTAACTGCTTGACCAAGAGCTCTTCACCCGAGGTCATCTGCTCCCTCTTCTTGCATACTTTACCCCTCCCTTTCTCTTTCGCTCTCCCCATCTCTCTCTACACACGCAAGCAGCTCATGGCTGGGTCATGCTGACTGCATCTAATCTTTACTAACCTGCTTCTTTCCTGTCTACGTAGACCCTTGGAACATTCCTCATTTTTCCCCATCATCCTGTAGATTTAGATAGTAGATATAGGACACATATATACTCTGTGCTTTCCTCAATAAAGTGGAACTCTTGATTCACTTCATCCTAATCCAGATTACAGAATAATTCACACAGTCATAGCCATTTCACCTATTGATATCCAAAGAGCAGAAGTTAGAATTCAACACGCCTATCATCCCACTGGAACTTATGCTAACTGCATTTAGATTTTAAAAATTGATCAAAATGATTCCTCTTTCATTAAAATAGTCACATCCGTGTTCAGGGAATTCTTGCATCCCTACGGAACTCCCTGGAAGTTCAGGAAACACGTGTAAGATCCCTGCTGTTCACACTGCCTTGTGTAACCCTAGTCATATATTTCTATCAACAAAAATACAAAACAAAACTCCCCAAAACTGCAAACCATCCTAAAACAATAAAACTGTTCTAGGTACAGCTGCAATTTAGCGATTCAAGATCGATCAGTTCCACTCCTTGGTTCTGTGTTTTTTTGCACCTATAAGGCTTGTCTTGTACATATTTGTTTCTTGGTGGAGTTTTGTGTTTACATTGCTTGTTTTACACTCACCTCCTGTCAGAGGGTATATGTATTTTTCTGTCATTTAGGCATCTGATAAAGTGAAAAAAATGATTCGCTCATGATAAAAATGTAGATTATTCTAGAGTTCTAGCCAGAATGCGTGTTTGGCTGTTGTTAGTACACAGTGTTAATTCTTTAACCAGGGTATTTGGAGTTACCTGAGTTAGCTGAGGATGTGCGTTATACCCTGCACAGATCACTGGCCTGCTTCCACACACTGGAGTGAGGTGTGAAGGGCTTGAGTTTAGGAAGGTGTGTTGGCCTAGATGAAGTACAGTCATATGCAGACCAGGGGTCATGTGGGCTGGACCTGGAACCTGCTGGTGTGGCTTCACCTGGGGTGCCCTTGCCCGGTGTAAGCAGTTGCATAGTTCCACATGTCCTTCAAATGTAGTGGGATTGCCTCCCTGTTGTGATGTGACCAGTTGTCTGATGTGATACACTTGTGATTGCTTTGAAATACCTGATAGATTCAAATTCATACATATCAACATTATAATGAATATTGTAGTAATTGGTGACATAAATGTTGATTAGTAATTGATTTGATTCCTTTTTTTTCTAAAAGGGAATATTAAAAACAATAAGTGATGTGAACGTTGTAATTGGCTGCTTCTTCCAGAGGGAGGTGGCAGACTGTTATACTCAGAATGCAAAAGTCATTGAGAAACAACTAGAGAGGAAAGGAATGAGTAAGAAAAGACTGCAGGAACTGGTGAGACCCCACACACATACATACACACACACCCCTACACACACACGCGCGCACACACACACACGAAAGAAAAGAGCTGGTGAGAACACACACTTTCTGACAGTCATGCTCACAAAGATAACCAAATAAGTATACCCACCGTCTCCCTCACACGGTGGAACACACCTGACTATCAGGCGAGGGTAAAAGCTCTCGTGTAGAACCGAGGGGGAAATTTGTCTGATTAGGTGAACAGCACAGGCTGTGTGTTCCACATGAGACTGCGTTCACACGGCATGTTCAGTGTGTTATATATAATGAAAAACACCTTTGTGGTGTGTTAAATATAATGAAGTGTGTAGATATTCAATGCGTGCTAGTGTGTGGCACAGTGTGTGTTTTAATGTGTACATGTTCTGTGTGTGTGTGTGTGTGTGTAACTGCTTTGCTCTTTTTCTTTTTTTCAGCCTGAACTAGAAACTAAGAAGGCAAAGATGAAGGGAACCATTATTGATAACCAGTTCAAATAGTGTGTGTGTGTGTGTGTGTGTGTGTGTGTCTGTGTCCTGGTCACGTCGGGCCAGCTGTGTGTTCTGATGAGACACATGATCAGAAACAGAAATGACAAATTAGTAATATGTGTAAATATCCACCCCCTTAACCGCGATGCGTCAGAGGTGGGAACCGCGTTTTACTGCAGCGCATTTGATGTTTGTCCTAAATGTGCAGCCTGTGTTTTTGTGTGTGATAACATGAGAGAGGAAGAATTTTTCTAAGACAGCTGGAATTTTTGTACATGTTGTGGTTTTTTTTTACATTTATTTTTCCTTTTAATAAAGCTTTACAGAGACTACTCTACCTCCTGATGGCTGACATCATGATGTTTTACTTACCTGTCCATCTACCTTACCTGTCCATCTACTGGTCTGCTCTTAATACCATAGAAACATTGTTGCTGAGCATGTCACTGGTTCAGACCCCAGACTGGGCGGAGCTGCTGGTGAGGATGATGGGAGATTATGGGATTTCACATCCCCAGTGCCAGAGTCCTGGCCGAGAAACGAGGAGCTTCTGGGAGGTTCCGCCATCAGTATCTTGGCCCCATTAATCTGGTACCCTGGGAATCCCACCTGCTAGTCAGGCATAATCAGAGGGGAATTATATTCAAAGTGGAAAAAAATAGCCATTGATCTGGTTTTAGTAGTTTATGAATATTTCAGGATTATTCGGTTATTAGATTAAGCAAATATTATAGTCATAATAAGGGAATATTATTATTATATTGAATTATTACATCAGAAATCCCTGTGCTTTGACCTCCCTGATCTTCAGTGGGAATAACAATCTTTACATTACCAACAGGACCACACTCGATAAAACCAAGGCTCTGATGATTGTGTGTGCGCGCGTGCACATGCACTGCCAGTATTGTATAGCATAGTAAGTCCACTAAAACACTGCATGAGGCATTTATGAGGTCAGTAAATGTGTTTATTATTCAAAACAGTGAGTTTTACTATATTTTGATTGTCTTAATACTGAAGTATATAGTTAAAACTAATGGAAATACAAAACAGCAGATTATAATAAATACTCACCTTTTACTGGAGCAAAAGTCATACACAGTGTCAATACCGGAGGCTAAAAGGCAACAAACAGCTCAGCTAACGATAACCACATGTTTGAGCTAATGTTAGCTAGCTAGTTAGCTAGCTAGCTAATATTAGATATGAAATGCCTAAACCCTACCGTTAGTTAACAAGCTAGCTAGCATTAGCATAGTGAACTAAATACCCAAACTGACGTCCTCTGTGGTTGCTGCTAAAGTCCGGGAGTTTTTTTCTCCTACCACTGATAGCTAGCGAGACAGGACAGTTAGCTCATTCAAATAAAGGCTACTCAGCTCTGGACCTCGATATTCTCTCCGTGGTTACGACAATGGCTACACTTTCCCCAAAACCGACGGCGCACAATTTCAATCATTTCTAATCTCCCGGTTTCATGAGGATGGAAGGGAAAACTTACCCGATATTCTGCCATGATGCGATCAAAGTGTTATAACAGAAAACTGCCCTGCGCACTAAAATATATATACTCGCCATGTGGCGTCATAATAGACTTGGTTACCCCAACAACAGCCATTATGAAGTAGGCAGCAGGGAGTGCTGTGAAACTGTATTAATATTCATAAAACGGCCAATCATGATATTAACACATTATTCACAATAATTAACAAGACAGAAGGAACATTCTTGATTAATGTCGTCTTGAAAGCCTTGTACAGACTATGTCATATGGTTAAAAAGCTATAATAACAAACCAGACTGTGGAACAGGTCAGATATAATAACAATAATTTAAACAGGAGTACATAAAATTCTTAAGAAGTAATATGGGCTAACCCATATAATTAGTATCATAATGGGTAATGTTTGTCCATGACACATGAATTGGAATAATACCATTAATTGATAATAAATTACTTCTAATTAATTATTGACAGAAAAGTAATCCACGTAGCTGTTCTATAGCTGATCTTATATTCTGGTCAGTTCTCATTTGGTTGCCATCATTGCATTTCTAGTCCGATCTCATTTGTTCTCTGTGTTTGGTTACTCTTGCTGCATGTTGCTTTCCTTGTTTAGTTCTGTATCTTCGTGCTCAATATTGTTTGTTCATCTTATGTAGCCCAGTTCTGTGTTCCTGTTTGTCTGTCTTTATGCTCACCGTTATGTTTTATTATTGGTGTTCTGTTAGTCGTTCTCTAATGTTTTATTCCCTCGTTGCCTATTTCTCACCATCACCCTGTTATCATCTTATTTTTCTGTTAGTCTGTTTGTTCTTCAACCTAGCCTTCATAATCATTATAAATAGTTGTGCAGAGGAAATCGAACTCACCTTACCTACAAGGCAGTAGTTAAGAGGTAGGGGGCTCTACAAGAAGAAAATGTGACATTCTTCCATCAGTCCATATAAATGGAATGTAATACATTTT
The DNA here is from genome assembly GCF_041902795.1 of Electrophorus electricus. Classification (NCBI taxonomy): domain Eukaryota; kingdom Metazoa; phylum Chordata; class Actinopteri; order Gymnotiformes; family Gymnotidae; genus Electrophorus; species Electrophorus electricus. The sequence continues at coordinate 18,502,327 of NC_137497.1, read as the reverse complement.
CAGTGCAAAAATACACCTGCCTGTAAATATTTTACAAAACCTCTCTAGCTTTGTCTGATCATAATTAAAATATACTGTATTTGGAAACAAAGGTAAGACAACAGTGGTAAAACATTCAGTGATTGGAAGTTCATCATAATGAATTGCTGGCTGGTCACATTACCCAAAAAGTTGGGTGTTTTGTTTTGTTTTGTTTTTTAAATAAACACCCTGCTGTGACACAGCTCAGAGGTGATGGTACCAATCCTCCCCAGAAAGCAAGACAGAATGTGTGTGTGTCCAAGTTGAAACCTAAGAGATGATCGGCCCTTTTCTAAATTTATTTCTACTCCATAAAAAAGTTTTTGTTTTTCACAGACCAAGGTGTCATGTTCCCTTCAATAGTTGTTACAAAGGCACTTTTGATCATTTTAAGAAAGAAATGTTGAAATGGAAATATGTAACTACTCTTTGGATTAGTGATGAGTGTGATAGATTATTTTATCACCTAATCAGTGTGTGAGTGTTTGTAAAAGCTGATATCTATGTGTAAAGCATCCTTGAGTCTGAGAAATATATATAAATGTATATATTATTATGTAACTAATAAGAAGAAGGAGGAAGAAGAGGAAGAGGAGGAAGAGTCTACTCTGATGTGCAGGGATCCCCTCCACTAGAACCACTTGATGCAGGAGACGTTCTACTGTACAATGTAATCAGTGTAGATGGACCACACACAGGTGATGTATTTTCTGTTTATTAAGTTACTTAAAACAATAGGAACGGTTCATATTACTGGTCAGTAAATGTGTTTATTATTCAAAACAGTGAGTTTCACTATATTTTGATTGTCTTAATACTGAAGTATATAGTTCAAACTAATGGAAATACAAAACAGCAGATTATAATAAATACTCACCTTTTACTGCAGCCAAAGTCATGTCGGTGTCTGTGTTCTTTCCTACAACGACAGCAGACTTATAAGCAACCAAAAATCACACAGATAGAAACATAAAGAAAATAAAATCTTGCTATTTGATTTACACATGAGGTTACCTGAGAGTATCCTGATCATGACTGTGCTCAGGTAGGTTAAAGTCTTACCTTCTACGGTGACCCTAAAGGTGAATACAATCTCCTTATTCCTGATGTCCCATATGATGTAAACGCCACTGTCAGCTCTACTTTACCTTCCTGACAGTTCTTGAGATCCTCCCCATTAGGCGATGTATCCAGTGTGTCTGCCTGGTCTTAGCTTCAGCCACACCAGATACAGTGGTACTTACTGTCGTCGGCTTTGCAGATCCGGGGCCGTCTGTGGAGGGACAGTAGAGGAAATGGGCCATATCTTTCTTCTGAATAACATTAACAAATGATAAAGCTCCTCCAAGCACCAGACCGCCACTGATGAATGCCTGGGTCACATTCACATTTTTCCTGGCCTTAATTCTTCTGAGGAGCTCATCATACACAGCCTCAATGACTGAACTGTGGAACTCCTCAGGGAGGTCCATCCTATCCTCCATACGCACTCCAGTTACACTGAACAAAAGTCCATGCACACATTCAGCTGCAGAGGTAAAATGGCCACTCCATGGTTGTGTCACCTGTGACCCAGCAGCAATTGTACAGAATTCCTTTTGTACCTTCAGGAAAACTGTACGAAGACAGTGGTGTACTGCACAAAGTGAGACAGTAGGGAACCCAAAGCGTGTTGTGCTCGTTTGGGGTTCTGAGCTATATGAGGTTCTTTCATTGGTGGAAGCCGTTGTTTATTTTACATCAATCTTCTGTAACTCAGCATTACAAACACCAGTGTAAACAGAATAGTTCCAAGTCAAAAGGCTGAAAAATGGACTGCCGAAAATCGGCGGGGCTACATATTGAAAATACAGTGTCAATACAGGAGGCTAAACTAACTCTAGCCACATGTTTGGGCTAATGTTAGCTAGCTAGATATAAAATGCCTAAACCCTACCGTTAGTTAACAAGCCAGTTATATATATATATATATATATATATATATATATATATATATATATATATATATATATATATATATATATATATATATATATATATATATATATATGTGTGTCCTATATCTACTATATAAATATACAGGATGACAGGGAAAAGTGGGGAATGTTCTAAGGCTCTACGTAGAAAGGAAAGAAGCAGGTTAGTAAAGATTAGATGCAGTCAGCATGACCCAGCCATGAGCTACTCGTGTACGGAGCTCTCGGTCAAGCAGTTACATTATGGCTGATAAGCAGAGACGTTGCATTGGGGTCTACCAAAATTACTTCAAATGGAGACAATTTGGTGGTGGCACTGGGCGTCATTCTGATCTCACACAACACTGCTGGCAGTAGATCTATCCACTTCTTTCCTGTTTCCATCATGACCTTTGTTAACCTTTCTTTCAAGGTATGATTCATTCTCTCAACAATGCCAGATGACTGAGGATGATAAGAGATGTGAAACTTCCAGTCAATAGTTAGGTAGGTGCATAGTTTCTGAATTACCTTAGAAATAAAACAGGGTCCCTGATCCGAATCTATTACCCGAGGCACACCGTACCTCGGTATTATCTCCATGGCCAGGATTTTAACCACAGTGCAGGTGTCTTCCTTAGAACAAGGAAACGCCTCAGTCCATGTGGAAAACCTGTCTACAATCACTAGCAAGTACTGGCAAAATAGATTTAGGAAGGGTGATACGCCCATCTGGGTCACGGATTAGACCATTTTTATCAGGACTACAGCCCTAATCAACCCAGTGAGAGCAGTCCTGTTGTGTACCCTGAGTTTGTAAGAAACACAGATCGATATCATTCGGCACCAAGCAATGAGAAAACATGGAGACAGCTTCACACATCAAGGACATAGCATATGTGCATGAAGGGGCATTAACATGAATCATCTACAAAAATGTGATAGCCACCTATTTTTAATATCAGTCATGCTAGGAGGCATAACTCTACACAGTTTCTCACCCAGTATCATGAATGGAGTAGAAATATTCATGGGGTGGCTGGAGCCGTGCGCCGAAGTCTCACCCTACTGTAGAGAGGCGAGGTTAGTATAGAGGGCAGGTGCGGCTTGCCATCCGCTCCTCCTCCAGAAGTCCCCCTCTCAGCTTACTGATTCAGCTCAGATGTGTGTGTGGCCTTCGAAACAGAAACATCTGCCTGAGCAGCAACCTCTCTTATCAGTGCATGCTTCACAAGTGGAGGAGGGGATCCTTTCAGCTGTGTGGCAGCAAAAATGACTATTTCAGACCCAGGAGTCTTATTGGGTTTTACACCATGCGGCTTGTCCCACACTGGCTTGGCCTTACTCCAGGTCTGCCAAGAATTCTTCATATATTGAAAATCCCAGCTAGGCTCCCCATATCCCTCATAAATAAACATAGCACTAAGCACTATAAACTCCCTTTCAAACGAGCCTGTACATGGATAGTGTCTAAACCCAGCACATTCAGTCCAACCAGCCAGACTATCAATGTACAGATCACAATGTGAGCCCAAACCACACTGAAACATCCAATCCTTTGGGGTTTCCCCCTTTTTGGGTTTTACATAACTAACACCGGAACCCATGGGTCACCCAACAAAATGACAACGAGTATACAACTATACAAAGAGCTCTCAAATAGGTACAGAGCTTGGAGGGTTCACCAATAAACAGTAAATTGTGTTTCAATAAGTCTCAGGCAGGATAACAAATCTTTACACATTGTACACATAATTCAACTCGTGCCAATAGACGAGATTTCTTCCACCTTTTCAACAGGCAGGATAACAAATACAAAATTCAACATTCGGCTCGTACCAATGGACGAGATTTCTTCCACCTTATTTGAGACAAAAACGCACCTAAATTAAATTTAAACTAAATTTAAGCACAGAGATATTGAGCAGGAAGAAGACACATTAAATACTAGGGTGTCACTTACCTGCACAGTATCCCACTTCTGACCCAGACTGTTAGAAACTGGTTCAAAGTGACCAGTCCTTCAGGTCTGATCTCTTCCAAGTTACCCTATGCCCTCCATCCTCTGTAGTCAGATCGATCTGGGGAAGTCAAGAGACACTGGCACCAGGGTAGTGAATCAAGAGTTCCACTTTATTGAGGGAAGCACAGAGTATATATGTGTCCTATATCTACTATCTACATCTACAGGATGACGGGGAAAAGTGAGGAATGTTCTAAGGGTCTACGTAGAAAAGAAAAAGACAAGGTTAGTAAAGATGTTATCTGCGGATGACCTCGGGTGACCAGCTCGCGGTCAAGCAGTCATGTCATGGCTGCTAGGCAGAGACCTAGTATTGGGTGCCTGAAGACAGAAAGGCTCTAGTATCTAACAATGATCTAAGTCACAATTATAGACAAACACACACAAATGCACAGTTGTACTGATCATGTCTGTTATTAAGCGCAGTGAGTAAACGTCCACAGTGTTGGCCAGAAAAGGTCAGTGCACATTTAGATTTACTTAATACTCACCATATACCTAATACTCATCATATACCTCTTGCGCACCAGATATTTAAATTCCACCTCCAACTCCCCTAGTCAGATTGAATTTGCTTCATTGTACTTCATTGAACTGTTACTAAAGCAGTGTTAAAGCGGCACTAACGCTATACTAAAGCTATTTTAAAACTATACTATAGCTATACTAAAACAATGCTAAAGCAGTAGTAAATTAGTACTGCAGTAGCATCAGCTTGTCCCATGTTTTCATGAAACGTTTACCTTCTGCTGTATTTTGTGGTTACTGTGGAAAAAGCATCATTATCACTTGTTTTAATGATGTATTGTTTGTTTAGCTCGTGCCTTTGTATTGCTGTACTGGTGGCTGGGAACAGCATGACACAGCCTGACCTCTGAAATCTCTCGGCTTGATGTTTTTCTGCTCAGCAGGTAAGTTTGTGTGTGCATGTGAATGTGTATATGTGTGTACACGAGTGTGTATGTGCATGTTTGTGTTTGTATAGACAACTCTGTACTCTGCATTGCTATGTTCTCCCTCTGTCTCTCCCCAGACACACTGCAGGTGTGAGGAAGGCTATCCTCCTCCTCCTCCTCTTCCTCCTCTTGCTGCTTTTTGGTGAGTCTGCTTTTCTGAGTCACTACATTTCAAGTCATCTCATGTCCGAGCTCCTGTGTGGTGAAAAAAAATTACATGCAGCACACCAAAAGCACAAAGACAGAAACACACATGTACCGATGCAGTGTAAGCTGACAGGTGTGCCGGAACAGTTAGTAAACGACGGCAGCTGTATTCGTAACAGATGATTTGATGACTACAGCGTTAGTGACGTGTGTAGCTGACAGGGGCTTTAGTGACAGGTGTGTTATTTTTTACAGGAGCATGGTACTGGTACCCCTTTGTCAGTACTCAAATGTTAGACACTGAAGAAAAGACCACAGTTGATCCCACGCAGCTCAACACACCTGTCCAAGCCCCTCTGGATGTGAGTACTCTCATTGGTTGAAGAGTCACTGCAGGACTGACACCACACACGTTTATTGGATGCCTCCTATGTCCTAGAAAAAATACTGTTTTATACTACTCACAGGTAATAAACCCACTATTTCAACATTCTTCTCTCTCTTGCTCTCTCTCTCTCTCTCTCTCTCTCTCTCTCTCTCTCTCTCTCTCTCTCTCTCTCTCTCTCTGGTGCTGCCTGCAGAATCATGTGCTCAGTGTGAAGTTGTCAGCTATCAGGGACGAGATGATGAAGTGGTCTGAGGACAGAGCGAGAAACATGGAGGCCATGCTGGTGAGAAAATGAGAGACAGAGAGAGAGAGAGAGAGAGAGAGAGAGGAAAAGAGTGAGAGAAAGAATATGAGAGTCAGAGAGGGAGAGCGTCATAATAATTCAGTGGAGCACAAAGGATTGTTTTTCAAATGAATGGTGTGGACTGTCAGGTGTACAATATAATAAAATCACTCTACAGTATCACCCAGCAGAATACAGAATACATAACAAATGAGTAAAGCAAGATATCCTGAAATAAAAAATAATGTATCACTTAGATGACAATACCAGCCAGAGAATTACTTTCAGTACTTGTAAATTACTGTAATGAATTGGCACTTGAACTAAAAATGTAAAAAATGGAAATAAGGGTTTGACAGCACCAATATCAGCTATAATTCTCTGAAATGACTGTGTGTGTATTTGTGTTTTTGTGTGTGCAGACACTTCAAAGAAATATGCAGGCACTGCGAGTTAAAGTGAAGAAGTAAGAGGGCCTTTTCTCTTCCTTTATCTCAGCTCACTCATTAAACCACTTATTGCGCGAATGTTTAGGACTTTTTGCATTTTGTCCCCCCAGTATCAACTCTCAGCACCAGCGTCAGATTTTCCATCTGAGATCCAGCCTCCAGGCAGCTTTGGAGCAGCTAAAGGCATCATCTCCTCCCCACCTTGTCACAGAGCCAGCAAACTTCTCCTCAGGAAAATCCTCATCAGAGGATGGCGACTACCCACAGAGCACAGAGTCCAGTGAGTGTGTGTGTGTGTGTGAGAGAGAGAGAGAGAGAGAGAGAGAGAGAGAGAGAGAGAGAGAGAGAGAGAGAGAGAGAGACAGTTAGACAGAGAATCTAACTTCTCTCAGGTTCTGTTCAGGCTTCAGCTGAGGCAGAGTTTGGGTTCTGAAAAGCGCTCACTCCTCACCATATTAAACAGACCTTATCATCATCATTATCACCTGTTTGAATGATGTATTGTTTGTTTGTTTGTTTAGCTCGTGCCTTTGCAGTGCTCTACTTGTTGATGGGAACAGCATGGTACAGTCTGACCTCTGGAATCTCTCTGCTTGATGTTTTTCTGTTCAGCAGGTACATTTGTGTGTGGACATGCGTGTGTGTGCATGTGAACGTGTATAGGTGTGTCTGTACGTGAGTGTATATGAGCATGTTTGTGTATGCAACTCTGCACTCTGCATAGCCATGTTCTCTCTCTGTCTCTCCACAGACGCAGTGCAGGTGTGAGGAAGGCTCTCCTTCTCCTCCTTTTCCTCCTCTTGCTGGGTTTTAGTGAGTCTGCATTCCTGAGTCACTACATCTCAAATCATCTCATGTCCGAGCTCCCGTGTGGAGAAAGAAATTTGCACTCAACACACAAAAGACACAATGACAGAAACGTACATGTACTGATGCAGTGTAAGCTGACAGGTCTGCTGGTAGCAGTTAGGAAATGACAGCAGGTGTATTGGTAACAGATTTTTTGATGACTGGCATGTTAGTGATGTGTGTAGCTGACAGGGGCTTTAGTGACAGGTGTGTTATTTTTTACAGGAGCATGGGACTGGTATCTCTTACTCACTGCACAACTGTTGCACACTGATTGATCCCACGCACCTTCACACATCTGTCTGAGCCCCTCTGTATGTGAGTACTCTCATTGGCTGAAGAGTCACTGCAGGATCGAAACCACACACGTTTATTGGATGCCTCCTATGTCCTAGAACACATACTGATAATAAACCTACTGTTTCAAAATTCTTCTCTCTCTCTCTCTCTCTCTCCAGCCTGAGGTCTACCCTGTTAACTGCCGGGCGGTCCGTGGTTCCCAAAGTTTCCTGGTTATCGCTCTGTCCTACCCCGTCCAGATTACCCACGTTACCTTGGAACACATCCCTCGTAACGTGTCACCCACTGGACACATAAACAGCACTCCAAAGGACTTCACCGTTCATGTGAGTCATAAAAACACACACATACCCACACACACACACAACACCAATGTTGCCTGAGGCTGCTGTAATGATTTTGTTATGCATGTGCATCTAATTTTATGCATTATGCTGTGTGGGTTTTTAAAATAGTGTATTTTAACCAATGTTAAATAAATGTAGCCAATGAAAGCACAATAATAGTTTTAATTAATAGTTTTAATTAATAATGTCATCTCTTGATAGAGCTGCTCCTGTTTAAGGGGTTCCAAGGTGTAATGTCTTCACATTCATATACACTCCTGCACTTCCCTTGGACTGACACATGAAAACGAGGAAGGAAAACCTCTTGGAACATTTACTTATGACCAAGACAGAGAACCCATCCAGATCTACCAACTTCCTGTAAGAAAGTTGTACAGTCACTCACCAAAACACAGAAAGATGGAAATATTTACACATCACTTTTTATTCCAATAATGTTAGCACTGTTGTAATGCTAGGAGTGTTAATATTATTAATAATGTATTATTGGTGTTAGTGTATTTAATGTATTTATATATACTTTACATATTCACACACACACACACACACACACACACACACACACACACACTACTATAAGCAATATCTGCTGTACATATAACTGAGTAGGTATGTGTGCAGTATTTGTATAAGTACAATACTTATGTGTTTTATATTATGCTGTAAAATATGGATATTTTGATGATAAAATATTGACAAAGCATTTACTGCTGCTCTTTCTGTCCTCCAGAAAATATGTAAAGAACAATGCATTACAGTGTGTGTTTGTGTGCAAGCACACGTGTGTGTGCATGTGTGTGTTTGGACAAGGATTGTCTTTGGTGTGCATGTGTGTTTGTGAAGGGATTATGTGTGATGTATTATAGTGTTATAGTGTCCATGTTATAATGTTATATAATATTGTAGTATGTAGTGATATATTAGAATACGATGTGTTGTTTGCAGGAGTCTCCCAATGAGGTGTACTGCCTGGTGGAACTACCGGTCCACAGTAACTGGGGTCACCCAGAGTACACCTGTCTCTATCGCTTCTGGGTCCACGGCCTACCCTGCAGCATCTGACAGGCAGAACACAGAACAAGAGAATGAATAAATAAATTAACAAATAAGCGCCCTTTTTTGGTTTTACCATCACATGACAAGTTCAGGTCATGACTGGGGGGTCACTCTTTTGTACTCAAGTTGTTAATATTCATTGACACGCTGGCCCTTTAAAACATCTACAGTAATACATCCCCCCTCTAGTGGACAAATTAATGTACCACATCCCAAATGCATGTCAAAAGAACAAGTTCATCCTTGTTTCACTGATCTTAGGCCAGTTTTGCTGTTGCTCCACTTAAGAATAAAAGAATTATGGACAAAAATTTGTACAACACTCAAAAAATAGAACATAAATGGTGCCACACTAAGCTTGTAGTCTTCCAGCTTGCATGGAAGGAGAGCCTTCTCAAGTACAGAAAAGCACTTATGAACACTCCAACAGCTTATCTCTCGACCCTAATAGAAAATAACCAAAATAATCCTATATTTCTTTTTAGTACAATTGCACATCTACTTAGAAATAAAAGTCACTCCAATACTCAGATTACAACATCACAGAGTAGTAATGAGTTCATGAATGTCTTTAAGGAGAAAAGTAAGCACATTAGAGATAACATTAATAGTATTAACATGACATCCAGCAGCTACTTAGAGATCAAAACAACCAAGCCAAAACGACTCTAGAATCCTTTACACCGATCCAAGACCCAGAACCTACATCTCTGATCTCGTGCTCAAAATCCTCCAATTGCTTACTAGAGTCACTGCCCTCACACTTCCTTAAGGAAATCCTACCTGAAGTAACTGAACCTTTACTAAATTTAATAAACTCCTCCTTGAACATTGGCTATGTTCCTAAACCATTCAAGTTATCAGTAATTAGACCATTTATCAAAAGAATGTGAGCTGTCAAACTATTGGCCAATCTTAAACCTTTCATTTATTTCCAAGATCCTAGAAAAAGCTGTAGCTCAGTAGCTAAGGTCATATCTGAATCTGAATCAGATAAACTAAGTCTTTCAGTCAGGGTTTAGGCCTAATCATAGTACAGAGACAGCACTAATTAAAGTAGTCAATAACCTGTTGTTGGCTTCTGACCAGGGTTATGTCTCTTTGCTTATATTATTTGACACTAGATCACATCATTTTACTACATAGACTCAAAAATGTTGTTGGGATTAGGGGATTATCTAGCCAGTCGCTACCATTTTGTTAACATAAATGGAGACTTCTCAGCATATAACAATGTTAGTTATGGTTTCCCACAATGATGTAGAACCTTTGTTTTTTTCTTTATATATGCTACCTCTTGGTGACATTATACGTAAACACTGTTCTACTTTTCACTGCTATGCAGATGATACTCAGCTATATGTCTCAGCCAAACCACAGGACCTATTTCATCTTAGCATTATTGACATATGCATAAAAGATATCAGATGCTGAATGTTGAGGTACTTTCTCTTACTTTATCCTGACAAAACAGAGGTGCATTTATTAGGCCCAGAGACAGCTAGGTCCTTGCTCTCTAATTACTCAGTGAACCTCAATGATCTCCCAATCACATCTTCTCTGTTAAAGATCTTAAAGTTATTATGGATCCCAGTCTCTCGTTCGAAGCTCATGTAAATAATATTTCTAGGACCACCTTTCTCCACCTCAGGAACATGTCAAAGATTAGGAACATGCTCTCCTCACATGATGCACAAAACTAGTCCATGCATGTACCACTTCCGAATTGGACTACTGTAATGGTTTACTATCTGGCTGTACCATTAAGTGCCTAAACAAGCTTCAGCTAGTTCAAAATGCAGCAGCCAGAGTTCTTACTAGAACTAGAAAATTTGATCACATCACTCCTATTTTAGCTACTTTATATTGGCTCCCAGTAAAATTTCATGTTGATTATAAAATACTTCTAATGAACTACAAAGCACTGAATGGGTATGCCACACAGTACCTAGAGAACTCCTAGTGCATTACGATGCACCACATCTGCTTAGATCAAAAGGTGGGGGCTCTTTACTAATACCAAGAATAAGAAAATCTACCACAGGCGGCAGAGCCTTTTCCAATAAAGCTCCCACACTGGAATAACCTTTCTGTAAAGGTTCAAGACTCAGTCAGGCATTTTATTAACTACTTCCCATCTTAGGTAAAGGTGTAGATCTGGTGGTCCATGGGCACTGAGAGGGCAAATATACTTACAAATTATTTAATATTTCTGTTTTATTTATGTGTTGTTTAGCCTAGATAAGGAGAATGCTGTATAGTTTAATTTCAGAGAATGTGTATTAATATATATTTAGTGGGATATCAATTGCTAAACTTCAAATAATATCAAAATGATCACTATTATTAATATGCACTTTTTGTACTATGTACTTTGTACTATCTTTTTTATGTATGTGTTATTTGCATTAAGAGAATGTTGCATAGAATAATACAAGTTTATAGAGGTATAATTTAATGTTTATTTATAAAGTATTTAAAGATTTAATATATTTTCTAGTTTTCCCCAGTGAGATCACCATGAGGGGAGCTGGAAGTACAAAGAAGAATGTTTTCCCTGATGTGAAGAACATCCCAGCTCCACCCAACAGACCTACGGAGGCAATGGTAAACCCGAATATTCTCCTTTTCGTTTTATTGACTCACACAAGGGAGAAAGCAGCCACCATTTCCCAGAGATTTTCCCCCAGAGGAAGGAATATAAACCACAAGTCTCTCAAAACCTGAGAAAGTCCGGCAAGGGCACAAGATTAGCGGCACTGCCAAAGGCCACCGATGGAAAAAATGGTGAAAAGTCAACAGGCAGACTCCTTGAAGGTCAGTGATGCAGCCACACTCAATTCCCTTCTCTGGTTGTAGAGCCAGACACCAAGAGCGTTGGTGTGGGTGTGAAGGCTGATCACATTCCACCAGCTCTATCCATCTCAGGGCTACCCACCCTCCACCCAAAGCTGCCTGCTTTCAAACAAAAAAGCCCCAAGCCTGGTGTGACCCTGCATGTCCCCCACAAACATGTCAGGGAAGTACCAGGAAAGGTGCAAGACAAGGACAGTGAGGTGAACTCCACATTTTACACCAGGCCAGAAGTGGGTGAGGTCCTCTACCAGGACCTGGAGAGCCTAAAGTCAGACCGCCAGCATGACTCCAAGATCGAAGCTTCCCGGCACCAGCAAGACCTGAGCTGCCACAATCCGCTGCTCATCAGGAGGGCAACCTTACATAAGTTAGAGAGCAGAGCTGCGTGCCCAGCTCCGCCTGCCGCCTACCTGGTGCTGCAGTGCAACCGTGTGCCCCAGGTGTGCAAGACTGAGGAAAGACCCTGTTTCAGTCTCTCTGCTTTAGTGTATCCATGGAGACAGTCACCATCGTCTGTCCTTGGCCCTTTTCCTACCACCAATACCGGGAACCTCTATGTCCTCATGGCTATGGACAGATTCATGAAGCTTCAACATCCTTAACATTATTTGAATCTTTTGTTACAGGCATTGTTAATTGTTTACATACTTCAGATCATTTGAAATGGAATGTATAGATTAGAGTTTTTGTCTAATGATCATTCTTAAATTGGGAAAAACTGACAATGTTTAATGACCCGTTATGTCATGAGACTGATTGCTGAGTGACTTTAAATGAACTGCAGTGAACTGAAAATGAAATGAAATGCCTATTTACCATATATTTGTACTAAAAAGACGTTTCCAAAACATCATATAGTCCAGAGAGCATGTATCTGACCACAATGGTCAAGCCTTTAATGGTAGCCCATGGACTAATGGGAGTGATGTATAGCTCCATTATTTTGTTCCTTTCATTAGTAAAAATATATCTTCATATGTTTTTACTGTTCATGTGCAAGTGCAGTAGATCAAATCCAGCTTGTGCAAGAGAAACATGGTGAGGTCCAAATGCACCAGCTAACTGACAAATTTATTATATGGAGGTTTGTTATTTTGTAGAGGTCCATTTAGTTTAAAGTATATTGATTTAAAAAAAAAGTTTAATCTTTGGTGGCTGTAACTTTCACCTGGTGCTGAATTTCACTCGGACATTTATTCGTCCGGTTTGAAAGACTTATTTTTTTCTTTGTGTTTTTCCCTTTATCTCAATACAGATTTGTATAGACATGTTTTACACTGTGGTGATCCTACCCTTTAATGGCAATGCATTTTATACTGTAGCTAATTCTGTACAATGAAATTTAGGAGTATAGGTCTTACTTTGAGGACACTAGGCTAATTTGAAATTTGTCTGTATGTCATTTTCAGCAGGAATAACCTGCTTCTCAGGGAACATCAGCAGAGATGAGATGGCCAGTGGCAGAGGGGAGATTGATGAGACCTTCCCAGCACTACCTTGGGAGGGACCAGAGAGTTCAGGCAAGAAAAAAAAAAGATTATTTGGTCCATAACAAACCATTCACCAACATGTTTACTGTTGCAGGTTTTTAATGAAAAAATATCAGATCAGTATTGATATTGGGTGACATTAAAACACAGGATGTTGACATTGGATTGGTACAGAAAAACTGGTATCATGCCATCGCTATTATTTACAGCTGTGTGATAACAGGCTGAAATCGTGAAGAGCTGATAATGTCCTCGGGCATCAGATTCAGTGATGATGACACCTACTATTACAACGTCCTTCTAATGACCTACAAAGCACAACGGTCTTGCTCTACAGTACCTTAGCAAATTCATGAGAACAGGAGAGAATATACAGCAGTGCCATGAGTTCTATATGGCATCAGGTAAAATTGACTTTTTTGGGTATTAAAAGCAAAAAACAAAAAACAAACTCTATTCCTGATACTACTCCATTATGTGTGTGTGTGTGTGTGTGTGTGTGTGTGTGTGTGTGTGCGGGTGCGCGTGCGTGTGTGCGTTTGTGCGTGTTTGTGTATAATACAACATTTAAGCTACCTTGGTCTTTCCTTGTGTTTCCCTTCCTTCTACTTTCACTTCTGTTTGCTGGTTTTCTCATCACTCTTTTACAGCTTTGTTGCCTAGCCAAAGCTGTTATAGTGGTCTGATGAGCTAAGTCACAATTATAGACAAACACAGTCTAACAATAATTAAAAACACACAAATTCACAGTTGTACTCATCATGTCTGTTAGTAAGCATATTGAGTAAACATCCACATTGTTGGCCAAAAAAGGTCAGTGAACACTTAGAACACTTAAAAATGTACAACCAGGGGCCTGTATCAGAAAGCAGGTTTAGTGAAAACTCAGTTAGTTGGCTTAGAGTTGAAACAAACTTGAGATTTTCTGTTTCACAAAGAGGGTTTGGCTGACTGGGCTCACTGCACAACACCGGGTATTTGCTATTTATTTGATGGGCTATTCATTTTTATCTGATGGATGAGCAGCCAAGACAAAATGATGCTGTACCTGTAATCCTTAATCAAAACCTGCACAAAGGAAAATGTTTTTAAGATCCAGATTTAAATAATTGCACATAATATGGAGCGGTCACCATTTATAGGATTTAAAAGTAAAAGATGTCCAAAACAGATGTCTGTCTTAGAAAAGCAATGTTAATCACCTCAAAAACGATGGACGTGCTAATAGCAGTTTTCCTGCACGCACTGCCTTTAGCAAAATGCATGCCAGCAGTTTGGACTTACTCATCCATGCAGTCTGTACTTCACATGTGGACCTGCTATCCAAATGCATCATTTTTTCTTTCTTTTTCAATTTTCATTTGATAAAGCTGTGATTGCATATGAGGTCATTTAAAACTAAACGTTTGTAATTTGCAGGACAACCTCGGCCAATGGAATGTTTGCTGTCTAACACTGAAGCTTGAATATCTGACAACAGTTTACCAGGCTTGAATATCTCTACAGTTAACCGGACATTGAGAGTGCTTCCAAACGCACATGGCCTTGACAGACACACATGCCTGCTCCCTGCTTTCATAGACCCAGTCAGTGCAAACACAAGGAAATAAAGGTAGAGGCATATCGGAATAGCAGCAAATGAATAAGAACAACAGGTGTCTTTGTAACACATTTCAAGTAGAAACTAGTACTATGTAAATTATCATGTCAGGTTTGTGTTGGTCAAGAGCATGTGCCATAATCGGTTTGTCCGTCTGCTTATGCTGTGGTATCTAGAATGTCTCACAGTCATTAGAAAAATAAGTACCAGAATCCTTTATTGTTTTATTTGAAAGTATGTGATCTGAAATAAATCCTCTAATTGTAGGTATTTAGCTCGAAACTAGAGTTGTATTATATAGAATGTCATTAGGTTGAATGGGAATGTAAAATAGTAGCTAGTGGGACCTCTGTGTTCCGTCCCACTCAATGATGTACACCAGGTTGTGAATAAAAGGGGTTTCCTTTTATTTTCCACACTATAACAAGTTCAGCAACCACATTTAATTTCACTGAGGGGTCAGCTAGCAAGCCCACAGGAGGTATGTCTCGCTCTGCCATGCACCTCCCAGTAAATGTTACAACTTCTTCCATAATAACAATATAATAAAATATATAAATTAAAGGAAGCTGTTGTCATATAGTGTAGTCGTTTGAGTATAAATAATGATCTCATAATAATCTTATCTACATATTCTTATACATTTACAGAGTAACATTCACTCATATACTCAAATTTCATATCATACATAGAAAACGTCCATCTCATCCATTGTAGTTTTTTTTCCTGATCAATAATACAAAAAAAAATTCAAAAATGAACAGCACCCAGCGATGAACCTCAATTATTTCAAGCTAACTATAAAACAGCTTAAGTCAGCATTTGCTTGCAGGTAGAACACAAAATATTCAGATTAATGCATCTGAGTTAAAAATTAAACACAATGAAATCAAATTAAATTGACTCACCTACAACAAGCTCAGCAATCACATTTAATTTTACTAAGTGGTCAGCTAGCCAGCCTATACAAAACAGGGTATTGTTAGAAATTCTGCACATGTAATTCACTTAGCTTCACATCTCACACTGCTTATAATTATAAGATAACGTATCCACATTCGTAATAATGTGATGAAATCTGCCAACAATAGTGAGACTGAGCATATTAAATAATAAGACAAACTGATCACTTAGTCCACATATTTCTAAATGAGAAGAAAAGTTCTTACAAACAATATAAAGCACACAATTATATATGGGAAAACAGTTACATTTGTCATTAAGAGAAGCACTACTTTATAGATAGAAAGCATTACGTATTACACAAACGTCATAACTGTCCTAATATTAATAGTTCAACAGTCTTCCTCTGTCTATTATGCACACTGTAAACATGTTAAATATCTGCCTTGCTGTTACAATGAAATGACTTCCGGCACCCTGAAAATTGTTTTACACACACGCAGCTGTAACGAGGTGGCCTGAGTACCGAGGGCAGGGAGCAGGATGCACAGACTCAATCGACATGGACGAACATTTATTACATACAACATAACGGCACTCACATATAACATGAACATGAATACGTTTAACAATAACGAGACTAATCTTGACATCCACAGGCTACACCAACAATGATCAACAATACTGTACGCACTAACAAGGGTTTAAATACACAAACAAGATGAGGTACAGGTGTGTGCAGGCATGGCCATAAACATATACTCCCAAGTCACGTGGCAGGCCAAACCGTGTGACTCGCAGGAGGCAAACGTTCTGTGACAGCAGCCACACTCATACACACACAAGCATAGTGCAACTCTGTGTTTACGCATCAATGATTGAATGTGCAAGTGCATGTATATGCAAGTTTAAATTATTATGCACAAATGTAAATAGTAGGCTATTTATGTGAAAATGTTTCATATGTATGTGCAAGTACAGTTTCCCTGATTTCTCTTTAAACGGGCCCTCATAGTTCAGCAGTAATGAGGCTAGTTAGATTTTGCTCAGAATTAAGTACACTTTGGAATGTTATATGTATCACAGTCTCCGGTGGTGAGCCATACATGGTTAATCAATCCAGGTTGAGGAATCTGTTAGAGTCGCTGCATTAATGACATATCTGTTTGCATTGTCAGTTGTTGCTATGGCAGCAATTAAATTAGGAAATTCAAAGAAAAACAACTCATCTCCACTCTTGGAACTTTAGAACCCCCTCTGTCCCGTGTCATAATGTCACACATGAGTGGAATCCCATGAACACCTTTACAGATCAGTCTGTGGAAAGACACTGAAGAGGACAGATCGAACAATGAGGCGTTTCTGGAGCTGGTGTGCTGGAGGTATCGAGAATGAATATATTGATACAAAGGAGGTGGAATCCAGGAGAGACTTAATAAAGAAAAGCAAAAGAGGAAAGCAGAAGTGGAATCTAAAAAAATTGAAGATAGAGTGGAAAAAACGTCCTACAGTTGGTATGGATATTTGATTATTTTTTCTGCTTTTTGGCCTTGCCTTTCTAAAAGGATTAATTTAAATCTCATGTATAAAAAAACAGTAAACTAAATAATCTTTACAATAAGGGACAAAAACTGACTTATTGAAAATGCTTTTATCCTTTGATCAGCAGTGACTAAAACTCTCATTTAAAATATGCAACACCACTTGAAGTATTAGTGCATTATTAGTCTATTACAAGGTTTTAGGCTCTTGTCAGGCTGTATGTAGTACATACAATATGTGTTCTATATATATCCAGAAGTAATGATACTTGCTCCGGCAGATTTGAAGATGGCCCATGAACGAACTGAAAGGACTGTGGCAGCATGTCTAAGTGAAGTGACTGATGGATATGACTTGTACAGATCAGCCAGGACCAAGCAGAGGCACTCTGTGGCACCTGCTTCACCAGCCCTGAAAAGGGTCAACAAAGACACCAAACCAGGTGTGGATACAAAGCAGTCAGTCATCTTCCCTCTAGGGCCAAGAGAACATGAGTGGCTTGTGAAGTGTGCTGCAGGACAGCAGGATCAAATCTGCCAGCTTCTGCTCCAGGACATCAAGCTGGCAGAGAAGAGAAACTTCATTTCTGGCTTCACAGTACTTCACTGGGCTGCTAAACAAGGAAACAGTGAAATAGTGCGCAAGATCCTTCTTCTTTCACAGCAAGGTGGGCCAGGGGTTGACGTTAACATCAAGAGCTACGACGGCTACACCCCACTACACATGGCTGCTATTCACAGCCACGAATCAGTCCTGAGTGTTCTGGTGCGTGATTATGGTGCCAACTGCAACATACGTGACAACAGTGGCAAAAAGCCCTATCAGTACTTACACAAGGACGCCTCACCCAAGGTGAGAGAGATGCTTGGCGACCCTCATGCTGCGGATTACAAGCCCCCAGGCTATGAGCAGCACTTTTCAGATCCGCCCAAAGGGCTCAGCACTTGGAGTAAACTATTTCAGTCCAAGCACAGAAAAATACTTAGATGCGGATCAAGATTCCACTCAGCCTTGAAGCAGCTTCACCAGCCTTGACCAAGATGTGGACAGGATAGACTACATTAATTTCCCGAATGTTTCCCTACAATGAACTTCCCAAATTAAATAGCATATCCTCAAATAAACATTTTCTCTAACTTGTCTTTCACTCCTGATTTCTGTGATCAAAACCTTAAGCTTTGAAATAAATCATTTGCACATAGATGTTTGAAATATTGCATAGTCATATCTGCCTTGAACCATTGTCTGTTTTCCTTGAATATTCTCTAATGTTTTGTCTTTGAGTAATGAAATGTTTTTGAGGTCTTTCATCAGCTGTGTAAGCAAAGTGCTTCTGAGTTAGTAGTAGGAGAAGCCAGTTTATATATGAAAAATTAGTAGTGTGCTTTATATTGTTTGTAAGAACTCTTTCTTTGTATTTATAAATGTGTAGACTAAGTGCTCAGGTGAAATTAGTATGACAAAAATGTTCCAACCTATTATGGCTTAAAAGACAATTATCACCTATCCCCAAATATCAGTATTTAACTTTGCTCTTGTGTTCCAGTTGTTTTGTTTCCCTCTTTCTGTTCTTTTAATGTACTATACTGAATTAATTTATGTTTTGTAAGGTAACTCGAGGTAAATGCCTGACACAATCAAAGCCTAAGACTGAGACAAAGAAGCTATAAATTTGCATGAACACATCTGTTGAGCCTTTCCTGCTTATTCCACCCCTGAGATCAGTAGTTAAAAACTGATTTCAGCAGAGTCATTTCAAACAGAAGTAACTACAAGTCTAGAACCCCTCACGAGAAGAATATTGTACTTAGAATAACATCTTATTTTATATGTTTGTCAGATACCCAGTTTGTTAGTCTGTCTAAACTTGATTCATTTGCTCGTCACTATTCAGTCAACTTAAGGTCATCTTCTTTTGGCATTGGTAGAATTTAGATTAGTGCTGTTTGGCTGACAGTAATCACCTGATTTGGTTTTCCAACAAACTGGTATGTATGGCAGGAATGGCAGTATCCAACATCACTCCTAATCGATGGCCAAAAGAAATGTTGTAGAATGTGGTGAGTGTTTTTTTTATGTGCGCTTAATTGAAAACGTGGCAAAAGAAGAGCCTTTCTAAAGAATATACATAAAGCCCAAGAGAGAAAAAAAAAATATTTACATCAAAGTTGGAGGTGGATTCACGCTCCACACCCACTATGGTTGCCAGGAAGACCCATCGCGCTGTAAATACATAAAGCACATTCATCAAAATGACAACACTTGTGATACATTTCACAAACGTGCCGCAAATACACAAAGCAAATTCATCAAAATGACAACACAACCCAGTGCAAATTCAGGAAAACTTACGCAACTTCAGAAGTGCTGCAAATCCAGTCACAACACAATGGAAGTTTGCCACAACAACAGAATGGCTGTTTGCAGAGGACACGGGGAGGAGATGGACTTCTGAGATCAGCGCCAAGTCTTTTGGAAGTGAAAAGTAAGTTTTTCGGTTACCATGGTTTTATTATGATATACGTGATACAGAATGAAAGACCGACCTATTCGTGCATATTTATTTATGCTAGGCTGTAGGCAGCCTTAAAAATGATGATTAAAATCCAAAATACCTACAATTAGATTGTTATTTATTTCAAATCACATTTTGTATGCATGTAGCTATAAACATCACACTTCAGATAAGATAAGAACAAGATAGTTGACCAGCATGAGCAATAACCACACTGGTCAACCAGTATAATCAGATTTGACCAGTATGACCAGTATGATTCATGAAGGTTCAACACCTTTAACATTATTTGAATCTTTTGTTACAGGCATTGTCAATTGTTTACTTACTTCAGATCATTTGAAATTAAATGTATAGATTTTTTGTCTAATGATCATTCTTAAATTGGAAAAAACTGACAATGTTTAATGACCCGTTATGTCATGGGACTGATTGCTGAGTGACTTTAAATGAACTGCAGTGAACTGAAAATGAAATGAAATGCATATTTACCATATATTAGTACTAAAAAGATGTTTCCAAAACATCATATAGTCTAGAGAGCATGTATCTGACCACAATGGTCAAGCCTTTAATGGTAGCCCATGGACCAATGGGAGTGATGTATAGCTCCATTATTTTGTTCCTTTAATTAGTAAAAATATATCTTCATATATTTTTGCTGTTCATGTGCAAGTGCAGTAGATCAAATCCTGCTTGTGCAAGAGAAACATGGTGAGGTCCAAATGCACCAGCTAACTGACAAATTTATTATATGGAGGTTTGTTATTTTGTAGAGGTCCATTTAGTTTAAAGTATATTGATTGAAAAAAAAAAGTTTAATCTTTGGTGGCTATAACTTTCACCTGGTGCTGAATTTCACTCTTTGGACATTTATTCGTCCGGTTTGAAAGACTTATTTTTTTCTTTGTGTTTTTCCCTTTATCTCAACACAGATTTATATAGACATGTTTTACACTGTCGTGATCCTATACTTTAATGGCAATGCATTTTATACTTTAGCTAATTCTGTACAATGAAATTTAGGAGTATAGGTCTTACTTTGAGGACACTAGGCTAATTTGAAATTTGTCTGTATGTCATTTTCAGTAGGAATAACCTGCTTCTCAGGGAACATCAGCAGAGATGAGATGGCCAGTAGCAGAGGGGAGATTGATGAGACCTTCCCAGCACTACCTTGGGAGGGACCAGAGAGATCAGGCAAGAAAAAAAAAAAGATTATTTGGTCCAAAACAAACCATTCACCAACATGTTTACTGTTGCAGGTTTTTAATGAAAAAATATCAGATCAGTATTGATATTGGTTGACATTAAAACACAGGATGTTGACATTGGATTGGTACAGAAAAACTGGTATCATGCCATCGCTATCATTTACAGCTGTGTGATAACAGGCTGAAATCGTGAAGAGCTGATAATGTCCTCGGGCATCAGATTCAATGATGATGACACCTACTATTACAACGTCCTTCTAATGACCTACAAAGCACAACGGTCTTGCTCTACAGTACCTTAGCAAATTCATGAGAACAGGAGAGAATATACAGCAGTGCCATGAGTTCTATATGGCATCAAGTAAAATTGACTTTTTTGGGTATTAAAAGCAAAAAACAAAAAACAAACTCTATTCCTGATGCTACTCCATTATGTATGTATGTGTGTGTGTGTGTGTGTGTGTGTGTGTGTGTGTGCGGGTGCGCGTGCGTGTGTGCGTTTGTGCGTGTTTGTGTATAATACAACATTTAAGCTACCTTGGTCTTTCCTTGTGTTTCCCTTCCTTCTACTTTCACTTCTGTTTGCTGGTTTTCTCATCACTCTTTTACAGCTTTGTTGCCTAGCCAAAGCTGTTATAGTGGTCTGATGAGCTAAGTCACAATTATAGACAAACACAGTCTAACAATAATTAAAAACACACAAATTCACAGTTGTACTCATCATGTCTGTTAGTAAGCATATTGAGTAAACATCCACATTGTTGGCCAAAAAAGGTCAGTGAACACTTAGAACACTTAAAAATGTACAACCAGGGGCCTGTATCAGAAAGCAGGTTTAGTGAAAACTCAGTTAGTTGGCTTAGAGTTGAAACAAACTTGAGATTTTCTGTTTCACAAAGAGGGTTTGGCTGACTGGGCTCACTGCACAACACCGGGTATTTGCTATTTATTTGATGGGCTATTCATTTTTATCTGATGGATGAGCAGCCAAGACAAAATGATGCTGTACCTGTAATCCTTAATCAAAACCTGCACAAAGGAAAATGTTTTTAAGATCCAGATTTAAATAATTGCACATAATATGGAGCGGTCACCATTTATAGGATTTAAAAGTAAAAGATGTCCAAAACAGATGTCTGTCTTAGAAAAGCAATGTTAATCACCTCAAAAACGATGGACGTGCTAATAGCAGTTTTCCTGCACGCACTGCCTTTAGCAAAATGCATGCCAGCAGTTTGGACTTACTCATCCATGCAGTCTGTACTTCACATGTGGACCTGCTATCCAAATGCATCATTTTTTCTTTCTTTTTCAATTTTCATTTGATAAAGCTGTGATTGCATATGAGGTCATTTAAAACTAAACGTTTGTAATTTGCAGGACAACCTCGGCCAATGGAATGTTTGCTGTCTAACACTGAAGCTTGAATATCTGACAACAGTTTACCAGGCTTGAATATCTCTACAGTTAACCGGACATTGAGAGTGCTTCCAAACGCACATGGCCTTGACAGACACACATGCCTGCTCCCTGCTTTCATAGACCCAGTCAGTGCAAACACAAGGAAATAAAGGTAGAGGCATATCGGAATAGCAGCAAATGAATAAGAACAACAGGTGTCTTTGTAACACATTTCAAGTAGAAACTAGTACTATGTAAATTATCATGTCAGGTTTGTGTTGGTCAAGAGCATGTGCCATAATCGGTTTGTCCGTCTGCTTATGCTGTGGTATCTAGAATGTCTCACAGTCATTAGAAAAATAAGTACCAGAATCCTTTATTGTTTTATTTGAAAGTATGTGATCTGAAATAAATCATCTAATTGTAGGTATTTAGCTCGAAACTAGAGTTGTATTATATAGAATGTCATTAGGTTGAATGGGAATGTAAAATAGTAGCTAGTGGGACCTCTGTGTTCCGTCCCACTCAATGATGTACACCAGGATGTGAATAAAAGGGGTTTGCTTTTATTTTCCACACTATAACAAGTTCAGCAACCACATTTAATTTCACTGAGGGGTCAGCTAGCAAGCCCACAGGAGGTATGTCTCGCTCTGCCATGCACCTCCCAGTAAATGTTACAACTTCTTCCATAATAACAATATAATAAAATATATAAATTAAAGGAAGCTGTTGTCATATAGTGTAGTCGTTTGAGTATAAATAATGATCTCATAATAATCTTATCTACATATTCTTATACATTTACAGAGTAACATTCACTCATATACTCAAATTTCATATCATACATAGAAAACGTCCATCTCATCCATTGTAGTTTTTTTTCCTGATCAATAATACAAAAAAAAATTCAAAAATGAACAGCACCCAGCGATGAACCTCAATTATTTCAAGCTAACTATAAAACAGCTTAAGTCAGCATTTGCTTGCAGGTAGAACACAAAATATTCAGATTAATGCATCTGAGTTAAAAATTAAACACAATGAAATCAAATTAAATTGACTCACCTACAACAAGCTCAGCAATCACATTTAATTTTACTAAGTGGTCAGCTAGCCAGCCTATACAAAACAGGGTATTGTTAGAAATTCTGCACATGTAATTCACTTAGCTTCACATCTCACACTGCTTATAATTATAAGATAACGTATCCACATTCGTAATAATGTGATGAAATCTGCCAACAATAGTGAGACTGAGCATATTAAATAATAAGACAAACTGATCACTTAGTCCACATATTTCTAAATGAGAAGAAAAGTTCTTACAAACAATATAAAGCACACAATTATATATGGGAAAACAGTTACATTTGTCATTAAGAGAAGCACTACTTTATAGATAGAAAGCATTACGTATTACACAAACGTCATAACTGTCCTAATATTAATAGTTCAACAGTCTTCCTCTGTCTATTATGCACACTGTAAACATGTTAAATATCTGCCTTGCTGTTACAATGAAATGACTTCCGGCACCCTGAAAATTGTTTTACACACACGCAGCTGTAACGAGGTGGCCTGAGTACCGAGGGCAGGGAGCAGGATGCACAGACTCAATCGACATGGACGAACATTTATTACATACAACATAACGGCACTCACATATAACATGAACATGAATACGTTTAACAATAACGAGACTAATCTTGACATCCACAGGCTACACCAACAATGATCAACAATACTGTACGCACTAACAAGGGTTTAAATACACAAACAAGATGAGGTACAGGTGTGTGCAGGCATGGCCATAAACATATACTCCCAAGTCACGTGGCAGGCCAAACCGTGTGACTCGCAGGAGGCAAACGTTCTGTGACAGCAGCCACACTCATACACACACAAGCATAGTGCAACTCTGTGTTTACGCATCAATGATTGAATGTGCAAGTGCATGTATATGCAAGTTTAAATTATTATGCACAAATGTAAATAGTAGGCTATTTATGTGAAAATGTTTCATATGTATGTGCAAGTACAGTTTCCCTGATTTCTCTTTAAACGGGCCCTCATAGTTCAGCAGTAATGAGGCTAGTTAGATTTTGCTCAGAATTAAGTACACTTTGGAATGTTATATGTATCACAGTCTCCGGTGGTGAGCCATACATGGTTAATCAATCCAGGTTGAGGAATCTGTTAGAGTCGCTGCATTAATGACATATCTGTTTGCATTGTCAGTTGTTGCTATGGCAGCAATTAAATTAGGAAATTCAAAGAAAAACAACTCATCTCCACTCTTGGAACTTTAGAACCCCCTCTGTCCCGTGTCATAATGTCACACATGAGTGGAATCCCATGAACACCTTTACAGATCAGTCTGTGGAAAGACACTGAAGAGGACAGATCGAACAATGAGGCGTTTCTGGAGCTGGTGTGCTGGAGGTATCGAGAATGAATATATTGATACAAAGGAGGTGGAATCCAGGAGAGACTTAATAAAGAAAAGCAAAAGAGGAAAGCAGAAGTGGAATCTAAAAAAATTGAAGATAGAGTGGAAAAAACGTCCTACAGTTGGTATGGATATTTGATTATTTTTTCTGCTTTTTGGCCTTGCCTTTCTAAAAGGATTAATTTAAATCTCATGTATAAAAAAACAGTAAACTAAATAATCTTTACAATAAGGGACAAAAACTGACTTATTGAAAATGCTTTTATCCTTTGATCAGCAGTGACTAAAACTCTCATTTAAAATATGCAACACCACTTGAAGTATTAGTGCATTATTAGTCTATTACAAGGTTTTAGGCTCTTGTCAGGCTGTATGTAGTACATACAATATGTGTTCTATATATATCCAGAAGTAATGATACTTGCTCCGGCAGATTTGAAGATGGCCCATGAACGAACTGAAAGGACTGTGGCAGCATGTCTAAGTGAAGTGACTGATGGATATGACTTGTACAGATCAGCCAGGACCAAGCAGAGGCACTCTGTGGCACCTGCTTCACCAGCCCTGAAAAAGGTCAACAAAGACACCAAACCAGGTGTGGATACAAAGCAGTCAGTCATCTTCCCTCTAGGGCCAAGAGAACATGAGTGGCTTGTGAAGTGTGCTGCAGGACAGCAGGATCAAATCTGCCAGCTTCTGCTCCAGGACATCAAGCTGGCAGAGAAGAGAAACTTCATTTCTGGCTTCACAGTACTTCACTGGGCTGCTAAACAAGGAAACAGTGAAATAGTGCGCAAGATCCTTCTTCTTTCACAGCAAGGTGGGCCGGGGGTTGACGTTAACATCAAGAGCTACGACGGCTACACCCCACTACACATGGCTGCTATTCACAGCCACGAATCAGTCCTGAGTGTTCTGGTGCGTGATTATGGTGCCAACTGCAACATACGTGACAACAGTGGCAAAAAGCCCTATCAGTACTTACACAAGGACGCCTCACCCAAGGTGAGAGAGATGCTTGGCGACCCTCACGCTGCGGATTACAAGCCCCCAGGCTATGAGCAGCACTTTTCAGATCCGCCCAAAGGGCTCAGCACTTGGAGTAAACTATTTCAGTCCAAGCACAGAAAAATACTTAGATGCGGATCAAGATTCCACTCAGCCTTGAAGCAGCTTCACCAGCCTTGACCAAGATGTGGACAGGATAGACTACATTAATTTCCCGAATGTTTCCCTACAATGAACTTCCCAAATTAAATAGCATATCCTCAAATAAACATTTTCTCTAACTTGTCTTTCACTCCTGATTTCTGTGATCAAAACCTTAAGCTTTGAAATAAATCATTTGCACATAGATGTTTGAAATATTGCATAGTCATATCTGCCTTGAACCATTGTCTGTTTTCCTTGAATATTCTCTAATGTTTTGTCTTTGAGTAATGAAATGTTTTTGAGGTCTTTCATCAGCTGTGTAAGCAAAGTGCTTCTGAATTAGTAGTAGGAGAAGCCAGTTTATATATGAAAAATTAGTAGTGTGCTTTATATTGTTTGTAAGAACTCTTTCTTTGTATTTATAAATGTGTAGACTAAGTGCTCAGGTGAAATTAGTATGACAAAAATGTTCCAACCTATTATGGCTTAAAAGACAATTATCACCTATCCCCAAATATCAGTATTTAACTTTGCTCTTGTGTTCCAGTTGTTTTGTTTCCCTCTTTCTGTTCTTTTAATGTACTATACTGAATTAATTTATGTTTTGTAAGGTAACTCGAGGTAAATGCCTGACACAATCAAAGCCTAAGACTGAGACAAAGAAGCTATAAATTTGCATGAACACATCTGTTGAGCCTTTCCTGCTTATTCCACCCCTGAGATCAGTAGTTAAAAACTGATTTCAGCAGAGTCATTTCAAACAGAAGTAACTACAAGTCTAGAACCCCTCACGAGAAGAATATTGTACTTAGAATAACATCTTATTTTATATGTTTGTCAGATACCCAGTTTGTTAGTCTGTCTAAACTTGATTCATTTGCTCGTCACTATTCAGTCAACTTAAGGTCATCTTCTTTTGGCATTGGTAGAATTTAGATTAGTGCTGTTTGGCCGACAGTAATCACCTGATTTGGTTTTCCAACAAACTGGTATGTATGGCAGGAATGGCAGTATCCAACATCACTCCTAATCGATGGCCAAAAGAAATGTTGTAGAATGTGGTGAGTGTTTTTTTTATGTGCGCTTAATTGAAAACGTGGCAAAAGAAGAGCCTTTCTAAAGAATATACATAAAGCCCAAGAGAGAAAAAAAAAATATTTACATCAAAGTTGGAGGTGGATTCACGCTCCACACCCACTATGGTTGCCAGGAAGACCCATCGCGCTGTAAATACATAAAGCACATTCATCAAAATGACAACACTTGTGATACATTTCACAAACGTGCCGCAAATACACAAAGCAAATTCATCAAAATGACAACACAACCCAGTGCAAATTCAGGAAAACTTACGCAACTTCAGAAGTGCTGCAAATCCAGTCACAACACAATGGAAGTTTGCCACAACAACAGAATGGCTGTTTGCAGAGGACACGGGGAGGAGATGGACTTCTGAGATCAGCGCCAAGTCTTTTGGAAGTGAAAAGTAAGTTTTTCGGTTACCATGGTTTTATTATGATATACGTGATACAGAATGAAAGACCGACCTATTCGTGCATATTTATTTATGCTAGGCTGTAGGCAGCCTTAAAAATGATGATTAAAATCCAAAATACCTACAATTAGATTGTTATTTATTTCAAATCACATTTTGTATGCATGTAGCTATAAACATCACACTTCAGATAAGATAAGAACAAGATAGTTGACCAGCATGAGCAATAACCACACTGGTCAACCAGTATAATCAGATTTGACCAGTATGACCAGTATGATTCATGAAGGTTCAACACCTTTAACATTATTTGAATCTTTTGTTACAGGCATTGTCAATTGTTTACTTACTTCAGATCATTTGAAATTAAATGTATAGATTTTTTGTCTAATGATCATTATTAAATTGGAAAAAACTGACAATGTTTAATGACCCGTTATGTCATGGGACTGATTGCTGAGTGACTTTAAATGAACTGCAGTGAACTGAAAATGAAATGAAATGCATATTTACCATATATTAGTACTAAAAAGATGTTTCCAAAACATCATATAGTCTAGAGAGCATGTATCTGACCACAATGGTCAAGCCTTTAATGGTAGCCCATGGACTAATGGGAGTGATGTATAGCTCCATTATTTTGTTCCTCTAATTAGTAAAAATATATCTTCATATATTTTTGCTGTTCATGTGCAAGTGCAGTAGATCAAATCCTGCTTGTGCAAGAGAAACATGGTGAGGTCCAAATGCACCAGCTAACTGACAAATTTATTATATGGAGGTTTGTTATTTTGTAGAGGTCCATTTAGTTTAAAGTATATTGATTGAAAAAAAAAAGTTTAATCTTTGGTGGCTATAACTTTCACCTGGTGCTGAATTTCACTCTTTGGACATTTATTCGTCCGGTTTGAAAGACTTATTTTTTTCTTTGTGTTTTTCCCTTTATCTCAACACAGATTTATATAGACATGTTTTACACTGTCGTGATCCTATACTTTAATGGCAATGCATTTTATACTTTAGCTAATTCTGTACAATGAAATTTAGGAGTATAGGTCTTACTTTGAGGACACTAGGCTAATTTGAAATTTGTCTGTATGTCATTTTCAGTAGGAATAACCTGCTTCTCAGGGAACATCAGCAGAGATGAGATGGCCAGTAGCAGAGGGGAGATTGATGAGACCTTCCCAGCACTACCTTGGGAGGGACCAGAGAGATCAGGCAAGAAAAAAAAAAAGATTATTTGGTCCAAAACAAACCATTCACCAACATGTTTACTGTTGCAGGTTTTTAATGAAAAAATATCAGATCAGTATTGATATTGGTTTACATTAAAACACAGGATGTTGACATTGGATTGGTACAGAAAAACTGGTATCATGCCATCGCTATCATTTACAGCTGTGTGATAACAGGCTGAAATCGTGAAGAGCTGATAATGTCCTCGGGCATCAGATTCAATGATGATGACACCTACTATTACAACGTCCTTCTAATGACCTACAAAGCACAACGGTCTTGCTCTACAGTACCTTAGCAAATTCATGAGAACAGGAGAGAATATACAGCAGTGCCATGAGTTCTATATGGCATCAAGTAAAATTGACTTTTTTGGGTATTAAAAGCAAAAAACAAAAAACAAACTCTATTCCTGATGCTACTCCATTATGTATGTATGTGTGTGTGTGTGTGTGTGTGTGTGTGTGTGCGGGTGCGCGTGCGTGTGTGCGTTTGTGCGTGTTTGTGTATAATACAACATTTAAGCTACCTTGGTCTTTCCTTGTGTTTCCCTTCCTTCTACTTTCACTTCTGTTTGCTGGTTTTCTCATCACTCTTTTACAGCTTTGTTGCCTAGCCAAAGCTGTTATAGTGGTCTGATGAGCTAAGTCACAATTATAGACAAACACAGTCTAACAATAATTAAAAACACACAAATTCACAGTTGTACTCATCATGTCTGTTAGTAAGCATATTGAGTAAACATCCACATTGTTGGCCAAAAAAGGTCAGTGAACACTTAGAACACTTAAAAATGTACAACCAGGGGCCTGTATCAGAAAGCAGGTTTAGTGAAAACTCAGTTAGTTGGCTTAGAGTTGAAACAAACTTGAGATTTTCTGTTTCACAAAGAGGGTTTGGCTGACTGGGCTCACTGCACAACACCGGGTATTTGCTATTTATTTGATGGGCTATTCATTTTTATCTGATGGATGAGCAGCCAAGACAAAATGATGCTGTACCTGTAATCCTTAATCAAAACCTGCACAAAGGAAAATGTTTTTAAGATCCAGATTTAAATAATTGCACATAATATGGAGCGGTCACCATTTATAGGATTTAAAAGTAAAAGATGTCCAAAACAGATGTCTGTCTTAGAAAAGCAATGTTAATCACCTCAAAAACGATGGACGTGCTAATAGCAGTTTTCCTGCACGCACTGCCTTTAGCAAAATGCATGCCAGCAGTTTGGACTTACTCATCCATGCAGTCTGTACTTCACATGTGGACCTGCTATCCAAATGCATCATTTTTTCTTTCTTTTTCAATTTTCATTTGATAAAGCTGTGATTGCATATGAGGTCATTTAAAACTAAACGTTTGTAATTTGCAGGACAACCTCGGCCAATGGAATGTTTGCTGTCTAACACTGAAGCTTGAATATCTGACAACAGTTTACCAGGCTTGAATATCTCTACAGTTAACCGGACATTGAGAGTGCTTCCAAACGCACATGGCCTTGACAGACACACATGCCTGCTCCCTGCTTTCATAGACCCAGTCAGTGCAAACACAAGGAAATAAAGGTAGAGGCATATCGGAATAGCAGCAAATGAATAAGAACAACAGGTGTCTTTGTAACACATTTCAAGTAGAAACTAGTACTATGTAAATTATCATGTCAGGTTTGTGTTGGTCAAGAGCATGTGCCATAATCGGTTTGTCCGTCTGCTTATGCTGTGGTATCTAGAATGTCTCACAGTCATTAGAAAAATAAGTACCAGAATCCTTTATTGTTTTATTTGAAAGTATGTGATCTGAAATAAATCATCTAATTGTAGGTATTTAGCTCGAAACTAGAGTTGTATTATATAGAATGTCATTAGGTTGAATGGGAATGTAAAATAGTAGCTAGTGGGACCTCTGTGTTCCGTCCCACTCAATGATGTACACCAGGATGTGAATAAAAGGGGTTTGCTTTTATTTTCCACACTATAACAAGTTCAGCAACCACATTTAATTTCACTGAGGGGTCAGCTAGCAAGCCCACAGGAGGTATGTCTCGCTCTGCCATGCACCTCCCAGTAAATGTTACAACTTCTTCCATAATAACAATATAATAAAATATATAAATTAAAGGAAGCTGTTGTCATATAGTGTAGTCGTTTGAGTATAAATAATGATCTCATAATAATCTTATCTACATATTCTTATACATTTACAGAGTAACATTCACTCATATACTCAAATTTCATATCATACATAGAAAACGTCCATCTCATCCATTGTAGTTTTTTTTCCTGATCAATAATACAAAAAAAAATTAAAAAATGAACAGCACCCAGCGATGAACCTCAATTATTTCAAGCTAACTATAAAACAGCTTAAGTCAGCATTTGCTTGCAGGTAGAACACAAAATATTCAGATTAATGCATCTGAGTTAAAAATTAAACACAATGAAATCAAATTAAATTGACTCACCTACAACAAGCTCAGCAATCACATTTAATTTTACTAAGTGGTCAGCTAGCCAGCCTATACAAAACAGGGTATTGTTAGAAATTCTGCACATGTAATTCACTTAGCTTCACATCTCACACTGCTTATAATTATAAGATAACGTATCCACATTCGTAATAATGTGATGAAATCTGCCAACAATAGTGAGACTGAGCATATTAAATAATAAGACAAACTGATCACTTAGTCCACATATTTCTAAATGAGAAGAAAAGTTCTTACAAACAATATAAAGCACACAATTATATATGGGAAAACAGTTACATTTGTCATTAAGAGAAGCACTACTTTATAGATAGAAAGCATTACGTATTACACAAACGTCATAACTGTCCTAATATTAATAGTTCAACAGTCTTCCTCTGTCTATTATGCACACTGTAAACATGTTAAATATCTGCCTTGCTGTTACAATGAAATGACTTCCGGCACCCTGAAAATTGTTTTACACACACGCAGCTGTAACGAGGTGGCCTGAGTACCGAGGGCAGGGAGCAGGATGCACAGACTCAATCGACATGGACGAACATTTATTACATACAACATAACGGCACTCACATATAACATGAACATGAATACGTTTAACAATAACGAGACTAATCTTGACATCCACAGGCTACACCAACAATGATCAACAATACTGTACGCACTAACAAGGGTTTAAATACACAAACAAGATGAGGTACAGGTGTGTGCAGGCATGGCCATAAACATATACTCCCAAGTCACGTGGCAGGCCAAACCGTGTGACTCGCAGGAGGCAAACGTTCTGTGACAGCAGCCACACTCATACACACACAAGCATAGTGCAACTCTGTGTTTACGCATCAATGATTGAATGTGCAAGTGCATGTATATGCAAGTTTAAATTATTATGCACAAATGTAAATAGTAGGCTATTTATGTGAAAATGTTTCATATGTATGTGCAAGTACAGTTTCCCTGATTTCTCTTTAAACGGGCCCTCATAGTTCAGCAGTAATGAGGCTAGTTAGATTTTGCTCAGAATTAAGTACACTTTGGAATGTTATATGTATCACAGTCTCCGGTGGTGAGCCATACATGGTTAATCAATCCAGGTTGAGGAATCTGTTAGAGTCGCTGCATTAATGACATATCTGTTTGCATTGTCAGTTGTTGCTATGGCAGCAATTAAATTAGGAAATTCAAAGAAAAACAACTCATCTCCACTCTTGGAACTTTAGAACCCCCTCTGTCCCGTGTCATAATGTCACACATGAGTGGAATCCCATGAACACCTTTACAGATCAGTCTGTGGAAAGACACTGAAGAGGACAGATCGAACAATGAGGCGTTTCTGGAGCTGGTGTGCTGGAGGTATCGAGAATGAATATATTGATACAAAGGAGGTGGAATCCAGGAGAGACTTAATAAAGAAAAGCAAAAGAGGAAAGCAGAAGTGGAATCTAAAAAAATTGAAGATAGAGTGGAAAAAACGTCCTACAGTTGGTATGGATATTTGATTATTTTTTCTGCTTTTTGGCCTTGCCTTTCTAAAAGGATTAATTTAAATCTCATGTATAAAAAAACAGTAAACTAAATAATCTTTACAATAAGGGACAAAAACTGACTTATTGAAAATGCTTTTATCCTTTGATCAGCAGTGACTAAAACTCTCATTTAAAATATGCAACACCACTTGAAGTATTAGTGCATTATTAGTCTATTACAAGGTTTTAGGCTCTTGTCAGGCTGTATGTAGTACATACAATATGTGTTCTATATATATCCAGAAGTAATGATACTTGCTCCGGCAGATTTGAAGATGGCCCATGAACGAACTGAAAGGACTGTGGCAGCATGTCTAAGTGAAGTGACTGATGGATATGACTTGTACAGATCAGCCAGGACCAAGCAGAGGCACTCTGTGGCACCTGCTTCACCAGCCCTGAAAAGGGTCAACAAAGACACCAAACCAGGTGTGGATACAAAGCAGTCAGTCATCTTCCCTCTAGGGCCAAGAGAACATGAGTGGCTTGTGAAGTGTGCTGCAGGACAGCAGGATCAAATCTGCCAGCTTCTGCTCCAGGACATCAAGCTGGCAGAGAAGAGAAACTTCATTTCTGGCTTCACAGTACTTCACTGGGCTGCTAAACAAGGAAACAGTGAAATAGTGCGCAAGATCCTTCTTCTTTCACAGCAAGGTGGGCCAGGGGTTGACGTTAACATCAAGAGCTACGACGGCTACACCCCACTACACATGGCTGCTATTCACAGCCACGAATCAGTCCTGAGTGTTCTGGTGCGTGATTATGGTGCCAACTGCAACATACGTGACAACAGTGGCAAAAAGCCCTATCAGTACTTACACAAGGACGCCTCACCCAAGGTGAGAGAGATGCTTGGCGACCCTCACGCTGCGGATTACAAGCCCCCAGGCTATGAGCAGCACTTTTCAGATCCGCCCAAAGGGCTCAGCACTTGGAGTAAACTATTTCAGTCCAAGCACAGAAAAATACTTAGATGCGGATCAAGATTCCACTCAGCCTTGAAGCAGCTTCACCAGCCTTGACCAAGATGTGGACAGGATAGACTACATTAATTTCCCGAATGTTTCCCTACAATGAACTTCCCAAATTAAATAGCATATCCTCAAATAAACATTTTCTCTAACTTGTCTTTCACTCCTGATTTCTGTGATCAAAACCTTAAGCTTTGAAATAAATCATTTGCACATAGATGTTTGAAATATTGCATAGTCATATCTGCCTTGAACCATTGTCTGTTTTCCTTGAATATTCTCTAATGTTTTGTCTTTGAGTAATGAAATGTTTTTGAGGTCTTTCATCAGCTGTGTAAGCAAAGTGCTTCTGAGTTAGTAATAGGAGAAGCCAGTTTATATATGAAAAATTAGTAGTGTGCTTTATATTGTTTGTAAGAACTCTTTCTTTGTATTTATAAATGTGTAGACTAAGTGCTCAGGTGAAATTAGTATGACAAAAATGTTCCAACCTATTATGGCTTAAAAGACAATTATCACCTATCCCCAAATATCAGTATTTAACTTTGCTCTTGTGTTCCAGTTGTTTTGTTTCCCTCTTTCTGTTCTTTTAATGTACTATACTGAATTAATTTATGTTTTGTAAGGTAACTCGAGGTAAATGCCTGACACAATCAAAGCCTAAGACTGAGACAAAGAAGCTATAAATTTGCATGAACACATCTGTTGAGCCTTTCCTGCTTATTCCACCCCTGAGATCAGTAGTTAAAAACTGATTTCAGCAGAGTCATTTCAAACAGAAGTAACTACAAGTCTAGAACCCCTCACGAGAAGAATATTGTACTTAGAATAACATCTTATTTTATATGTTTGTCAGATACCCAGTTTGTTAGTCTGTCTAAACTTGATTCATTTGCTCGTCACTATTCAGTCAACTTAAGGTCATCTTCTTTTGGCATTGGTAGAATTTAGATTAGTGCTGTTTGGCCGACAGTAATCACCTGATTTGGTTTTCCAACAAACTGGTATGTATGGCATGAATGGCAGTATCCAACATCACTCCTAATCGATGGCCAAAAGAAATGTTCTAGAATGTGGTGAGTGTTTTTTTTTATGTGCGCTTAATTGAAAACGTGGCAAAAGAAGAGCCTTTCTAAAGAATATACATAAAGCCCAAGAGAGAAAAAAAAATTATTTACATCAAAGGTGGAGGTGGATTCACGCTCCACACCCACTACGTTTGCCAGGAAGACCCATCGCGCTGTAAATACATAAAGCACATTCATCAAAATGACAACACTTGTGATACATTTCACAAACGTGCCGCAAATACACAAAGCAAATTCATCAAAATGACAACACAACCCAGTGCAAATTCAGGAAAACTTACGCAACTTCAGAAGTGCTGCAAATCCAGTCACAACACAATGGAAGTTTGCCACAACAACAGAATGGCTGTTTGCAGAGGACACGGGGAGGAGATGGACTTCTGAGATCAGCGCCAAGTCTTTTGGAAGTGAAAAGTAAGTTTTTCGGTTACCATGGTTTTATTATGATATACGTGATACAGAATGAAAGACCGACCTATTCGTGCATATTTATTTATGCTAGGCTGTAGGCAGCCTTAAAAATGATGATTAAAATCCAAAATACCTACAATTAGATTGTTATTTATTTCAAATCACATTTTGTATGCATGTAGCTATAAACATCACACTTCAGATAAGATAAGAACAAGATAGTTGACCAGCATGAGCAATAACCACACTGGTCAACCAGTATAATCAGATTTGACCAGTATGACCAGTATGATTCATGAAGGTTCAACACCTTTAACATTATTTGAATCTTTTGTTACAGGCATTGTCAATTGTTTACTTACTTCAGATCATTTGAAATTAAATGTATAGATTTTTTGTCTAATGATCATTCTTAAATTGGAAAAAACTGACAATGTTTAATGACCCGTTATGTCATGGGACTGATTGCTGAGTGACTTTAAATGAACTGCAGTGAACTGAAAATGAAATGAAATGCATATTTACCATATATTAGTACTAAAAAGATGTTTCCAAAACATCATATAGTCTAGAGAGCATGTATCTGACCACAATGGTCAAGCCTTTAATGGTAGCCCATGGACTAATGGGAGTGATGTATAGCTCCATTATTTTGTTCCTCTAATTAGTAAAAATATATCTTCATATATTTTTGCTGTTCATGTGCAAGTGCAGTAGATCAAATCCTGCTTGTGCAAGAGAAACATGGTGAGGTCCAAATGCACCAGCTAACTGACAAATTTATTATATGGAGGTTTGTTATTTTGTAGAGGTCCATTTAGTTTAAAGTATATTGATTGAAAAAAAAAAGTTTAATCTTTGGTGGCTATAACTTTCACCTGGTGCTGAATTTCACTCTTTGGACATTTATTCGTCCGGTTTGAAAGACTTATTTTTTTCTTTGTGTTTTTCCCTTTATCTCAACACAGATTTATATAGACATGTTTTACACTGTCGTGATCCTATACTTTAATGGCAATGCATTTTATACTTTAGCTAATTCTGTACAATGAAATTTAGGAGTATAGGTCTTACTTTGAGGACACTAGGCTAATTTGAAATTTGTCTGTATGTCATTTTCAGTAGGAATAACCTGCTTCTCAGGGAACATCAGCAGAGATGAGATGGCCAGTAGCAGAGGGGAGATTGATGAGACCTTCCCAGCACTACCTTGGGAGGGACCAGAGAGATCAGGCAAGAAAAAAAAAAGATTATTTGGTCCAAAACAAACCATTCACCAACATGTTTATTGTTGCAGGTTTTTAATGAAAAAACATCAGATCAGTATTTTGATATTGGTTGACATTAAAACACAGGATGTTGACATTGGATTGGTACAGAAAAACTGGTATCATGCCATCGCTATCATTTACAGCTGTGTGATAACAGGCTGAAATCGTGAAGAGCTGATAATGTCCTCGGGCATCAGATTCAATGATGATGACACCTACTATTACAACGTCCTTCTAATGACCTACAAAGCACAACGGTCTTGCTCTACAGTACCTTAGCAAATTCATGAGAACAGGAGAGAATATACAGCAGTGCCATGAGTTCTATATGGCATCAAGTAAAATTGACTTTTTTGGGTATTAAAAGCAAAAAACAAAAAACAAACTCTATTCCTGATGCTACTCCATTATGTATGTATGTGTGTGTGTGTGTGTGTGTGTGTGTGTGTGTGTGTGCGGGTGCGCGTGCGTGTGTGCGTTTGTGCGTGTTTGTGTATAATACAACATTTAAGCTACCTTGGTCTTTCCTTGTGTTTCCCTTCCTTTTACTTTCACTTCTGTTTGCTGGTTTTCTCATCACTCTTTTACAGCTTTGTTGCCTAGCCAAAGCTGTTATAGTGCTCTGATGAGCTAAGTCACAATTATAGACAAACACAGTCTAACAATAATTAAAAACACACAAATTCACAGTTGTACTCATCATGTCTGTTAGTAAGCATATTGAGTAAACATCCACATTGTTGGCCAAAAAAGGTCAGTGAACACTTAGAACACTTAAAAATGTACAACCAGGGGCCTGTATCAGAAAGCAGGTTTAGTGAAAACTCAGTTAGTTGGCTTAGAGTTGAAACAAACTTGAGATTTTCTGTTTCACAAAGAGGGTTTGGCTGACTGGGCTCACTGCACAACACCGGGTATTTGCTATTTATTTGATGGGCTATTCATTTTTATCTGATGGATGAGCAGCCAAGACAAAATGATGCTGTACCTGTAATCCTTAATCAAAACCTGCACAAAGGAAAATGTTTTTAAGATCCAGATTTAAATAATTGCACATAATATGGAGCGGTCACCATTTATAGGATTTAAAAGTAAAAGATGTCCAAAACAGATGTCTGTCTTAGAAAAGCAATGTTAATCACCTCAAAAACGATGGACGTGCTAATAGCAGTTTTCCTGCACGCACTGCCTTTAGCAAAATGCATGCCAGCAGTTTGGACTTACTCATCCATGCAGTCTGTACTTCACATGTGGACCTGCTATCCAAATGCATCATTTTTTCTTTCTTTATCAATTTTCATTTGATAAAGCTGTGATTGCATATGAGGTCATTTAAAACTAAACGTTTGTAATTTGCAGGACAACCTCGGCCAATGGAATGTTTGCTGTCTAACACTGAAGCTTGAATATCTGACAACAGTTTACCAGGCTTGAATATCTCTACAGTTAACCGGACATTAAGAGTGCGTCCAAACGCACATGGCCTTGACAGACACACATGCCTGCTCCCTGCTTTCATAGACCCAGTCAGTGCAAACACAAGGAAATAAAGGTAGAGGCATATCGGAATAGCAGCAAATGAATAAGAACAACAGGTGTCTTTGTAACACATTTCAAGTAGAAACTAGTACTATGTAAATTATCATGTCAGGTTTGTGTTGGTCAAGAGCATGTGCCATAATCGGTTTGTCCGTCTGCTTATGCTGTGGTATCTAGAATGTCTCACAGTCATTAGAAAAATAAGTACCAGAATCCTTTATTGTTTTATTTGAAAGTATGTGATCTGAAATAAATCATCTAATTGTAGGTATTTAGCTCGAAACTAGAGTTGTATTATATAGAATGTCATTAGGTTGAATGGGAATGTAAAATAGTAGCTAGTGGGACCTCTGTGTTCCGTCCCACTCAATGATGTACACCAGGTTGTGAATAAAAGGGGTTTCCTTTTATTTTCCACACTATAACAAGTTCAGCAACCACATTTAATTTCACTGAGGGGTCAGCTAGCAAGCCCACAGGAGGTATGTCTCGCTCTGCCATGCACCTCCCAGTAAATGTTACAACTTCTTCCATAATAACAATATAATAAAATATATAAATTAAAGGAAGCTGTTGTCATATAGTGTAGTCGTTTGAGTATAAATAATGATCTCATAATAATCTTATCTACATATTCTTATACATTTACAGAGTAACATTCACTCATATACTCAAATTTCATATCATACATAGAAAACGTCCATCTCATCCATTGTAGTTTTTTTTCCTGATCAATAATACAAAAAAAAATTTAAAAATGAACAGCACCCAGCGATGAACCTCAATTATTTCAAGCTAACTATAAAACAGCTTAAGTCAGCATTTGCTTGCAGGTAGAACACAAAATATTCAGATTAATGCATCTGAGTTAAAAATTAAACACAATGAAATCAAATTAAATTGACTCACCTACAACAAGCTCAGCAATCACATTTAATTTTACTAAGTGGTCAGCTAGCCAGCCTATACAAAACAGGGTATTGTTAGAAATTCTGCACATGTAATTCACTTAGCTTCACATCTCACACTGCTTATAATTATAAGACAACGTATCCACATTCGTAATAATGTGATGAAATCTGCCAACAATAGTGAGACTGAGCATATTAAATAATAAGACAAACTGATCACTTAGTCCACATATTTCTAAATGAGAAGAAAAGTTCTTACAAACAATATAAAGCACACAATTATATATGGGAAAACAGTTACATTTGTCATTAAGAGAAGCACTACTTTATAGATAGAAAGCATTACGTATTACACAAACGTCATAACTGTCCTAATATTAATAGTTCAACAGTCTTCCTCTGTCTATTATGCACACTGTAAACATGTTAAATATCTGCCTTGCTGTTACAATGAAATGACTTCCGGCACCCTGAAAATTGTTTTACACACACGCAGCTGTAACGAGGTGGCCTGAGTACCGAGGGCAGGGAGCAGGATGCACAGACTCAATCGACATGGACGAACATTTATTACATACAACATAACGGCACTCACATATAACATGAACATGAATACGTTTAACAATAACGAGACTAATCTTGACATCCACAGGCTACACCAACAATGATCAACAATACTGTACGCACTAACAAGGGTTTAAATACACAAACAAGATGAGGTACAGGTGTGTGCAGGCATGGCCATAAACATATACTCCCAAGTCACGTGGCAGGCCAAACCGTGTGACTCGCAGGAGGCAAACGTTCTGTGACAGCAGCCACACTCATACACACACAAGCATAGTGCAACTCTGTGTTTACGCATCAATGATTGAATGTGCAAGTGCATGTATATGCAAGTTTAAATTATTATGCACAAATGTAAATAGTAGGCTATTTATGTGAAAATGTTTCATATGTATGTGCAAGTACAGTTTCCCTGATTTCTCTTTAAACGGGCCCTCATAGTTCAGCAGTAATGAGACTAGTTAGATTTTGCTCAGAATTAAGTACACTTTGGAATGTTATATGTATCACAGTCTCCGGTGGTGAGCCATACATGGTTAATCAATCCAGGTTGAGGAATCTGTTAGAGTCGCTGCATTAATGACATATCTGTTTGCATTGTCAGTTGTTGCTATGGCAGCAATTAAATTAGGAAATTCAAAGAAAAACAACTCATCTCCACTCTTGGAACTTTAGAACCCCCTCTGTCCCGTGTCATAATGTCACACATGAGTGGAATCCCATGAACACCTTTACAGATCAGTCTGTGGAAAGACACTGAAGAGGACAGATCGAACAATGAGGCGTTTCTGGAGCTGGTGTGCTGGAGGTATCGAGAATGAATATATTGATACAAAGGAGGTGGAATCCAGGAGAGACTTAATAAAGAAAAGCAAAAGAGGAAAGCAGAAGTGGAATCTAAAAAAATTGAAGATAGAGTGGAAAAAACGTCCTACAGTTGGTATGGATATTTGATTATTTTTTCTGCTTTTTGGCCTTGCCTTTCTAAAAGGATTAATTTAAATCTCATGTATAAAAAAACAGTAAACTAAATAATCTTTACAATAAGGGACAAAAACTGACTTATTGAAAATGCTTTTATCCTTTGATCAGCAGTGACTAAAACTCTCATTTAAAATATGCAACACCACTTGAAGTATTAGTGCATTATTAGTCTATTACAAGGTTTTAGGCTCTTGTCAGGCTGTATGTAGTACATACAATATGTGTTCTATATATATCCAGAAGTAATGATACTTGCTCCGGCAGATTTGAAGATGGCCCATGAACGAACTGAAAGGACTGTGGCAGCATGTCTAAGTGAAGTGACTGATGGATATGACTTGTACAGATCAGCCAGGACCAAGCAGAGGCACTCTGTGGCACCTGCTTCACCAGCCCTGAAAAGGGTCAACAAAGACACCAAACCAGGTGTGGATACAAAGCAGTCAGTCATCTTCCCTCTAGGGCCAAGAGAACATGAGTGGCTTGTGAAGTGTGCTGCAGGACAGCAGGATCAAATCTGCCAGCTTCTGCTCCAGGACATCAAGCTGGCAGAGAAGAGAAACTTCATTTCTGGCTTCACAGTACTTCACTGGGCTGCTAAACAAGGAAACAGTGAAATAGTGCGCAAGATCCTTCTTCTTTCACAGCAAGGTGGGCCAGGGGTTGACGTTAACATCAAGAGCTACGACGGCTACACCCCACTACACATGGCTGCTATTCACAGCCACGAATCAGTCCTGAGTGTTCTGGTGCGTGATTATGGTGCCAACTGCAACATACGTGACAACAGTGGCAAAAAGCCCTATCAGTACTTACACAAGGACGCCTCACCCAAGGTGAGAGAGATGCTTGGCGACCCTCACGCTGCGGATTACAAGCCCCCAGGCTATGAGCAGCACTTTTCAGATCCGCCCAAAGGGCTCAGCACTTGGAGTAAACTATTTCAGTCCAAGCACAGAAAAATACTTAGATGCGGATCAAGATTCCACTCAGCCTTGAAGCAGCTTCACCAGCCTTGACCAAGATGTGGACAGGATAGACTACATTAATTTCCCGAATGTTTCCCTACAATGAACTTCCCAAATTAAATAGCATATCCTCAAATAAACATTTTCTCTAACTTGTCTTTCACTCCTGATTTCTGTGATCAAAACCTTAAGCTTTGAAATAAATCATTTGCACATAGATGTTTGAAATATTGCATAGTCATATCTGCCTTGAACCATTGTCTGTTTTCCTTGAATATTCTCTAATGTTTTGTCTTTGAGTAATGAAATGTTTTTGAGGTCTTTCATCAGTTGTGTAAGCAAAGTGCTTCTGAGTTAGTAGTAGGAGAAGCCAGTTTATATATGAAAAATTAGTAGTGTGCTTTATATTGTTTGTAAGAACTCTTTCTTTGTATTTATAAATGTGTAGACTAAGTGCTCAGGTGAAATTAGTATGACAAAAATGTTCCAACCTATTATGGCTTAAAAGACAATTATCACCTATCCCCAAATATCAGTATTTAACTTTGCTCTTGTGTTCCAGTTGTTTTGTTTCCCTCTTTCTGTTCTTTTAATGTACTATACTGAATTAATTTATGTTTTGTAAGGTAACTCGAGGTAAATGCCTGACACAATCAAAGCCTAAGACTGAGACAAAGAAGCTATAAATTTGCATGAACACATCTGTTGAGCCTTTCCTGCTTATTCCACCCCTGAGATCAGTAGTTAAAAACTGATTTCAGCAGAGTCATTTCAAACAGAAGTAACTACAAGTCTAGAACCCCTCACGAGAAGAATATTGTACTTAGAATAACATCTTATTTTATATGTTTGTCAGATACCCAGTTTGTTAGTCTGTCTAAACTTGATTCATTTGCTCGTCACTATTCAGTCAACTTAAGGTCATCTTCTTTTGGCATTGGTAGAATTTAGATTAGTGCTGTTTGGCCGACAGTAATCACCTGATTTGGTTTTCCAACAAACTGGTATGTATGGCATGAATGGCAGTATCCAACATCACTCCTAATCGATGGCCAAAAGAAATGTTCTAGAATGTGGTGAGTGTTTTTTTTTATGTGCGCTTAATTGAAAACGTGGCAAAAGAAGAGCCTTTCTAAAGAATATACATAAAGCCCAAGAGAGAAAAAAAAATTATTTACATCAAAGGTGGAGGTGGATTCACGCTCCACACCCACTACGTTTGCCAGGAAGACCCATCGCGCTGTAAATACATAAAGCACATTCATCAAAATGACAACACTTGTGATACATTTCACAAACGTGCCGCAAATACACAAAGCAAATTCATCAAAATGACAACACAACCCAGTGCAAATTCAGGAAAACTTACGCAACTTCAGAAGTGCTGCAAATCCAGTCACAACACAATGGAAGTTTGCCACAACAACAGAATGGCTGTTTGCAGAGGACACGGGGAGGAGATGGACTTCTGAGATCAGCGCCAAGTCTTTTGGAAGTGAAAAGTAAGTTTTTCGGTTACCATGGTTTTATTATGATATACGTGATACAGAATGAAAGACCGACCTATTCGTGCATATTTATTTATGCTAGGCTGTAGGCAGCCTTAAAAATGATGATTAAAATCCAAAATACCTACAATTAGATTGTTATTTATTTCAAATCACATTTTGTATGCATGTAGCTATAAACATCACACTTCAGATAAGATAAGAACAAGATAGTTGACCAGCATGAGCAATAACCACACTGGTCAACCAGTATAATCAGATTTGACCAGTATGACCAGTATGATTCATGAAGGTTCAACACCTTTAACATTATTTGAATCTTTTGTTACAGGCATTGTCAATTGTTTACTTACTTCAGATCATTTGAAATTAAATGTATAGATTTTTTGTCTAATGATCATTCTTAAATTGGAAAAAACTGACAATGTTTAATGACCCGTTATGTCATGGGACTGATTGCTGAGTGACTTTAAATGAACTGCAGTGAACTGAAAATGAAATGAAATGCATATTTACCATATATTAGTACTAAAAAGATGTTTCCAAAACATCATATAGTCTAGAGAGCATGTATCTGACCACAATGGTCAAGCCTTTAATGGTAGCCCATGGACTAATGGGAGTGATGTATAGCTCCATTATTTTGTTCCTCTAATTAGTAAAAATATATCTTCATATATTTTTGCTGTTCATGTGCAAGTGCAGTAGATCAAATCCTGCTTGTGCAAGAGAAACATGGTGAGGTCCAAATGCACCAGCTAACTGACAAATTTATTATATGGAGGTTTGTTATTTTGTAGAGGTCCATTTAGTTTAAAGTATATTGATTGAAAAAAAAAAGTTTAATCTTTGGTGGCTATAACTTTCACCTGGTGCTGAATTTCACTCTTTGGACATTTATTCGTCCGGTTTGAAAGACTTATTTTTTTCTTTGTGTTTTTCCCTTTATCTCAACACAGATTTATATAGACATGTTTTACACTGTCGTGATCCTATACTTTAATGGCAATGCATTTTATACTTTAGCTAATTCTGTACAATGAAATTTAGGAGTATAGGTCTTACTTTGAGGACACTAGGCTAATTTGAAATTTGTCTGTATGTCATTTTCAGTAGGAATAACCTGCTTCTCAGGGAACATCAGCAGAGATGAGATGGCCAGTAGCAGAGGGGAGATTGATGAGACCTTCCCAGCACTACCTTGGGAGGGACCAGAGAGATCAGGCAAGAAAAAAAAAAAGATTATTTGGTCCAAAACAAACCATTCACCAACATGTTTACTGTTGCAGGTTTTTAATGAAAAAATATCAGATCAGTATTGATATTGGTTTACATTAAAACACAGGATGTTGACATTGGATTGGTACAGAAAAACTGGTATCATGCCATCGCTATCATTTACAGCTGTGTGATAACAGGCTGAAATCGTGAAGAGCTGATAATGTCCTCGGGCATCAGATTCAATGATGATGACACCTACTATTACAACGTCCTTCTAATGACCTACAAAGCACAACGGTCTTGCTCTACAGTACCTTAGCAAATTCATGAGAACAGGAGAGAATATACAGCAGTGCCATGAGTTCTATATGGCATCAAGTAAAATTGACTTTTTTGGGTATTAAAAGCAAAAAACAAAAAACAAACTCTATTCCTGATGCTACTCCATTATGTATGTATGTGTGTGTGTGTGTGTGTGTGTGTGTGTGTGTGTGTGCGGGTGCGCGTGCGTGTGTGCGTTTGTGCGTGTTTGTGTATAATACAACATTTAAGCTACCTTGGTCTTTCCTTGTGTTTCCCTTCCTTCTACTTTCACTTCTGTTTGCTGGTTTTCTCATCACTCTTTTACAGCTTTGTTGCCTAGCCAAAGCTGTTATAGTGCTCTGATGAGCTAAGTCACAATTATAGACAAACACAGTCTAACAATAATTAAAAACACACAAATTCACAGTTGTACTCATCATGTCTGTTAGTAAGCATATTGAGTAAACATCCACATTGTTGGCCAAAAAAGGTCAGTGAACACTTAGAACACTTAAAAATGTACAACCAGGGGCCTGTATCAGAAAGCAGGTTTAGTGAAAACTCAGTTAGTTGG
The DNA here is from genome assembly GCF_041902795.1 of Electrophorus electricus. Lineage (NCBI taxonomy): Eukaryota > Metazoa > Chordata > Actinopteri > Gymnotiformes > Gymnotidae > Electrophorus > Electrophorus electricus. The sequence goes on along the minus strand of NC_137497.1, from coordinate 18,457,367 downwards.
CTTAGAGTTGAAACAAACTTGAGATTTTCTGTTTCACAAAGAGGGTTTGGCTGACTGGGCTCACTGCACAACACCGGGTATTTGCTATTTATTTGATGGGCTATTCATTTTTATCTGATGGATGAGCAGCCAAGACAAAATGATGCTGTACCTGTAATCCTTAATCAAAACCTGCACAAAGGAAAATGTTTTTAAGATCCAGATTTAAATAATTGCACATAATATGGAGCGGTCACCATTTATAGGATTTAAAAGTAAAAGATGTCCAAAACAGATGTCTGTCTTAGAAAAGCAATGTTAATCACCTCAAAAACGATGGACGTGCTAATAGCAGTTTTCCTGCACGCACTGCCTTTAGCAAAATGCATGCCAGCAGTTTGGACTTACTCATCCATGCAGTCTGTACTTCACATGTGGACCTGCTATCCAAATGCATCATTTTTTCTTTCTTTATCAATTTTCATTTGATAAAGCTGTGATTGCATATGAGGTCATTTAAAACTAAACGTTTGTAATTTGCAGGACAACCTCGGCCAATGGAATGTTTGCTGTCTAACACTGAAGCTTGAATATCTGACAACAGTTTACCAGGCTTGAATATCTCTACAGTTAACCGGACATTAAGAGTGCGTCCAAACGCACATGGCCTTGACAGACACACATGCCTGCTCCCTGCTTTCATAGACCCAGTCAGTGCAAACACAAGGAAATAAAGGTAGAGGCATATCGGAATAGCAGCAAATGAATAAGAACAACAGGTGTCTTTGTAACACATTTCAAGTAGAAACTAGTACTATGTAAATTATCATGTCAGGTTTGTGTTGGTCAAGAGCATGTGCCATAATCGGTTTGTCCGTCTGCTTATGCTGTGGTATCTAGAATGTCTCACAGTCATTAGAAAAATAAGTACCAGAATCCTTTATTGTTTTATTTGAAAGTATGTGATCTGAAATAAATCATCTAATTGTAGGTATTTAGCTCGAAACTAGAGTTGTATTATATAGAATGTCATTAGGTTGAATGGGAATGTAAAATAGTAGCTAGTGGGACCTCTGTGTTCCGTCCCACTCAATGATGTACACCAGGTTGTGAATAAAAGGGGTTTCCTTTTATTTTCCACACTATAACAAGTTCAGCAACCACATTTAATTTCACTGAGGGGTCAGCTAGCAAGCCCACAGGAGGTATGTCTCGCTCTGCCATGCACCTCCCAGTAAATGTTACAACTTCTTCCATAATAACAATATAATAAAATATATAAATTAAAGGAAGCTGTTGTCATATAGTGTAGTCGTTTGAGTATAAATAATGATCTCATAATAATCTTATCTACATATTCTTATACATTTACAGAGTAACATTCACTCATATACTCAAATTTCATATCATACATAGAAAACGTCCATCTCATCCATTGTAGTTTTTTTTCCTGATCAATAATACAAAAAAAAATTTAAAAATGAACAGCACCCAGCGATGAACCTCAATTATTTCAAGCTAACTATAAAACAGCTTAAGTCAGCATTTGCTTGCAGGTAGAACACAAAATATTCAGATTAATGCATCTGAGTTAAAAATTAAACACAATGAAATCAAATTAAATTGACTCACCTACAACAAGCTCAGCAATCACATTTAATTTTACTAAGTGGTCAGCTAGCCAGCCTATACAAAACAGGGTATTGTTAGAAATTCTGCACATGTAATTCACTTAGCTTCACATCTCACACTGCTTATAATTATAAGACAACGTATCCACATTCGTAATAATGTGATGAAATCTGCCAACAATAGTGAGACTGAGCATATTAAATAATAAGACAAACTGATCACTTAGTCCACATATTTCTAAATGAGAAGAAAAGTTCTTACAAACAATATAAAGCACACAATTATATATGGGAAAACAGTTACATTTGTCATTAAGAGAAGCACTACTTTATAGATAGAAAGCATTACGTATTACACAAACGTCATAACTGTCCTAATATTAATAGTTCAACAGTCTTCCTCTGTCTATTATGCACACTGTAAACATGTTAAATATCTGCCTTGCTGTTACAATGAAATGACTTCCGGCACCCTGAAAATTGTTTTACACACACGCAGCTGTAACGAGGTGGCCTGAGTACCGAGGGCAGGGAGCAGGATGCACAGACTCAATCGACATGGACGAACATTTATTACATACAACATAACGGCACTCACATATAACATGAACATGAATACGTTTAACAATAACGAGACTAATCTTGACATCCACAGGCTACACCAACAATGATCAACAATACTGTACGCACTAACAAGGGTTTAAATACACAAACAAGATGAGGTACAGGTGTGTGCAGGCATGGCCATAAACATATACTCCCAAGTCACGTGGCAGGCCAAACCGTGTGACTCGCAGGAGGCAAACGTTCTGTGACAGCAGCCACACTCATACACACACAAGCATAGTGCAACTCTGTGTTTACGCATCAATGATTGAATGTGCAAGTGCATGTATATGCAAGTTTAAATTATTATGCACAAATGTAAATAGTAGGCTATTTATGTGAAAATGTTTCATATGTATGTGCAAGTACAGTTTCCCTGATTTCTCTTTAAACGGGCCCTCATAGTTCAGCAGTAATGAGACTAGTTAGATTTTGCTCAGAATTAAGTACACTTTGGAATGTTATATGTATCACAGTCTCCGGTGGTGAGCCATACATGGTTAATCAATCCAGGTTGAGGAATCTGTTAGAGTCGCTGCATTAATGACATATCTGTTTGCATTGTCAGTTGTTGCTATGGCAGCAATTAAATTAGGAAATTCAAAGAAAAACAACTCATCTCCACTCTTGGAACTTTAGAACCCCCTCTGTCCCGTGTCATAATGTCACACATGAGTGGAATCCCATGAACACCTTTACAGATCAGTCTGTGGAAAGACACTGAAGAGGACAGATCGAACAATGAGGCGTTTCTGGAGCTGGTGTGCTGGAGGTATCGAGAATGAATATATTGATACAAAGGAGGTGGAATCCAGGAGAGACTTAATAAAGAAAAGCAAAAGAGGAAAGCAGAAGTGGAATCTAAAAAAATTGAAGATAGAGTGGAAAAAACGTCCTACAGTTGGTATGGATATTTGATTATTTTTTCTGCTTTTTGGCCTTGCCTTTCTAAAAGGATTAATTTAAATCTCATGTATAAAAAAACAGTAAACTAAATAATCTTTACAATAAGGGACAAAAACTGACTTATTGAAAATGCTTTTATCCTTTGATCAGCAGTGACTAAAACTCTCATTTAAAATATGCAACACCACTTGAAGTATTAGTGCATTATTAGTCTATTACAAGGTTTTAGGCTCTTGTCAGGCTGTATGTAGTACATACAATATGTGTTCTATATATATCCAGAAGTAATGATACTTGCTCCGGCAGATTTGAAGATGGCCCATGAACGAACTGAAAGGACTGTGGCAGCATGTCTAAGTGAAGTGACTGATGGATATGACTTGTACAGATCAGCCAGGACCAAGCAGAGGCACTCTGTGGCACCTGCTTCACCAGCCCTGAAAAGGGTCAACAAAGACACCAAACCAGGTGTGGATACAAAGCAGTCAGTCATCTTCCCTCTAGGGCCAAGAGAACATGAGTGGCTTGTGAAGTGTGCTGCAGGACAGCAGGATCAAATCTGCCAGCTTCTGCTCCAGGACATCAAGCTGGCAGAGAAGAGAAACTTCATTTCTGGCTTCACAGTACTTCACTGGGCTGCTAAACAAGGAAACAGTGAAATAGTGCGCAAGATCCTTCTTCTTTCACAGCAAGGTGGGCCAGGGGTTGACGTTAACATCAAGAGCTACGACGGCTACACCCCACTACACATGGCTGCTATTCACAGCCACGAATCAGTCCTGAGTGTTCTGGTGCGTGATTATGGTGCCAACTGCAACATACGTGACAACAGTGGCAAAAAGCCCTATCAGTACTTACACAAGGACGCCTCACCCAAGGTGAGAGAGATGCTTGGCGACCCTCACGCTGCGGATTACAAGCCCCCAGGCTATGAGCAGCACTTTTCAGATCCGCCCAAAGGGCTCAGCACTTGGAGTAAACTATTTCAGTCCAAGCACAGAAAAATACTTAGATGCGGATCAAGATTCCACTCAGCCTTGAAGCAGCTTCACCAGCCTTGACCAAGATGTGGACAGGATAGACTACATTAATTTCCCGAATGTTTCCCTACAATGAACTTCCCAAATTAAATAGCATATCCTCAAATAAACATTTTCTCTAACTTGTCTTTCACTCCTGATTTCTGTGATCAAAACCTTAAGCTTTGAAATAAATCATTTGCACATAGATGTTTGAAATATTGCATAGTCATATCTGCCTTGAACCATTGTCTGTTTTCCTTGAATATTCTCTAATGTTTTGTCTTTGAGTAATGAAATGTTTTTGAGGTCTTTCATCAGTTGTGTAAGCAAAGTGCTTCTGAGTTAGTAGTAGGAGAAGCCAGTTTATATATGAAAAATTAGTAGTGTGCTTTATATTGTTTGTAAGAACTCTTTCTTTGTATTTATAAATGTGTAGACTAAGTGCTCAGGTGAAATTAGTATGACAAAAATGTTCCAACCTATTATGGCTTAAAAGACAATTATCACCTATCCCCAAATATCAGTATTTAACTTTGCTCTTGTGTTCCAGTTGTTTTGTTTCCCTCTTTCTGTTCTTTTAATGTACTATACTGAATTAATTTATGTTTTGTAAGGTAACTCGAGGTAAATGCCTGACACAATCAAAGCCTAAGACTGAGACAAAGAAGCTATAAATTTGCATGAACACATCTGTTGAGCCTTTCCTGCTTATTCCACCCCTGAGATCAGTAGTTAAAAACTGATTTCAGCAGAGTCATTTCAAACAGAAGTAACTACAAGTCTAGAACCCCTCACGAGAAGAATATTGTACTTAGAATAACATCTTATTTTATATGTTTGTCAGATACCCAGTTTGTTAGTCTGTCTAAACTTGATTCATTTGCTCGTCACTATTCAGTCAACTTAAGGTCATCTTCTTTTGGCATTGGTAGAATTTAGATTAGTGCTGTTTGGCCGACAGTAATCACCTGATTTGGTTTTCCAACAAACTGGTATGTATGGCAGGAATGGCAGTATCCAACATCACTCCTAATCGATGGCCAAAAGAAATGTTGTAGAATGTGGTGAGTGTTTTTTTTTATGTGCGCTTAATTGAAAACGTGGCAAAAGAAGAGCCTTTCTAAAGAATATACATAAAGCCCAAGAGAGAAAAAAAAATTATTTACATCAAAATTGGAGGTGGATTCACGCTCCACACCCACTACGGTTGCCAGGAAGACCCATCGCGCTGTAAATACATAAAGCACATTCATCAAAATGACAACACTTGTGATACATTTCACAAACGTGCCGCAAATACACAAAGCAAATTCATCAAAATGACAACACAACCCAGTGCAAATTCAGGAAAACTTACGCAACTTCAGAAGTGCTGCAAATCCAGTCACAACACAATGGAAGTTTGCCACAACAACAGAATGGCTGTTTGCAGAGGACACGGGGAGGAGATGGACTTCTGAGATCAGCGCCAAGTCTTTTGGAAGTGAAAAGTAAGTTTTTCGGTTACCATGGTTTTATTATGATATACGTGATACAGAATGAAAGACCGACCTATTCGTGCATATTTATTTATGCTAGGCTGTAGGCAGCCTTAAAAATGATGATTAAAATCCAAAATACCTACAATTAGATTGTTATTTATTTCAAATCACATTTTGTATGCATGTAGCTATAAACATCACACTTCAGATAAGATAAGAACAAGATAGTTGACCAGCATGAGCAATAACCACACTGGTCAACCAGTATAATCAGATTTGACCAGTATGACCAGTATGATTCATGAAGGTTCAACACCTTTAACATTATTTGAATCTTTTGTTACAGGCATTGTCAATTGTTTACTTACTTCAGATCATTTGAAATTAAATGTATAGATTTTTTGTCTAATGATCATTATTAAATTGGAAAAAACTGACAATGTTTAATGACCCGTTATGTCATGGGACTGATTGCTGAGTGACTTTAAATGAACTGCAGTGAACTGAAAATGAAATGAAATGCATATTTACCATATATTAGTACTAAAAAGATGTTTCCAAAACATCATATAGTCTAGAGAGCATGTATCTGACCACAATGGTCAAGCCTTTAATGGTAGCCCATGGACTAATGGGAGTGATGTATAGCTCCATTATTTTGTTCCTCTAATTAGTAAAAATATATCTTCATATATTTTTGCTGTTCATGTGCAAGTGCAGTAGATCAAATCCTGCTTGTGCAAGAGAAACATGGTGAGGTCCAAATGCACCAGCTAACTGACAAATTTATTATATGGAGGTTTGTTATTTTGTAGAGGTCCATTTAGTTTAAAGTATATTGATTGAAAAAAAAAAGTTTAATCTTTGGTGGCTATAACTTTCACCTGGTGCTGAATTTCACTCTTTGGACATTTATTCGTCCGGTTTGAAAGACTTATTTTTTTCTTTGTGTTTTTCCCTTTATCTCAACACAGATTTATATAGACATGTTTTACACTGTCGTGATCCTATACTTTAATGGCAATGCATTTTATACTTTAGCTAATTCTGTACAATGAAATTTAGGAGTATAGGTCTTACTTTGAGGACACTAGGCTAATTTGAAATTTGTCTGTATGTCATTTTCAGTAGGAATAACCTGCTTCTCAGGGAACATCAGCAGAGATGAGATGGCCAGTAGCAGAGGGGAGATTGATGAGACCTTCCCAGCACTACCTTGGGAGGGACCAGAGAGATCAGGCAAGAAAAAAAAAAAGATTATTTGGTCCAAAACAAACCATTCACCAACATGTTTACTGTTGCAGGTTTTTAATGAAAAAATATCAGATCAGTATTGATATTGGTTGACATTAAAACACAGGATGTTGACATTGGATTGGTACAGAAAAACTGGTATCATGCCATCGCTATCATTTACAGCTGTGTGATAACAGGCTGAAATCGTGAAGAGCTGATAATGTCCTCGGGCATCAGATTCAATGATGATGACACCTACTATTACAACGTCCTTCTAATGACCTACAAAGCACAACGGTCTTGCTCTACAGTACCTTAGCAAATTCATGAGAACAGGAGAGAATATACAGCAGTGCCATGAGTTCTATATGGCATCAAGTAAAATTGACTTTTTTGGGTATTAAAAGCAAAAAACAAAAAACAAACTCTATTCCTGATGCTACTCCATTATGTATGTATGTGTGTGTGTGTGTGTGTGTGTGTGTGTGTGCGGGTGCGCGTGCGTGTGTGCGTTTGTGCGTGTTTGTGTATAATACAACATTTAAGCTACCTTGGTCTTTCCTTGTGTTTCCCTTCCTTCTACTTTCACTTCTGTTTGCTGGTTTTCTCATCACTCTTTTACAGCTTTGTTGCCTAGCCAAAGCTGTTATAGTGGTCTGATGAGCTAAGTCACAATTATAGACAAACACAGTCTAACAATAATTAAAAACACACAAATTCACAGTTGTACTCATCATGTCTGTTAGTAAGCATATTGAGTAAACATCCACATTGTTGGCCAAAAAAGGTCAGTGAACACTTAGAACACTTAAAAATGTACAACCAGGGGCCTGTATCAGAAAGCAGGTTTAGTGAAAACTCAGTTAGTTGGCTTAGAGTTGAAACAAACTTGAGATTTTCTGTTTCACAAAGAGGGTTTGGCTGATTGGGCTCACTGCACAACACCGGGTATTTGCTATTTATTTCATGGGCTATTCATTTTTATCTGATGGATGAGCAGCCAAGACAAAATGATGCTGTACCTGTAATCCTTAATCAAAACCTGCACAAAGGAAAATGTTTTTAAGATCCAGATTTAAATAATTGCACATAATATGGAGCGGTCACCATTTATAGGATTTAAAAGTAAAAGATGTCCAAAACAGATGTCTGTCTTAGAAAAGCAATGTTAATCACCTCAAAAACGATGGACGTGCTAATAGCAGTTTTCCTGCACGCACTGCCTTTAGCAAAATGCATGCCAGCAGTTTGGACTTACTCATCCATGCAGTCTGTACTTCACATGTGGACCTGCTATCCAAATGCATCATTTTTTCTTTCTTTTTCAATTTTCATTTGATAAAGCTGTGATTGCATATGAGGTCATTTAAAACTAAACGTTTGTAATTTGCAGGACAACCTCGGCCAATGGAATGTTTGCTGTCTAACACTGAAGCTTGAATATCTGACAACAGTTTACCAGGCTTGAATATCTCTACAGTTAACCGGACATTGAGAGTGCGTCCAAACGCACATGGCCTTGACAGACACACATGCCTGCTCCCTGCTTTCATAGACCCAGTCAGTGCAAACACAAGGAAATAAAGGTAGAGGCATATCGGAATAGCAGCAAATGAATAAGAACAACAGGTGTCTTTGTAACACATTTCAAGTAGAAACTAGTACTATGTAAATTATCATGTCAGGTTTGTGTTGGTCAAGAGCATGTGCCATAATCGGTTTGTCCGTTTGCTTATGCTGTGGTATCTAGAATGTCTCACAGTCATTAGAAAAATAAGTACCAGAATCCTTTATTGTTTTATTTGAAAGTATGTGATCTGAAATAAATCATCTAATTGTAGGTATTTAGCTCGAAACTAGAGTTGTATTATATAGAATGTCATTAGGTTGAATGGGAATGTAAAATAGTAGCTAGTGGGACCTCTGTGTTCCGTCCCACTCAATGATGTACACCAGGTTGTGAATAAAAGGGGTTTCCTTTTATTTTCCACACTATAACAAGTTCAGCAACCACATTTAATTTCACTGAGGGGTCAGCGAGCAAGCCCACAGGAGGTATGTCTCGCTCTGCCATGCACCTCCCAGTAAATGTTACAACTTCTTCCATAATAACAATATAATAAAATATATAAATTAAAGGAAGCTGTTGTCATATAGTGTAGTCGTTTGAGTATAAATAATGATCTCATAATAATCTTATCTACATATTCTTATACATTTACAGAGTAACATTCACTCATATACTCAAATTTCATATCATACATAGAAAACGTCCATCTCATCCATTGTAGTTTTTTTTCCTGATCAATAATACAAAAAAAAATTCAAAAATGAACAGCACCCAGCGATGAACCTCAATTATTTCAAGCTAACTATAAAACAGCTTAAGTCAGCATTTGCTTGCAGGTAGAACACAAAATATTCAGATTAATGCATCTGAGTTAAAAATTAAACACAATGAAATCAAATTAAATTGACTCACCTACAACAAGCTCAGCAATCACATTTAATTTTACTAAGTGGTCAGCTAGCCAGCCTATACAAAACAGGGTATTGTTAGAAATTCTGCACATGTAATTCACTTAGCTTCACATCTCACACTGCTTATAATTATAAGATAACGTATCCACATTCGTAATAATGTGATGAAATCTGCCAACAATAGTGAGACTGAGCATATTAAATAATAAGACAAACTGATCACTTAGTCCACATATTTCTAAATGAGAAGAAAAGTTCTTACAAACAATATAAAGCACACAATTATATATGGGAAAACAGTTACATTTGTCATTAAGAGAAGCACTACTTTATAGATAGAAAGCATTACGTATTACACAAACGTCATAACTGTCCTAATATTAATAGTTCAACAGTCTTCCTCTGTCTATTATGCACACTGTAAACATGTTAAATATCTGCCTTGCTGTTACAATGAAATGACTTCCGGCACCCTGAAAATTGTTTTACACACACGCAGCTGTAACGAGGTGGCCTGAGTACCGAGGGCAGGGAGCAGGATGCACAGACTCAATCGACATGGACGAACATTTATTACATACAACATAACGGCACTCACATATAACATGAACATGAATACGTTTAACAATAACGAGACTAATCTTGACATCCACAGGCTACACCAACAATGATCAACAATACTGTACGCACTAACAAGGGTTTAAATACACAAACAAGATGAGGTACAGGTGTGTGCAGGCATGGCCATAAACATATACTCCCAAGTCACGTGGCAGGCCAAACCGTGTGACTCGCAGGAGGCAAACGTTCTGTGACAGCAGCCACACTCATACACACACAAGCATAGTGCAACTCTGTGTTTACGCATCAATGATTGAATGTGCAAGTGCATGTATATGCAAGTTTAAATTATTATGCACAAATGTAAATAGTAGGCTATTTATGTGAAAATGTTTCATATGTATGTGCAAGTACAGTTTCCCTGATTTCTCTTTAAACGGGCCCTCATAGTTCAGCAGTAATGAGGCTAGTTAGATTTTGCTCAGAATTAAGTACACTTTGGAATGTTATATGTATCACAGTCTCCGGTGGTGAGCCATACATGGTTAATCAATCCAGGTTGAGGAATCTGTTAGAGTCGCTGCATTAATGACATATCTGTTTGCATTGTCAGTTGTTGCTATGGCAGCAATTAAATTAGGAAATTCAAAGAAAAACAACTCATCTCCACTCTTGGAACTTTAGAACCCCCTCTGTCCCGTGTCATAATGTCACACATGAGTGGAATCCCATGAACACCTTTACAGATCAGTCTGTGGAAAGACACTGAAGAGGACAGATCGAACAATGAGGCGTTTCTGGAGCTGGTGTGCTGGAGGTATCGAGAATGAATATATTGATACAAAGGAGGTGGAATCCAGGAGAGACTTAATAAAGAAAAGCAAAAGAGGAAAGCAGAAGTGGAATCTAAAAAAATTGAAGATAGAGTGGAAAAAACGTCCTACAGTTGGTATGGATATTTGATTATTTTTTCTGCTTTTTGGCCTTGCCTTTCTAAAAGGATTAATTTAAATCTCATGTATAAAAAAACAGTAAACTAAATAATCTTTACAATAAGGGACAAAAACTGACTTATTGAAAATGCTTTTATCCTTTGATCAGCAGTGACTAAAACTCTCATTTAAAATATGCAACACCACTTGAAGTATTAGTGCATTATTAGTCTATTACAAGGTTTTAGGCTCTTGTCAGGCTGTATGTAGTACATACAATATGTGTTCTATATATATCCAGAAGTAATGATACTTGCTCCGGCAGATTTGAAGATGGCCCATGAACGAACTGAAAGGACTGTGGCAGCATGTCTAAGTGAAGTGACTGATGGATATGACTTGTACAGATCAGCCAGGACCAAGCAGAGGCACTCTGTGGCACCTGCTTCACCAGCCCTGAAAAGGGTCAACAAAGACACCAAACCAGGTGTGGATACAAAGCAGTCAGTCATCTTCCCTCTAGGGCCAAGAGAACATGAGTGGCTTGTGAAGTGTGCTGCAGGACAGCAGGATCAAATCTGCCAGCTTCTGCTCCAGGACATCAAGCTGGCAGAGAAGAGAAACTTCATTTCTGGCTTCACAGTACTTCACTGGGCTGCTAAACAAGGAAACAGTGAAATAGTGCGCAAGATCCTTCTTCTTTCACAGCAAGGTGGGCCAGGGGTTGACGTTAACATCAAGAGCTACGACGGCTACACCCCACTACACATGGCTGCTATTCACAGCCACGAATCAGTCCTGAGTGTTCTGGTGCGTGATTATGGTGCCAACTGCAACATACGTGACAACAGTGGCAAAAAGCCCTATCAGTACTTACACAAGGACGCCTCACCCAAGGTGAGAGAGATGCTTGGCGACCCTCATGCTGCGGATTACAAGCCCCCAGGCTATGAGCAGCACTTTTCAGATCCGCCCAAAGGGCTCAGCACTTGGAGTAAACTATTTCAGTCCAAGCACAGAAAAATACTTAGATGCGGATCAAGATTCCACTCAGCCTTGAAGCAGCTTCACCAGCCTTGACCAAGATGTGGACAGGATAGACTACATTAATTTCCCGAATGTTTCCCTACAATGAACTTCCCAAATTAAATAGCATATCCTCAAATAAACATTTTCTCTAACTTGTCTTTCACTCCTGATTTCTGTGATCAAAACCTTAAGCTTTGAAATAAATCATTTGCACATAGATGTTTGAAATATTGCATAGTCATATCTGCCTTGAACCATTGTCTGTTTTCCTTGAATATTCTCTAATGTTTTGTCTTTGAGTAATGAAATGTTTTTGAGGTCTTTCATCAGCTGTGTAAGCAAAGTGCTTCTGAGTTAGTAGTAGGAGAAGCCAGTTTATATATGAAAAATTAGTAGTGTGCTTTATATTGTTTGTAAGAACTCTTTCTTTGTATTTATAAATGTGTAGACTAAGTGCTCAGGTGAAATTAGTATGACAAAAATGTTCCAACCTATTATGGCTTAAAAGACAATTATCACCTATCCCCAAATATCAGTATTTAACTTTGCTCTTGTGTTCCAGTTGTTTTGTTTCCCTCTTTCTGTTCTTTTAATGTACTATACTGAATTAATTTATGTTTTGTAAGGTAACTCGAGGTAAATGCCTGACACAATCAAAGCCTAAGACTGAGACAAAGAAGCTATAAATTTGCATGAACACATCTGTTGAGCCTTTCCTGCTTATTCCACCCCTGAGATCAGTAGTTAAAAACTGATTTCAGCAGAGTCATTTCAAACAGAAGTAACTACAAGTCTAGAACCCCTCACGAGAAGAATATTGTACTTAGAATAACATCTTATTTTATATGTTTGTCAGATACCCAGTTTGTTAGTCTGTCTAAACTTGATTCATTTGCTCGTCACTATTCAGTCAACTTAAGGTCATCTTCTTTTGGCATTGGTAGAATTTAGATTAGTGCTGTTTGGCTGACAGTAATCACCTGATTTGGTTTTCCAACAAACTGGTATGTATGGCAGGAATGGCAGTATCCAACATCACTCCTAATCGATGGCCAAAAGAAATGTTGTAGAATGTGGTGAGTGTTTTTTTTATGTGCGCTTAATTGAAAACGTGGCAAAAGAAGAGCCTTTCTAAAGAATATACATAAAGCCCAAGAGAGAAAAAAAAAATATTTACATCAAAGTTGGAGGTGGATTCACGCTCCACACCCACTATGGTTGCCAGGAAGACCCATCGCGCTGTAAATACATAAAGCACATTCATCAAAATGACAACACTTGTGATACATTTCACAAACGTGCCGCAAATACACAAAGCAAATTCATCAAAATGACAACACAACCCAGTGCAAATTCAGGAAAACTTACGCAACTTCAGAAGTGCTGCAAATCCAGTCACAACACAATGGAAGTTTGCCACAACAACAGAATGGCTGTTTGCAGAGGACACGGGGAGGAGATGGACTTCTGAGATCAGCGCCAAGTCTTTTGGAAGTGAAAAGTAAGTTTTTCGGTTACCATGGTTTTATTATGATATACGTGATACAGAATGAAAGACCGACCTATTCGTGCATATTTATTTATGCTAGGCTGTAGGCAGCCTTAAAAATGATGATTAAAATCCAAAATACCTACAATTAGATTGTTATTTATTTCAAATCACATTTTGTATGCATGTAGCTATAAACATCACACTTCAGATAAGATAAGAACAAGATAGTTGACCAGCATGAGCAATAACCACACTGGTCAACCAGTATAATCAGATTTGACCAGTATGACCAGTATGATTCATGAAGGTTCAACACCTTTAACATTATTTGAATCTTTTGTTACAGGCATTGTCAATTGTTTACTTACTTCAGATCATTTGAAATTAAATGTATAGATTTTTTGTCTAATGATCATTCTTAAATTGGAAAAAACTGACAATGTTTAATGACCCGTTATGTCATGGGACTGATTGCTGAGTGACTTTAAATGAACTGCAGTGAACTGAAAATGAAATGAAATGCATATTTACCATATATTAGTACTAAAAAGATGTTTCCAAAACATCATATAGTCTAGAGAGCATGTATCTGACCACAATGGTCAAGCCTTTAATGGTAGCCCATGGACCAATGGGAGTGATGTATAGCTCCATTATTTTGTTCCTTTAATTAGTAAAAATATATCTTCATATATTTTTGCTGTTCATGTGCAAGTGCAGTAGATCAAATCCTGCTTGTGCAAGAGAAACATGGTGAAGTCCAAATGCACCAGCTAACTGACAAATTTATTATATGGAGGTTTGTTATTTTGTAGAGGTCCATTTAGTTTAAAGTATATTGATTGAAAAAAAAAAGTTTAATCTTTGGTGGCTATAACTTTCACCTGGTGCTGAATTTCACTCTTTGGACATTTATTCGTCCGGTTTGAAAGACTTATTTTTTTCTTTGTGTTTTTCCCTTTATCTCAACACAGATTTATATAGACATGTTTTACACTGTCGTGATCCTATACTTTAATGGCAATGCATTTTATACTTTAGCTAATTCTGTACAATGAAATTTAGGAGTATAGGTCTTACTTTGAGGACACTAGGCTAATTTGAAATTTGTCTGTATGTCATTTTCAGTAGGAATAACCTGCTTCTCAGGGAACATCAGCAGAGATGAGATGGCCAGTAGCAGAGGGGAGATTGATGAGACCTTCCCAGCACTACCTTGGGAGGGACCAGAGAGATCAGGCAAGAAAAAAAAAAAGATTATTTGGTCCAAAACAAACCATTCACCAACATGTTTACTGTTGCAGGTTTTTAATGAAAAAATATCAGATCAGTATTGATATTGGTTGACATTAAAACACAGGATGTTGACATTGGATTGGTACAGAAAAACTGGTATCATGCCATCGCTATCATTTACAGCTGTGTGATAACAGGCTGAAATCGTGAAGAGCTGATAATGTCCTCGGGCATCAGATTCAATGATGATGACACCTACTATTACAACGTCCTTCTAATGACCTACAAAGCACAACGGTCTTGCTCTACAGTACCTTAGCAAATTCATGAGAACAGGAGAGAATATACAGCAGTGCCATGAGTTCTATATGGCATCAAGTAAAATTGACTTTTTTGGGTATTAAAAGCAAAAAACAAAAAACAAACTCTATTCCTGATGCTACTCCATTATGTATGTATGTGTGTGTGTGTGTGTGTGTGTGTGTGTGTGTGTGCGGGTGCGCGTGCGTGTGTGCGTTTGTGCGTGTTTGTGTATAATACAACATTTAAGCTACCTTGGTCTTTCCTTGTGTTTCCCTTCCTTCTACTTTCACTTCTGTTTGCTGGTTTTCTCATCACTCTTTTACAGCTTTGTTGCCTAGCCAAAGCTGTTATAGTGGTCTGATGAGCTAAGTCACAATTATAGACAAACACAGTCTAACAATAATTAAAAACACACAAATTCACAGTTGTACTCATCATGTCTGTTAGTAAGCATATTGAGTAAACATCCACATTGTTGGCCAAAAAAGGTCAGTGAACACTTAGAACACTTAAAAATGTACAACCAGGGGCCTGTATCAGAAAGCAGGTTTAGTGAAAACTCAGTTAGTTGGCTTAGAGTTGAAACAAACTTGAGATTTTCTGTTTCACAAAGAGGGTTTGGCTGACTGGGCTCACTGCACAACACCGGGTATTTGCTATTTATTTGATGGGCTATTCATTTTTATCTGATGGATGAGCAGCCAAGACAAAATGATGCTGTACCTGTAATCCTTAATCAAAACCTGCACAAAGGAAAATGTTTTTAAGATCCAGATTTAAATAATTGCACATAATATGGAGCGGTCACCATTTATAGGATTTAAAAGTAAAAGATGTCCAAAACAGATGTCTGTCTTAGAAAAGCAATGTTAATCACCTCAAAAACGATGGACGTGCTAATAGCAGTTTTCCTGCACGCACTGCCTTTAGCAAAATGCATGCCAGCAGTTTGGACTTACTCATCCATGCAGTCTGTACTTCACATGTGGACCTGCTATCCAAATGCATCATTTTTTCTTTCTTTTTCAATTTTCATTTGATAAAGCTGTGATTGCATATGAGGTCATTTAAAACTAAACGTTTGTAATTTGCAGGACAACCTCGGCCAATGGAATGTTTGCTGTCTAACACTGAAGCTTGAATATCTGACAACAGTTTACCAGGCTTGAATATCTCTACAGTTAACCGGACATTGAGAGTGCTTCCAAACGCACATGGCCTTGACAGACACACATGCCTGCTCCCTGCTTTCATAGACCCAGTCAGTGCAAACACAAGGAAATAAAGGTAGAGGCATATCGGAATAGCAGCAAATGAATAAGAACAACAGGTGTCTTTGTAACACATTTCAAGTAGAAACTAGTACTATGTAAATTATCATGTCAGGTTTGTGTTGGTCAAGAGCATGTGCCATAATCGGTTTGTCCGTCTGCTTATGCTGTGGTATCTAGAATGTCTCACAGTCATTAGAAAAATAAGTACCAGAATCCTTTATTGTTTTATTTGAAAGTATGTGATCTGAAATAAATCATCTAATTGTAGGTATTTAGCTCAAAACTAGAGTTGTATTATATAGAATGTCATTAGGTTGAATGGGAATGTAAAATAGTAGCTAGTGGGACCTCTGTGTTCCGTCCCACTCAATGATGTACACCAGGTTGTGAATAAAAGGGGTTTCCTTTTATTTTCCACACTATAACAAGTTCAGCAACCACATTTAATTTCACTGAGGGGTCAGCTAGCAAGTCCACAGGAGGTATGTCTCGCTCTGCCATGCACCTCCCAGTAAATGTTACAACTTCTTCCATAATAACAATATAATAAAATATATAAATTAAAGGAAGCTGTTGTCATATAGTGTAGTCGTTTGAGTATAAATAATGATCTCATAATAATCTTATCTACATATTCTTATACATTTACAGAGTAACATTCACTCATATACTCAAATTTCATATCATACATAGAAAACGTCCATCTCATCCATTGTAGTTTTTTTTCCTGATCAATAATACAAAAAAAAATTAAAAAATGAACAGCACCCAGCGATGAACCTCAATTATTTCAAGCTAACTATAAAACAGCTTAAGTCAGCATTTGCTTGCAGGTAGAACACAAAATATTCAGATTAATGCATCTGAGTTAAAAATTAAACACAATGAAATCAAATTAAATTGACTCACCTACAACAAGCTCAGCAATCACATTTAATTTTACTAAGTGGTCAGCTAGCCAGCCTATACAAAACAGGGTATTGTTAGAAATTCTGCACATGTAATTCACTTAGCTTCACATCTCACACTGCTTATAATTATAAGATAACGTATCCACATTCGTAATAATGTGATGAAATCTGCCAACAATAGTGAGACTGAGCATATTAAATAATAAGACAAACTGATCACTTAGTCCACATATTTCTAAATGAGAAGAAAAGTTCTTACAAACAATATAAAGCACACAATTATATATGGGAAAACAGTTACATTTGTCATTAAGAGAAGCACTACTTTATAGATAGAAAGCATTACGTATTACACAAACGTCATAACTGTCCTAATATTAATAGTTCAACAGTCTTCCTCTGTCTATTATGCACACTGTAAACATGTTAAATATCTGCCTTGCTGTTACAATGAAATGACTTCCGGCACCCTGAAAATTGTTTTACACACACGCAGCTGTAACGAGGTGGCCTGAGTACCGAGGGCAGGGAGCAGGATGCACAGACTCAATCGACATGGACGAACATTTATTACATACAACATAACGGCACTCACATATAACATGAACATGAATACGTTTAACAATAACGAGACTAATCTTGACATCCACAGGCTACACCAACAATGATCAACAATACTGTACGCACTAACAAGGGTTTAAATACACAAACAAGATGAGGTACAGGTGTGTGCAGGCATGGCCATAAACATATACTCCCAAGTCACGTGGCAGGCCAAACCGTGTGACTCGCAGGAGGCAAACGTTCTGTGACAGCAGCCACACTCATACACACACAAGCATAGTGCAACTCTGTGTTTACGCATCAATGATTGAATGTGCAAGTGCATGTATATGCAAGTTTAAATTATTATGCACAAATGTAAATAGTAGGCTATTTATGATAAAATGTTTCATATGTATGTGCAAGTACAGTTTCCCTGATTTCTCTTTAAACGGGCCCTCATAGTTCAGCAGTAATGAGGCTAGTTAGATTTTGCTCAGAATTAAGTACACTTTGGAATGTTATATGTATCACAGTCTCCGGTGGTGAGCCATACATGGTTAATCAATCCAGGTTGAGGAATCTGTTAGAGTCGCTGCATTAATGACATATCTGTTTGCATTGTCAGTTGTTGCTATGGCAGCAATTAAATTAGGAAATTCAAAGAAAAACAACTCATCTCCACTCTTGGAACTTTAGAACCCCCTCTGTCCCGTGTCATAATGTCACACATGAGTGGAATCCCATGAACACCTTTACAGATCAGTCTGTGGAAAGACACTGAAGAGGACAGATCGAACAATGAGGCGTTTCTGGAGCTGGTGTGCTGGAGGTATCGAGAATGAATATATTGATACAAAGGAGGTGGAATCCAGGAGAGACTTAATAAAGAAAAGCAAAAGAGGAAAGCAGAAGTGGAATCTAAAAAAATTGAAGATAGAGTGGAAAAAACGTCCTACAGTTGGTATGGATATTTGATTATTTTTTCTGCTTTTTGGCCTTGCCTTTCTAAAAGGATTAATTTAAATCTCATGTATAAAAAAACAGTAAACTAAATAATCTTTACAATAAGGGACAAAAACTGACTTATTGAAAATGCTTTTATCCTTTGATCAGCAGTGACTAAAACTCTCATTTAAAATATGCAACACCACTTGAAGTATTAGTGCATTATTAGTCTATTACAAGGTTTTAGGCTCTTGTCAGGCTGTATGTAGTACATACAATATGTGTTCTATATATATCCAGAAGTAATGATACTTGCTCCGGCAGATTTGAAGATGGCCCATGAACGAACTGAAAGGACTGTGGCAGCATGTCTAAGTGAAGTGACTGATGGATATGACTTGTACAGATCAGCCAGGACCAAGCAGAGGCACTCTGTGGCACCTGCTTCACCAGCCCTGAAAAAGGTCAACAAAGACACCAAACCAGGTGTGGATACAAAGCAGTCAGTCATCTTCCCTCTAGGGCCAAGAGAACATGAGTGGCTTGTGAAGTGTGCTGCAGGACAGCAGGATCAAATCTGCCAGCTTCTGCTCCAGGACATCAAGCTGGCAGAGAAGAGAAACTTCATTTCTGGCTTCACAGTACTTCACTGGGCTGCTAAACAAGGAAACAGTGAAATAGTGCGCAAGATCCTTCTTCTTTCACAGCAAGGTGGGCCGGGGGTTGACGTTAACATCAAGAGCTACGACGGCTACACCCCACTACACATGGCTGCTATTCACAGCCACGAATCAGTCCTGAGTGTTCTGGTGCGTGATTATGGTGCCAACTGCAACATACGTGACAACAGTGGCAAAAAGCCCTATCAGTACTTACACAAGGACGCCTCACCCAAGGTGAGAGAGATGCTTGGCGACCCTCACGCTGCGGATTACAAGCCCCCAGGCTATGAGCAGCACTTTTCAGATCCGCCCAAAGGGCTCAGCACTTGGAGTAAACTATTTCAGTCCAAGCACAGAAAAATACTTAGATGCGGATCAAGATTCCACTCAGCCTTGAAGCAGCTTCACCAGCCTTGACCAAGATGTGGACAGGATAGACTACATTAATTTCCCGAATGTTTCCCTACAATGAACTTCCCAAATTAAATAGCATATCCTCAAATAAACATTTTCTCTAACTTGTCTTTCACTCCTGATTTCTGTGATCAAAACCTTAAGCTTTGAAATAAATCATTTGCACATAGATGTTTGAAATATTGCATAGTCATATCTGCCTTGAACCATTGTCTGTTTTCCTTGAATATTCTCTAATGTTTTGTCTTTGAGTAATGAAATGTTTTTGAGGTCTTTCATCAGCTGTGTAAGCAAAGTGCTTCTGAATTAGTAGTAGGAGAAGCTAGTTTATATATGAAAAATTAGTAGTGTGCTTTATATTGTTTGTAAGAACTCTTTCTTTGTATTTATAAATGTGTAGACTAAGTGCTCAGGTGAAATTAGTATGACAAAAATGTTCCAACCTATTATGGCTTAAAAGACAATTATCACCTATCCCCAAATATCAGTATTTAACTTTGCTCTTGTGTTCCAGTTGTTTTGTTTCCCTCTTTCTGTTCTTTTAATGTACTATACTGAATTAATTTATGTTTTGTAAGGTAACTCGAGGTAAATGCCTGACACAATCAAAGCCTAAGACTGAGACAAAGAAGCTATAAATTTGCATGAACACATCTGTTGAGCCTTTCCTGCTTATTCCACCCCTGAGATCAGTAGTTAAAAACTGATTTCAGCAGAGTCATTTCAAACAGAAGTAACTACAAGTCTAGAACCCCTCACGAGAAGAATATTGTACTTAGAATAACATCTTATTTTATATGTTTGTCAGATACCCAGTTTGTTAGTCTGTCTAAACTTGATTCATTTGCTCGTCACTATTCAGTCAACTTAAGGTCATCTTCTTTTGGCATTGGTAGAATTTAGATTAGTGCTGTTTGGCCGACAGTAATCACCTGATTTGGTTTTCCAACAAACTGGTATGTATGGCAGGAATGGCAGTATCCAACATCACTCCTAATCGATGGCCAAAAGAAATGTTGTAGAATGTGGTGAGTGTTTTTTTTATGTGCGCTTAATTGAAAACGTGGCAAAAGAAGAGCCTTTCTAAAGAATATACATAAAGCCCAAGAGAGAAAAAAAAAATATTTACATCAAAGTTGGAGGTGGATTCACGCTCCACACCCACTATGGTTGCCAGGAAGACCCATCGCGCTGTAAATACATAAAGCACATTCATCAAAATGACAACACTTGTGATACATTTCACAAACGTGCCGCAAATACACAAAGCAAATTCATCAAAATGACAACACAACCCAGTGCAAATTCAGGAAAACTTACGCAACTTCAGAAGTGCTGCAAATCCAGTCACAACACAATGGAAGTTTGCCACAACAACAGAATGGCTGTTTGCAGAGGACACGGGGAGGAGATGGACTTCTGAGATCAGCGCCAAGTCTTTTGGAAGTGAAAAGTAAGTTTTTCGGTTACCATGGTTTTATTATGATATACGTGATACAGAATGAAAGACCGACCTATTCGTGCATATTTATTTATGCTAGGCTGTAGGCAGCCTTAAAAATGATGATTAAAATCCAAAATACCTACAATTAGATTGTTATTTATTTCAAATCACATTTTGTATGCATGTAGCTATAAACATCACACTTCAGATAAGATAAGAACAAGATAGTTGACCAGCATGAGCAATAACCACACTGGTCAACCAGTATAATCAGATTTGACCAGTATGACCAGTATGATTCATGAAGGTTCAACACCTTTAACATTATTTGAATCTTTTGTTACAGGCATTGTCAATTGTTTACTTACTTCAGATCATTTGAAATTAAATGTATAGATTTTTTGTCTAATGATCATTCTTAAATTGGGGTAAAACTGACAATGTTTAATGACCCGTTATGTCATGGGACTGATTGCTGAGTGACTTTAAATGAACTGCAGTGAACTGAAAATGAAATGAAATGCATATTTACCATATATTAGTACTAAAAAGATGTTTCCAAAACATCATATAGTCTAGAGAGCATGTATCTGACCACAATGGTCAAGCCTTTAATGGTAGCCCATGGACCAATGGGAGTGATGTATAGCTCCATTATTTTGTTCCTTTAATTAGTAAAAATATATCTTCATATATTTTTGCTGTTCATGTGCAAGTGCAGTAGATCAAATCCTGCTTGTGCAAGAGAAACATGGTGAGGTCCAAATGCACCAGCTAACTGACAAATTTATTATATGGAGGTTTGTTATTTTGTAGAGGTCCATTTAGTTTAAAGTATATTGATTGAAAAAAAAAAGTTTAATCTTTGGTGGCTATAACTTTCACCTGGTGCTGAATTTCACTCTTTGGACATTTATTCGTCCGGTTTGAAAGACTTATTTTTTTCTTTGTGTTTTTCCCTTTATCTCAACACAGATTTATATAGACATGTTTTACACTGTCGTGATCCTATACTTTAATGGCAATGCATTTTATACTTTAGCTAATTCTGTACAATGAAATTTAGGAGTATAGGTCTTACTTTGAGGACACTAGGCTAATTTGAAATTTGTCTGTATGTCATTTTCAGTAGGAATAACCTGCTTCTCAGGGAACATCAGCAGAGATGAGATGGCCAGTAGCAGAGGGGAGATTGATGAGACCTTCCCAGCACTACCTTGGGAGGGACCAGAGAGATCAGGCAAGAAAAAAAAAAAGATTATTTGGTCCAAAACAAACCATTCACCAACATGTTTACTGTTGCAGGTTTTTAATGAAAAAATATCAGATCAGTATTGATATTGGTTTACATTAAAACACAGGATGTTGACATTGGATTGGTACAGAAAAACTGGTATCATGCCATCGCTATCATTTACAGCTGTGTGATAACAGGCTGAAATCGTGAAGAGCTGATAATGTCCTCGGGCATCAGATTCAATGATGATGACACCTACTATTACAACGTCCTTCTAATGACCTACAAAGCACAACGGTCTTGCTCTACAGTACCTTAGCAAATTCATGAGAACAGGAGAGAATATACAGCAGTGCCATGAGTTCTATATGGCATCAAGTAAAATTGACTTTTTTGGGTATTAAAAGCAAAAAACAAAAAACAAACTCTATTCCTGATGCTACTCCATTATGTATGTATGTGTGTGTGTGTGTGTGTGTGTGTGTGTGTGCGGGTGCGCGTGCGTGTGCGCGTTTGTGCGTGTTTGTGTATAATACAACATTTAAGCTACCTTGGTCTTTCCTTGTGTTTCCCTTCCTTCTACTTTCACTTCTGTTTGCTGGTTTTCTCATCACTCTTTTACAGCTTTGTTGCCTAGCCAAAGCTGTTATAGTGGTCTGATGAGCTAAGTCACAATTATAGACAAACACAGTCTAACAATAATTAAAAACACACAAATTCACAGTTGTACTCATCATGTCTGTTAGTAAGCATATTGAGTAAACATCCACATTGTTGGCCAAAAAAGGTCAGTGAACACTTAGAACACTTAAAAATGTACAACCAGGGGCCTGTATCAGAAAGCAGGTTTAGTGAAAACTCAGTTAGTTGGCTTAGAGTTGAAACAAACTTGAGATTTTCTGTTTCACAAAGAGGGTTTGGCTGACTGGGCTCACTGCACAACACCGGGTATTTGCTATTTATTTGATGGGCTATTCATTTTTATCTGATGGATGAGCAGCCAAGACAAAATGATGCTGTACCTGTAATCCTTAATCAAAACCTGCACAAAGGAAAATGTTTTTAAGATCCAGATTTAAATAATTGCACATAATATGGAGCGGTCACCATTTATAGGATTTAAAAGTAAAAGATGTCCAAAACAGATGTCTGTCTTAGAAAAGCAATGTTAATCACCTCAAAAACGATGGACGTGCTAATAGCAGTTTTCCTGCACGCACTGCCTTTAGCAAAATGCATGCCAGCAGTTTGGACTTACTCATCCATGCAGTCTGTACTTCACATGTGGACCTGCTATCCAAATGCATCATTTTTTCTTTCTTTTTCAATTTTCATTTGATAAAGCTGTGATTGCATATGAGGTCATTTAAAACTAAACGTTTGTAATTTGCAGGACAACCTCGGCCAATGGAATGTTTGCTGTCTAACACTGAAGCTTGAATATCTGACAACAGTTTACCAGGCTTGAATATCTCTACAGTTAACCGGACATTGAGAGTGCTTCCAAACGCACATGGCCTTGACAGACACACATGCCTGCTCCCTGCTTTCATAGACCCAGTCAGTGCAAACACAAGGAAATAAAGGTAGAGGCATATCGGAATAGCAGCAAATGAATAAGAACAACAGGTGTCTTTGTAACACATTTCAAGTAGAAACTAGTACTATGTAAATTATCATGTCAGGTTTGTGTTGGTCAAGAGCATGTGCCATAATCGGTTTGTCCGTCTGCTTATGCTGTGGTATCTAGAATGTCTCACAGTCATTAGAAAAATAAGTACCAGAATCCTTTATTGTTTTATTTGAAAGTATGTGATCTGAAATAAATCATCTAATTGTAGGTATTTAGCTCAAAACTAGAGTTGTATTATATAGAATGTCATTAGGTTGAATGGGAATGTAAAATAGTAGCTAGTGGGACCTCTGTGTTCCGTCCCACTCAATGATGTACACCAGGTTGTGAATAAAAGGGGTTTCCTTTTATTTTCCACACTATAACAAGTTCAGCAACCACATTTAATTTCACTGAGGGGTCAGCTAGCAAGTCCACAGGAGGTATGTCTCGCTCTGCCATGCACCTCCCAGTAAATGTTACAACTTCTTCCATAATAACAATATAATAAAATATATAAATTAAAGGAAGCTGTTGTCATATAGTGTAGTCGTTTGAGTATAAATAATGATCTCATAATAATCTTATCTACATATTCTTATACATTTACAGAGTAACATTCACTCATATACTCAAATTTCATATCATACATAGAAAACGTCCATCTCATCCATTGTAGTTTTTTTTCCTGATCAATAATACAAAAAAAAATTAAAAAATGAACAGCACCCAGCGATGAACCTCAATTATTTCAAGCTAACTATAAAACAGCTTAAGTCAGCATTTGCTTGCAGGTAGAACACAAAATATTCAGATTAATGCATCTGAGTTAAAAATTAAACACAATGAAATCAAATTAAATTGACTCACCTACAACAAGCTCAGCAATCACATTTAATTTTACTAAGTGGTCAGCTAGCCAGCCTATACAAAACAGGGTATTGTTAGAAATTCTGCACATGTAATTCACTTAGCTTCACATCTCACACTGCTTATAATTATAAGATAACGTATCCACATTCGTAATAATGTGATGAAATCTGCCAACAATAGTGAGACTGAGCATATTAAATAATAAGACAAACTGATCACTTAGTCCACATATTTCTAAATGAGAAGAAAAGTTCTTACAAACAATATAAAGCACACAATTATATATGGGAAAACAGTTACATTTGTCATTAAGAGAAGCACTACTTTATAGATAGAAAGCATTACGTATTACACAAACGTCATAACTGTCCTAATATTAATAGTTCAACAGTCTTCCTCTGTCTATTATGCACACTGTAAACATGTTAAATATCTGCCTTGCTGTTACAATGAAATGACTTCCGGCACCCTGAAAATTGTTTTACACACACGCAGCTGTAACGAGGTGGCCTGAGTACCGAGGGCAGGGAGCAGGATGCACAGACTCAATCGACATGGACGAACATTTATTACATACAACATAACGGCACTCACATATAACATGAACATGAATACGTTTAACAATAACGAGACTAATCTTGACATCCACAGGCTACACCAACAATGATCAACAATACTGTACGCACTAACAAGGGTTTAAATACACAAACAAGATGAGGTACAGGTGTGTGCAGGCATGGCCATAAACATATACTCCCAAGTCACGTGGCAGGCCAAACCGTGTGACTCGCAGGAGGCAAACGTTCTGTGACAGCAGCCACACTCATACACACACAAGCATAGTGCAACTCTGTGTTTACGCATCAATGATTGAATGTGCAAGTGCATGTATATGCAAGTTTAAATTATTATGCACAAATGTAAATAGTAGGCTATTTATGTGAAAATGTTTCATATGTATGTGCAAGTACAGTTTCCCTGATTTCTCTTTAAACGGGCCCTCATAGTTCAGCAGTAATGAGGCTAGTTAGATTTTGCTCAGAATTAAGTACACTTTGGAATGTTATATGTATCACAGTCTCCGGTGGTGAGCCATACATGGTTAATCAATCCAGGTTGAGGAATCTGTTAGAGTCGCTGCATTAATGACATATCTGTTTGCATTGTCAGTTGTTGCTATGGCAGCAATTAAATTAGGAAATTCAAAGAAAAACAACTCATCTCCACTCTTGGAACTTTAGAACCCCCTCTGTCCCGTGTCATAATGTCACACATGAGTGGAATCCCATGAACACCTTTACAGATCAGTCTGTGGAAAGACACTGAAGAGGACAGATCGAACAATGAGGCGTTTCTGGAGCTGGTGTGCTGGAGGTATCGAGAATGAATATATTGATACAAAGGAGGTGGAATCCAGGAGAGACTTAATAAAGAAAAGCAAAAGAGGAAAGCAGAAGTGGAATCTAAAAAAATTGAAGATAGAGTGGAAAAAACGTCCTACAGTTGGTATGGATATTTGATTATTTTTTTCTGCTTTTTGGCCTTGCCTTTCTAAAAGGATTAATTTAAATCTCATGTATAAAAAAACAGTAAACTAAATAATCTTTACAATAAGGGACAAAAACTGAGTTATTGAAAATGCTTTTATCCTTTGATCAGCAGTGACTAAAACTCTCATTTAAAATATGCAACACCACTTGAAGTATTAGTGCATTATTAGTCTATTACAAGGTTTTAGGCTCTTGTCAGGCTGTATGTAGTACATACAATATGTGTTCTATATATATCCAGAAGTAATGATACTTGCTCCGGCAGATTTGAAGATGGCCCATGAACGAACTGAAAGGACTGTGGCAGCATGTCTAAGTGAAGTGACTGATGGATATGACTTGTACAGATCAGCCAGGACCAAGCAGAGGCACTCTGTGGCACCTGCTTCACCAGCCCTGAAAAAGGTCAACAAAGACACCAAACCAGGTGTGGATACAAAGCAGTCAGTCATCTTCCCTCTAGGGCCAAGAGAACATGAGTGGCTTGTGAAGTGTGCTGCAGGACAGCAGGATCAAATCTGCCAGCTTCTGCTCCAGGACATCAAGCTGGCAGAGAAGAGAAACTTCATTTCTGGCTTCACAGTACTTCACTGGGCTGCTAAACAAGGAAACAGTGAAATAGTGCGCAAGATCCTTCTTCTTTCACAGCAAGGTGGGCCGGGGGTTGACGTTAACATCAAGAGCTACGACGGCTACACCCCACTACACATGGCTGCTATTCACAGCCACGAATCAGTCCTGAGTGTTCTGGTGCGTGATTATGGTGCCAACTGCAACATACGTGACAACAGTGGCAAAAAGCCCTATCAGTACTTACACAAGGACGCCTCACCCAAGGTGAGAGAGATGCTTGGCGACCCTCACGCTGCGGATTACAAGCCCCCAGGCTATGAGCAGCACTTTTCAGATCCGCCCAAAGGGCTCAGCACTTGGAGTAAACTATTTCAGTCCAAGCACAGAAAAATACTTAGATGCGGATCAAGATTCCACTCAGCCTTGAAGCAGCTTCACCAGCCTTGACCAAGATGTGGACAGGATAGACTACATTAATTTCCCGAATGTTTCCCTACAATGAACTTCCCAAATTAAATAGCATATCCTCAAATAAACATTTTCTCTAACTTGTCTTTCACTCCTGATTTCTGTGATCAAAACCTTAAGCTTTGAAATAAATCATTTGCACATAGATGTTTGAAATATTGCATAGTCATATCTGCCTTGAACCATTGTCTGTTTTCCTTGAATATTCTCTAATGTTTTGTCTTTGAGTAATGAAATGTTTTTGAGGTCTTTCATCAGCTGTGTAAGCAAAGTGCTTCTGAATTAGTAGTAGGAGAAGCCAGTTTATATATGAAAAATTAGTAGTGTGCTTTATATTGTTTGTAAGAACTCTTTCTTTGTATTTATAAATGTGTAGACTAAGTGCTCAGGTGAAATTAGTATGACAAAAATGTTCCAACCTATTATGGCTTAAAAGACAATTATCACCTATCCCCAAATATCAGTATTTAACTTTGCTCTTGTGTTCCAGTTGTTTTGTTTCCCTCTTTCTGTTCTTTTAATGTACTATACTGAATTAATTTATGTTTTGTAAGGTAACTCGAGGTAAATGCCTGACACAATCAAAGCCTAAGACTGAGACAAAGAAGCTATAAATTTGCATGAACACATCTGTTGAGCCTTTCCTGCTTATTCCACCCCTGAGATCAGTAGTTAAAAACTGATTTCAGCAGAGTCATTTCAAACAGAAGTAACTACAAGTCTAGAACCCCTCACGAGAAGAATATTGTACTTAGAATAACATCTTATTTTATATGTTTGTCAGATACCCAGTTTGTTAGTCTGTCTAAACTTGATTCATTTGCTCGTCACTATTCAGTCAACTTAAGGTCATCTTCTTTTGGCATTGGTAGAATTTAGATTAGTGCTGTTTGGCCGACAGTAATCACCTGATTTGGTTTTCCAACAAACTGGTATGTATGGCAGGAATGGCAGTATCCAACATCACTCCTAATCGATGGCCAAAAGAAATGTTGTAGAATGTGGTGAGTGTTTTTTTTATGTGCGCTTAATTGAAAACGTGGCAAAAGAAGAGCCTTTCTAAAGAATATACATAAAGCCCAAGAGAGAAAAAAAAAATATTTACATCAAAGTTGGAGGTGGATTCACGCTCCACACCCACTATGGTTGCCAGGAAGACCCATCGCGCTGTAAATACATAAAGCACATTCATCAAAATGACAACACTTGTGATACATTTCACAAACGTGCCGCAAATACACAAAGCAAATTCATCAAAATGACAACACAACCCAGTGCAAATTCAGGAAAACTTACGCAACTTCAGAAGTGCTGCAAATCCAGTCACAACACAATGGAAGTTTGCCACAACAACAGAATGGCTGTTTGCAGAGGACACGGGGAGGAGATGGACTTCTGAGATCAGCGCCAAGTCTTTTGGAAGTGAAAAGTAAGTTTTTCGGTTACCATGGTTTTATTATGATATACGTGATACAGAATGAAAGACCGACCTATTCGTGCATATTTATTTATGCTAGGCTGTAGGCAGCCTTAAAAATGATGATTAAAATCCAAAATACCTACAATTAGATTGTTATTTATTTCAAATCACATTTTGTATGCATGTAGCTATAAACATCACACTTCAGATAAGATAAGAACAAGATAGTTGACCAGCATGAGCAATAACCACACTGGTCAACCAGTATAATCAGATTTGACCAGTATGACCAGTATGATTCATGAAGGTTCAACACCTTTAACATTATTTGAATCTTTTGTTACAGGCATTGTCAATTGTTTACTTACTTCAGATCATTTGAAATTAAATGTATAGATTTTTTGTCTAATGATCATTATTAAATTGGAAAAAACTGACAATGTTTAATGACCCGTTATGTCATGGGACTGATTGCTGAGTGACTTTAAATGAACTGCAATGAACTGAAAATGAAATGAAATGCATATTTACCA
Source organism: Electrophorus electricus (assembly GCF_041902795.1). Taxonomy (NCBI): domain Eukaryota; kingdom Metazoa; phylum Chordata; class Actinopteri; order Gymnotiformes; family Gymnotidae; genus Electrophorus; species Electrophorus electricus. Next base: position 18,428,010 of record NC_137497.1, on the reverse strand, counting down.
TATATTAGTACTAAAAAGATGTTTCCAAAACATCATATAGTCTAGAGAGCATGTATCTGACCACAATGGTCAAGCCTTTAATGGTAGCCCATGGACTAATGGGAGTGATGTATAGCTCCATTATTTTGTTCCTCTAATTAGTAAAAATATATCTTCATATATTTTTGCTGTTCATGTGCAAGTGCAGTAGATCAAATCCTGCTTGTGCAAGAGAAACATGGTGAGGTCCAAATGCACCAGCTAACTGACAAATTTATTATATGGAGGTTTGTTATTTTGTAGAGGTCCATTTAGTTTAAAGTATATTGATTGAAAAAAAAAAGTTTAATCTTTGGTGGCTATAACTTTCACCTGGTGCTGAATTTCACTCTTTGGACATTTATTCGTCCGGTTTGAAAGACTTATTTTTTTCTTTGTGTTTTTCCCTTTATCTCAACACAGATTTATATAGACATGTTTTACACTGTCGTGATCCTATACTTTAATGGCAATGCATTTTATACTTTAGCTAATTCTGTACAATGAAATTTAGGAGTATAGGTCTTACTTTGAGGACACTAGGCTAATTTGAAATTTGTCTGTATGTCATTTTCAGTAGGAATAACCTGCTTCTCAGGGAACATCAGCAGAGATGAGATGGCCAGTAGCAGAGGGGAGATTGATGAGACCTTCCCAGCACTACCTTGGGAGGGACCAGAGAGATCAGGCAAGAAAAAAAAAAAGATTATTTGGTCCAAAACAAACCATTCACCAACATGTTTACTGTTGCAGGTTTTTAATGAAAAAATATCAGATCAGTATTGATATTGGTTTACATTAAAACACAGGATGTTGACATTGGATTGGTACAGAAAAACTGGTATCATGCCATCGCTATCATTTACAGCTGTGTGATAACAGGCTGAAATCGTGAAGAGCTGATAATGTCCTCGGGCATCAGATTCAATGATGATGACACCTACTATTACAACGTCCTTCTAATGACCTACAAAGCACAACGGTCTTGCTCTACAGTACCTTAGCAAATTCATGAGAACAGGAGAGAATATACAGCAGTGCCATGAGTTCTATATGGCATCAAGTAAAATTGACTTTTTTGGGTATTAAAAGCAAAAAACAAAAAACAAACTCTATTCCTGATGCTACTCCATTATGTATGTATGTGTGTGTGTGTGTGTGTGTGTGTGTGTGTGCGGGTGCGCGTGCGTGTGCGCGTTTGTGCGTGTTTGTGTATAATACAACATTTAAGCTACCTTGGTCTTTCCTTGTGTTTCCCTTCCTTCTACTTTCACTTCTGTTTGCTGGTTTTCTCATCACTCTTTTACAGCTTTGTTGCCTAGCCAAAGCTGTTATAGTGGTCTGATGAGCTAAGTCACAATTATAGACAAACACAGTCTAACAATAATTAAAAACACACAAATTCACAGTTGTACTCATCATGTCTGTTAGTAAGCATATTGAGTAAACATCCACATTGTTGGCCAAAAAAGGTCAGTGAACACTTAGAACACTTAAAAATGTACAACCAGGGGCCTGTATCAGAAAGCAGGTTTAGTGAAAACTCAGTTAGTTGGCTTAGAGTTGAAACAAACTTGAGATTTTCTGTTTCACAAAGAGGGTTTGGCTGACTGGGCTCACTGCACAACACCGGGTATTTGCTATTTATTTGATGGGCTATTCATTTTTATCTGATGGATGAGCTGCCAAGACAAAATGATGCTGTACCTGTAATCCTTAATCAAAACCTGCACAAAGGAAAATGTTTTTAAGATCCAGATTTAAATAATTGCACATAATATGGAGCGGTCACCATTTATAGGATTTAAAAGTAAAAGATGTCCAAAACAGATGTCTGTCTTAGAAAAGCAATGTTAATCACCTCAAAAACGATGGACGTGCTAATAGCAGTTTTCCTGCACGCACTGCCTTTAGCAAAATGCATGCCAGCAGTTTGGACTTACTCATCCATGCAGTCTGTACTTCACATGTGGACCTGCTATCCAAATGCATCATTTTTTCTTTCTTTTTCAATTTTCATTTGATAAAGCTGTGATTGCATATGAGGTCATTTAAAACTAAACGTTTGTAATTTGCAGGACAACCTCGGCCAATGGAATGTTTGCTGTCTAACACTGAAGCTTGAATATCTGACAACAGTTTACCAGGCTTGAATATCTCTACAGTTAACCGGACATTGAGAGTGCTTCCAAACGCACATGGCCTTGACAGACACACATGCCTGCTCCCTGCTTTCATAGACCCAGTCAGTGCAAACACAAGGAAATAAAGGTAGAGGCATATCGGAATAGCAGCAAATGAATAAGAACAACAGGTGTCTTTGTAACACATTTCAAGTAGAAACTAGTACTATGTAAATTATCATGTCAGGTTTGTGTTGGTCAAGAGCATGTGCCATAATCGGTTTGTCCGTCTGCTTATGCTGTGGTATCTAGAATGTCTCACAGTCATTAGAAAAATAAGTACCAGAATCCTTTATTGTTTTATTTGAAAGTATGTGATCTGAAATAAATCATCTAATTGTAGGTATTTAGCTCAAAACTAGAGTTGTATTATATAGAATGTCATTAGGTTGAATGGGAATGTAAAATAGTAGCTAGTGGGACCTCTGTGTTCCGTCCCACTCAATGATGTACACCAGGTTGTGAATAAAAGGGGTTTCCTTTTATTTTCCACACTATAACAAGTTCAGCAACCACATTTAATTTCACTGAGGGGTCAGCTAGCAAGTCCACAGGAGGTATGTCTCGCTCTGCCATGCACCTCCCAGTAAATGTTACAACTTCTTCCATAATAACAATATAATAAAATATATAAATTAAAGGAAGCTGTTGTCATATAGTGTAGTCGTTTGAGTATAAATAATGATCTCATAATAATCTTATCTACATATTCTTATACATTTACAGAGTAACATTCACTCATATACTCAAATTTCATATCATACATAGAAAACGTCCATCTCATCCATTGTAGTTTTTTTTCCTGATCAATAATACAAAAAAAAATTAAAAAATGAACAGCACCCAGCGATGAACCTCAATTATTTCAAGCTAACTATAAAACAGCTTAAGTCAGCATTTGCTTGCAGGTAGAACACAAAATATTCAGATTAATGCATCTGAGTTAAAAATTAAACACAATGAAATCAAATTAAATTGACTCACCTACAACAAGCTCAGCAATCACATTTAATTTTACTAAGTGGTCAGCTAGCCAGCCTATACAAAACAGGGTATTGTTAGAAATTCTGCACATGTAATTCACTTAGCTTCACATCTCACACTGCTTATAATTATAAGATAACGTATCCACATTCGTAATAATGTGATGAAATCTGCCAACAATAGTGAGACTGAGCATATTAAATAATAAGACAAACTGATCACTTAGTCCACATATTTCTAAATGAGAAGAAAAGTTCTTACAAACAATATAAAGCACACAATTATATATGGGAAAACAGTTACATTTGTCATTAAGAGAAGCACTACTTTATAGATAGAAAGCATTACGTATTACACAAACGTCATAACTGTCCTAATATTAATAGTTCAACAGTCTTCCTCTGTCTATTATGCACACTGTAAACATGTTAAATATCTGCCTTGCTGTTACAATGAAATGACTTCCGGCACCCTGAAAATTGTTTTACACACACGCAGCTGTAACGAGGTGGCCTGAGTACCGAGGGCAGGGAGCAGGATGCACAGACTCAATCGACATGGACGAACATTTATTACATACAACATAACGGCACTCACATATAACATGAACATGAATACGTTTAACAATAACGAGACTAATCTTGACATCCACAGGCTACACCAACAATGATCAACAATACTGTACGCACTAACAAGGGTTTAAATACACAAACAAGATGAGGTACAGGTGTGTGCAGGCATGGCCATAAACATATACTCCCAAGTCACGTGGCAGGCCAAACCGTGTGACTCGCAGGAGGCAAACGTTCTGTGACAGCAGCCACACTCATACACACACAAGCATAGTGCAACTCTGTGTTTACGCATCAATGATTGAATGTGCAAGTGCATGTATATGCAAGTTTAAATTATTATGCACAAATGTAAATAGTAGGCTATTTATGTGAAAATGTTTCATATGTATGTGCAAGTACAGTTTCCCTGATTTCTCTTTAAACGGGCCCTCATAGTTCAGCAGTAATGAGGCTAGTTAGATTTTGCTCAGAATTAAGTACACTTTGGAATGTTATATGTATCACAGTCTCCGGTGGTGAGCCATACATGGTTAATCAATCCAGGTTGAGGAATCTGTTAGAGTCGCTGCATTAATGACATATCTGTTTGCATTGTCAGTTGTTGCTATGGCAGCAATTAAATTAGGAAATTCAAAGAAAAACAACTCATCTCCACTCTTGGAACTTTAGAACCCCCTCTGTCCCGTGTCATAATGTCACACATGAGTGGAATCCCATGAACACCTTTACAGATCAGTCTGTGGAAAGACACTGAAGAGGACAGATCGAACAATGAGGCGTTTCTGGAGCTGGTGTGCTGGAGGTATCGAGAATGAATATATTGATACAAAGGAGGTGGAATCCAGGAGAGACTTAATAAAGAAAAGCAAAAGAGGAAAGCAGAAGTGGAATCTAAAAAAATTGAAGATAGAGTGGAAAAAACGTCCTACAGTTGGTATGGATATTTGATTATTTTTTCTGCTTTTTGGCCTTGCCTTTCTAAAAGGATTAATTTAAATCTCATGTATAAAAAAACAGTAAACTAAATAATCTTTACAATAAGGGACAAAAACTGACTTATTGAAAATGCTTTTATCCTTTGATCAGCAGTGACTAAAACTCTCATTTAAAATATGCAACACCACTTGAAGTATTAGTGCATTATTAGTCTATTACAAGGTTTTAGGCTCTTGTCAGGCTGTATGTAGTACATACAATATGTGTTCTATATATATCCAGAAGTAATGATACTTGCTCCGGCAGATTTGAAGATGGCCCATGAACGAACTGAAAGGACTGTGGCAGCATGTCTAAGTGAAGTGACTGATGGATATGACTTGTACAGATCAGCCAGGACCAAGCAGAGGCACTCTGTGGCACCTGCTTCACCAGCCCTGAAAAGGGTCAACAAAGACACCAAACCAGGTGTGGATACAAAGCAGTCAGTCATCTTCCCTCTAGGGCCAAGAGAACATGAGTGGCTTGTGAAGTGTGCTGCAGGACAGCAGGATCAAATCTGCCAGCTTCTGCTCCAGGACATCAAGCTGGCAGAGAAGAGAAACTTCATTTCTGGCTTCACAGTACTTCACTGGGCTGCTAAACAAGGAAACAGTGAAATAGTGCGCAAGATCCTTCTTCTTTCACAGCAAGGTGGGCCAGGGGTTGACGTTAACATCAAGAGCTACGACGGCTACACCCCACTACACATGGCTGCTATTCACAGCCACGAATCAGTCCTGAGTGTTCTGGTGCGTGATTATGGTGCCAACTGCAACATACGTGACAACAGTGGCAAAAAGCCCTATCAGTACTTACACAAGGACGCCTCACCCAAGGTGAGAGAGATGCTTGGCGACCCTCATGCTGCGGATTACAAGCCCCCAGGCTATGAGCAGCACTTTTCAGATCCGCCCAAAGGGCTCAGCACTTGGAGTAAACTATTTCAGTCCAAGCACAGAAAAATACTTAGATGCGGATCAAGATTCCACTCAGCCTTGAAGCAGCTTCACCAGCCTTGACCAAGATGTGGACAGGATAGACTACATTAATTTCCCGAATGTTTCCCTACAATGAACTTCCCAAATTAAATAGCATATCCTCAAATAAACATTTTCTCTAACTTGTCTTTCACTCCTGATTTCTGTGATCAAAACCTTAAGCTTTGAAATAAATCATTTGCACATAGATGTTTGAAATATTGCATAGTCATATCTGCCTTGAACCATTGTCTGTTTTCCTTGAATATTCTCTAATGTTTTGTCTTTGAGTAATGAAATGTTTTTGAGGTCTTTCATCAGCTGTGTAAGCAAAGTGCTTCTGAGTTAGTAGTAGGAGAAGCCAGTTTATATATGAAAAATTAGTAGTGTGCTTTATATTGTTTGTAAGAACTCTTTCTTTGTATTTATAAATGTGTAGACTAAATGCTCAGGTGAAATTAGTATGACAAAAATGTTCCAACCTATTATGGCTTAAAAGACAATTATCACCTATCCCCAAATATCAGTATTTAACTTTGCTCTTGTGTTCCAGTTGTTTTGTTTCCCTCTTTCTGTTCTTTTAATGTACTATACTGAATTAATTTATGTTTTGTAAGGTAACTCGAGGTAAATGCCTGACACAATCAAAGCCTAAGACTGAGACAAAGAAGCTATAAATTTGCATGAACACATCTGTTGAGCCTTTCCTGCTTATTCCACCCCTGAGATCAGTAGTTAAAAACTGATTTCAGCAGAGTCATTTCAAACAGAAGTAACTACAAGTCTAGAACCCCTCACGAGAAGAATATTGTACTTAGAATAACATCTTATTTTATATGTTTGTCAGATACCCAGTTTGTTAGTCTGTCTAAACTTGATTCATTTGCTCGTCACTATTCAGTCAACTTAAGGTCATCTTCTTTTGGCATTGGTAGAATTTAGATTAGTGCTGTTTGGCTGACAGTAATCACCTGATTTGGTTTTCCAACAAACTGGTATGTATGGCAGGAATGGCAGTATCCAACATCACTCCTAATCGATGGCCAAAAGAAATGTTGTAGAATGTGGTGAGTGTTTTTTTTATGTGCGCTTAATTGAAAACGTGGCAAAAGAAGAGCCTTTCTAAAGAATATACATAAAGCCCAAGAGAGAAAAAAAAAATATTTACATCAAAGTTGGAGGTGGATTCACGCTCCACACCCACTATGGTTGCCAGGAAGACCCATCGCGCTGTAAATACATAAAGCACATTCATCAAAATGACAACACTTGTGATACATTTCACAAACGTGCCGCAAATACACAAAGCAAATTCATCAAAATGACAACACAACCCAGTGCAAATTCAGGAAAACTTACGCAACTTCAGAAGTGCTGCAAATCCAGTCACAACACAATGGAAGTTTGCCACAACAACAGAATGGCTGTTTGCAGAGGACACGGGGAGGAGATGGACTTCTGAGATCAGCGCCAAGTCTTTTGGAAGTGAAAAGTAAGTTTTTCGGTTACCATGGTTTTATTATGATATACGTGATACAGAATGAAAGACCGACCTATTCGTGCATATTTATTTATGCTAGGCTGTAGGCAGCCTTAAAAATGATGATTAAAATCCAAAATACCTACAATTAGATTGTTATTTATTTCAAATCACATTTTGTATGCATGTAGCTATAAACATCACACTTCAGATAAGATAAGAACAAGATAGTTGACCAGCATGAGCAATAACCACACTGGTCAACCAGTATAATCAGATTTGACCAGTATGACCAGTATGATTCATGAAGGTTCAACACCTTTAACATTATTTGAATCTTTTGTTACAGGCATTGTCAATTGTTTACTTACTTCAGATCATTTGAAATTAAATGTATAGATTTTTTGTCTAATGATCATTCTTAAATTGGAAAAAACTGACAATGTTTAATGACCCGTTATGTCATGGGACTGATTGCTGAGTGACTTTAAATGAACTGCAGTGAACTGAAAATGAAATGAAATGCATATTTACCATATATTAGTACTAAAAAGATGTTTCCAAAACATCATATAGTCTAGAGAGCATGTATCTGACCACAATGGTCAAGCCTTTAATGGTAGCCCATGGACCAATGGGAGTGATGTATAGCTCCATTATTTTGTTCCTTTAATTAGTAAAAATATATCTTCATATATTTTTGCTGTTCATGTGCAAGTGCAGTAGATCAAATCCTGCTTGTGCAAGAGAAACATGGTGAGGTCCAAATGCACCAGCTAACTGACAAATTTATTATATGGAGGTTTGTTATTTTGTAGAGGTCCATTTAGTTTAAAGTATATTGATTGAAAAAAAAAAGTTTAATCTTTGGTGGCTATAACTTTCACCTGGTGCTGAATTTCACTCTTTGGACATTTATTCGTCCGGTTTGAAAGACTTATTTTTTTCTTTGTGTTTTTCCCTTTATCTCAACACAGATTTATATAGACATGTTTTACACTGTCGTGATCCTATACTTTAATGGCAATGCATTTTATACTTTAGCTAATTCTGTACAATGAAATTTAGGAGTATAGGTCTTACTTTGAGGACACTAGGCTAATTTGAAATTTGTCTGTATGTCATTTTCAGTAGGAATAACCTGCTTCTCAGGGAACATCAGCAGAGATGAGATGGCCAGTAGCAGAGGGGAGATTGATGAGACCTTCCCAGCACTACCTTGGGAGGGACCAGAGAGATCAGGCAAGAAAAAAAAAAAGATTATTTGGTCCAAAACAAACCATTCACCAACATGTTTACTGTTGCAGGTTTTTAATGAAAAAATATCAGATCAGTATTGATATTGGTTGACATTAAAACACAGGATGTTGACATTGGATTGGTACAGAAAAACTGGTATCATGCCATCGCTATCATTTACAGCTGTGTGATAACAGGCTGAAATCGTGAAGAGCTGATAATGTCCTCGGGCATCAGATTCAATGATGATGACACCTACTATTACAACGTCCTTCTAATGACCTACAAAGCACAACGGTCTTGCTCTAAAGTACCTTAGCAAATTCATGAGAACAGGAGAGAATATACAGCAGTGCCATGAGTTCTATATGGCATCAAGTAAAATTGACTTTTTTGGGTATTAAAAGCAAAAAACAAAAAACAAACTCTATTCCTGATGCTACTCCATTATGTATGTATGTGTGTGTGTGTGTGTGTGTGTGTGTGTGTGTGTGCAGGTGCGCGTGCGTGTGCGCGTTTGTGCGTGTTTGTGTATAATACAACATTTAAGCTACCTTGGTCTTTCCTTGTGTTTCCCTTCCTTCTACTTTCACTTCTGTTTGCTGGTTTTCTCATCACTCTTTTACAGCTTTGTTGCCTAGCCAAAGCTGTTATAGTGGTCTGATGAGCTAAGTCACAATTATAGACAAACACAGTCTAACAATAATTAAAAACACACAAATTCACAGTTGTACTCATCATGTCTGTTAGTAAGCATATTGAGTAAACATCCACATTGTTGGCCAAAAAAGGTCAGTGAACACTTAGAACACTTAAAAATGTACAACCAGGGGCCTGTATCAGAAAGCAGGTTTAGTGAAAACTCAGTTAGTTGGCTTAGAGTTGAAACAAACTTGAGATTTTCTGTTTCACAAAGAGGGTTTGGCTGACTGGGCTCACTGCACAACACCGGGTATTTGCTATTTATTTGATGGGCTATTCATTTTTATCTGATGGATGAGCAGCCAAGACAAAATGATGCTGTACCTGTAATCCTTAATCAAAACCTGCACAAAGGAAAATGTTTTTAAGATCCAGATTTAAATAATTGCACATAATATGGAGCGGTCACCATTTATAGGATTTAAAAGTAAAAGATGTCCAAAACAGATGTCTGTCTTAGAAAAGCAATGTTAATCACCTCAAAAACGATGGACGTGCTAATAGCAGTTTTCCTGCACGCACTGCCTTTAGCAAAATGCATGCCAGCAGTTTGGACTTACTCATCCATGCAGTCTGTACTTCACATGTGGACCTGCTATCCAAATGCATCATTTTTTCTTTCTTTTTCAATTTTCATTTGATAAAGCTGTGATTGCATATGAGGTCATTTAAAACTAAACGTTTGTAATTTGCAGGACAACCTCGGCCAATGGAATGTTTGCTGTCTAACACTGAAGCTTGAATATCTGACAACAGTTTACCAGGCTTGAATATCTCTACAGTTAACCGGACATTGAGAGTGCGTCCAAACGCACATGGCCTTGACAGACACACATGCCTGCTCCCTGCTTTCATAGACCCAGTCAGTGCAAACACAAGGAAATAAAGGTAGAGGCATATCGGAATAGCAGCAAATGAATAAGAACAACAGGTGTCTTTGTAACACATTTCAAGTAGAAACTAGTACTATGTAAATTATCATGTCAGGTTTGTGTTGGTCAAGAGCATGTGCCATAATCGGTTTGTCCGTCTGCTTATGCTGTGGTATCTAGAATGTCTCACAGTCATTAGAAAAATAAGTACCAGAATCCTTTATTGTTTTATTTGAAAGTATGTGATCTGAAATAAATCATCTAATTGTAGGTATTTAGCTCGAAACTAGAGTTGTATTATATAGAATGTCATTAGGTTGAATGGGAATGTAAAATAGTAGCTAGTGGGACCTCTGTGTTCCGTCCCACTCAATGATGTACACCAGGTTGTGAATAAAAGGGGTTTCCTTTTATTTTCCACACTATAACAAGTTCAGCAACCACATTTAATTTCACTGAGGGGTCAGCTAGCAAGTCCACAGGAGGTATGTCTCGCTCTGCCATGCACCTCCCAGTAAATGTTACAACTTCTTCCATAATAACAATATAATAAAATATATAAATTAAAGGAAGCTGTTGTCATATAGTGTAGTCGTTTGAGTATAAATAATGATCTCATAATAATCTTATCTACATATTCTTATACATTTACAGAGTAACATTCACTCATATACTCAAATTTCATATCATACATAGAAAACGTCCATCTCATCCATTGTAGTTTTTTTTCCTGATCAATAATACAAAAAAAAATTTAAAAATGAACAGCACCCAGCGATGAACCTCAATTATTTCAAGCTAACTATAAAACAGCTTAAGTCAGCATTTGCTTGCAGGTAGAACACAAAATATTCAGATTAATGCATCTGAGTTAAAAATTAAACACAATGAAATCAAATTAAATTGACTCACCTACAACAAGCTCAGCAATCACATTTAATTTTACTAAGTGGTCAGCTAGCCAGCCTATACAAAACAGGGTATTGTTAGAAATTCTGCACATGTAATTCACTTAGCTTCACATCTCACACTGCTTATAATTATAAGATAACGTATCCACATTCGTAATAATGTGATGAAATCTGCCAACAATAGTGAGACTGAGCATATTAAATAATAAGACAAACTGATCACTTAGTCCACATATTTCTAAATGAGAAGAAAAGTTCTTACAAACAATATAAAGCACACAATTATATATGGGAAAACAGTTACATTTGTCATTAAGAGAAGCACTACTTTATAGATAGAAAGCATTACGTATTACACAAACGTCATAACTGTCCTAATATTAATAGTTCAACAGTCTTCCTCTGTCTATTATGCACACTGTAAACATGTTAAATATCTGCCTTGCTGTTACAATGAAATGACTTCCGGCACCCTGAAAATTGTTTTACACACACGCAGCTGTAACGAGGTGGCCTGAGTACCGAGGGCAGGGAGCAGGATGCACAGACTCAATCGACATGGACGAACATTTATTACATACAACATAACGGCACTCACATATAACATGAACATGAATACGTTTAACAATAACGAGACTAATCTTGACATCCACAGGCTACACCAACAATGATCAACAATACTGTACGCACTAACAAGGGTTTAAATACACAAACAAGATGAGGTACAGGTGTGTGCAGGCATGGCCATAAACATATACTCCCAAGTCACGTGGCAGGCCAAACCGTGTGACTCGCAGGAGGCAAACGTTCTGTGACAGCAGCCACACTCATACACACACAAGCATAGTGCAACTCTGTGTTTACGCATCAATGATTGAATGTGCAAGTGCATGTATATGCAAGTTTAAATTATTATGCACAAATGTAAATAGTAGGCTATTTATGTGAAAATGTTTCATATGTATGTGCAAGTACAGTTTCCCTGATTTCTCTTTAAACGGGCCCTCATAGTTCAGCAGTAATGAGGCTAGTTAGATTTTGCTCAGAATTAAGTACACTTTGGAATGTTATATGTATCACAGTCTCCGGTGGTGAGCCATACATGGTTAATCAATCCAGGTTGAGGAATCTGTTAGAGTCGCTGCATTAATGACATATCTGTTTGCATTGTCAGTTGTTGCTATGGCAGCAATTAAATTAGGAAATTCAAAGAAAAACAACTCATCTCCACTCTTGGAACTTTAGAACCCCCTCTGTCCCGTGTCATAATGTCACACATGAGTGGAATCCCATGAACACCTTTACAGATCAGTCTGTGGAAAGACACTGAAGAGGACAGATCGAACAATGAGGCGTTTCTGGAGCTGGTGTGCTGGAGGTATCGAGAATGAATATATTGATACAAAGGAGGTGGAATCCAGGAGAGACTTAATAAAGAAAAGCAAAAGAGGAAAGCAGAAGTGGAATCTAAAAAAATTGAAGATAGAGTGGAAAAAACGTCCTACAGTTGGTATGGATATTTGATTATTTTTTCTGCTTTTTGGCCTTGCCTTTCTAAAAGGATTAATTTAAATCTCATGTATAAAAAAACAGTAAACTAAATAATCTTTACAATAAGGGACAAAAACTGACTTATTGAAAATGCTTTTATCCTTTGATCAGCAGTGACTAAAACTCTCATTTAAAATATGCAACACCACTTGAAGTATTAGTGCATTATTAGTCTATTACAAGGTTTTAGGCTCTTGTCAGGCTGTATGTAGTACATACAATATGTGTTCTATATATATCCAGAAGTAATGATACTTGCTCCGGCAGATTTGAAGATGGCCCATGAACGAACTGAAAGGACTGTGGCAGCATGTCTAAGTGAAGTGACTGATGGATATGACTTGTACAGATCAGCCAGGACCAAGCAGAGGCACTCTGTGGCACCTGCTTCACCAGCCCTGAAAAGGGTCAACAAAGACACCAAACCAGGTGTGGATACAAAGCAGTCAGTCATCTTCCCTCTAGGGCCAAGAGAACATGAGTGGCTTGTGAAGTGTGCTGCAGGACAGCAGGATCAAATCTGCCAGCTTCTGCTCCAGGACATCAAGCTGGCAGAGAAGAGAAACTTCATTTCTGGCTTCACAGTACTTCACTGGGCTGCTAAACAAGGAAACAGTGAAATAGTGCGCAAGATCCTTCTTCTTTCACAGCAAGGTGGGCCAGGGGTTGACGTTAACATCAAGAGCTACGACGGCTACACCCCACTACACATGGCTGCTATTCACAGCCACGAATCAGTCCTGAGTGTTCTGGTGCGTGATTATGGTGCCAACTGCAACATACGTGACAACAGTGGCAAAAAGCCCTATCAGTACTTACACAAGGACGCCTCACCCAAGGTGAGAGAGATGCTTGGCGACCCTCACGCTGCGGATTACAAGCCCCCAGGCTATGAGCAGCACTTTTCAGATCCGCCCAAAGGGCTCAGCACTTGGAGTAAACTATTTCAGTCCAAGCACAGAAAAATACTTAGATGCGGATCAAGATTCCACTCAGCCTTGAAGCAGCTTCACCAGCCTTGACCAAGATGTGGACAGGATAGACTACATTAATTTCCCGAATGTTTCCCTACAATGAACTTCCCAAATTAAATAGCATATCCTCAAATAAACATTTTCTCTAACTTGTCTTTCACTCCTGATTTCTGTGATCAAAACCTTAAGCTTTGAAATAAATCATTTGCACATAGATGTTTGAAATATTGCATAGTCATATCTGCCTTGAACCATTGTCTGTTTTCCTTGAATATTCTCTAATGTTTTGTCTTTGAGTAATGAAATGTTTTTGAGGTCTTTCATCAGCTGTGTAAGCAAAGTGCTTCTGAGTTAGTAGTAGGAGAAGCCAGTTTATATATGAAAAATTAGTAGTGTGCTTTATATTGTTTGTAAGAACTCTTTCTTTGTATTTATAAATGTGTAGACTAAGTGCTCAGGTGAAATTAGTATGACAAAAATGTTCCAACCTATTATGGCTTAAAAGACAATTATCACCTATCCCCAAATATCAGTATTTAACTTTGCTCTTGTGTTCCAGTTGTTTTGTTTCCCTCTTTCTGTTCTTTTAATGTACTATACTGAATTAATTTATGTTTTGTAAGGTAACTCGAGGTAAATGCCTGACACAATCAAAGCCTAAGACTGAGACAAAGAAGCTATAAATTTGCATGAACACATCTGTTGAGCCTTTCCTGCTTATTCCACCCCTGAGATCAGTAGTTAAAAACTGATTTCAGCAGAGTCATTTCAAACAGAAGTAACTACAAGTCTAGAACCCCTCACGAGAAGAATATTGTACTTAGAATAACATCTTATTTTATATGTTTGTCAGATACCCAGTTTGTTAGTCTGTCTAAACTTGATTCATTTGCTCGTCACTATTCAGTCAACTTAAGGTCATCTTCTTTTGGCATTGGTAGAATTTAGATTAGTGCTGTTTGGCCGACAGTAATCACCTGATTTGGTTTTCCAACAAACTGGTATGTATGGCATGAATGGCAGTATCCAACATCACTCCTAATCGATGGCCAAAAGAAATGTTGTAGAATGTGGTGAGTGTTTTTTTTTATGTGCGCTTAATTGAAAACGTGGCAAAAGAAGAGCCTTTCTAAACAATATACATAAAGCCCAAGAGAGAAAAAAAAATTATTTACATCAAAATTGGAGGTGGATTCACGCTCCACACCCACTACGGTTGCCAGGAAGACCCATCGCGCTGTAAATACATAAAGCACATTCATCAAAATGACAACACTTGTGATACATTTCACAAACGTGCCGCAAATACACAAAGCAAATTCATCAAAATGACAACACAACCCAGTGCAAATTCAGGAAAACTTACGCAACTTCAGAAGTGCTGCAAATCCAGTCACAACACAATGGAAGTTTGCCACAACAACAGAATGGCTGTTTGCAGAGGACACGGGGAGGAGATGGACTTCTGAGATCAGCGCCAAGTCTTTTGGAAGTGAAAAGTAAGTTTTTCGGTTACCATGGTTTTATTATGATATACGTGATACAGAATGAAAGACCGACCTATTCGTGCATATTTATTTATGCTAGGCTGTAGGCAGCCTTAAAAATGATGATTAAAATCCAAAATACCTACAATTAGATTGTTATTTATTTCAAATCACATTTTGTATGCATGTAGCTATAAACATCACACTTCAGATAAGATAAGAACAAGATAGTTGACCAGCATGAGCAATAACCACACTGGTCAACCAGTATAATCAGATTTGACCAGTATGACCAGTATGATTCATGAAGGTTCAACACCTTTAACATTATTTGAATCTTTTGTTACAGGCATTGTCAATTGTTTACTTACTTCAGATCATTTGAAATTAAATGTATAGATTTTTTGTCTAATGATCATTCTTAAATTGGAAAAAACTGACAATGTTTAATGACCCGTTATGTCATGGGACTGATTGCTGAGTGACTTTAAATGAACTGCAGTGAACTGAAAATGAAATGAAATGCATATTTACCATATATTAGTACTAAAAAGATGTTTCCAAAACATCATATAGTCTAGAGAGCATGTATCTGACCACAATGGTCAAGCCTTTAATGGTAGCCCATGGACTAATGGGAGTGATGTATAGCTCCATTATTTTGTTCCTCTAATTAGTAAAAATATATCTTCATATATTTTTGCTGTTCATGTGCAAGTGCAGTAGATCAAATCCTGCTTGTGCAAGAGAAACATGGTGAGGTCCAAATGCACCAGCTAACTGACAAATTTATTATATGGAGGTTTGTTATTTTGTAGAGGTCCATTTAGTTTAAAGTATATTGATTGAAAAAAAAAAGTTTAATCTTTGGTGGCTATAACTTTCACCTGGTGCTGAATTTCACTCTTTGGACATTTATTCGTCCGGTTTGAAAGACTTATTTTTTTCTTTGTGTTTTTCCCTTTATCTCAACACAGATTTATATAGACATGTTTTACACTGTCGTGATCCTATACTTTAATGGCAATGCATTTTATACTTTAGCTAATTCTGTACAATGAAATTTAGGAGTATAGGTCTTACTTTGAGGACACTAGGCTAATTTGAAATTTGTCTGTATGTCATTTTCAGTAGGAATAACCTGCTTCTCAGGGAACATCAGCAGAGATGAGATGGCCAGTAGCAGAGGGGAGATTGATGAGACCTTCCCAGCACTACCTTGGGAGGGACCAGAGAGATCAGGCAAGAAAAAAAAAAAGATTATTTGGTCCAAAACAAACCATTCACCAACATGTTTACTGTTGCAGGTTTTTAATGAAAAAACATCAGATCAGTATTTTGATATTGGTTGACATTAAAACACAGGATGTTGACATTGGATTGGTACAGAAAAACTGGTATCATGCCATCGCTATCATTTACAGCTGTGTGATAACAGGCTGAAATCGTGAAGAGCTGATAATGTCCTCGGGCATCAGATTCAATGATGATGACACCTACTATTACAACGTCCTTCTAATGACCTACAAAGCACAACGGTCTTGCTCTACAGTACCTTAGCAAATTCATGAGAACAGGAGAGAATATACAGCAGTGCCATGAGTTCTATATGGCATCAAGTAAAATTGACTTTTTTGGGTATTAAAAGCAAAAAACAAAAAACAAACTCTATTCCTGATGCTACTCCATTATGTATGTATGTGTGTGTGTGTGTGTGTGTGTGTGTGTGTGTGTGTGCGGGTGCGCGTGCGTGTGTGCGTTTGTGCGTGTTTGTGTATAATACAACATTTAAGCTACCTTGGTCTTTCCTTGTGTTTCCCTTCCTTCTACTTTCACTTCTGTTTGCTGGTTTTCTCATCACTCTTTTACAGCTTTGTTGCCTAGCCAAAGCTGTTATAGTGCTCTGATGAGCTAAGTCACAATTATAGACAAACACAGTCTAACAATAATTAAAAACACACAAATTCACAGTTGTACTCATCATGTCTGTTAGTAAGCATATTGAGTAAACATCCACATTGTTGGCCAAAAAAGGTCAGTGAACACTTAGAACACTTAAAAATGTACAACCAGGGGCCTGTATCAGAAAGCAGGTTTAGTGAAAACTCAGTTAGTTGGCTTAGAGTTGAAACAAACTTGAGATTTTCTGTTTCACAAAGAGGGTTTGGCTGACTGGGCTCACTGCACAACACCGGGTATTTGCTATTTATTTGATGGGCTATTCATTTTTATCTGATGGATGAGCAGCCAAGACAAAATGATGCTGTACCTGTAATCCTTAATCAAAACCTGCACAAAGGAAAATGTTTTTAAGATCCAGATTTAAATAATTGCACATAATATGGAGCGGTCACCATTTATAGGATTTAAAAGTAAAAGATGTCCAAAACAGATGTCTGTCTTAGAAAAGCAATGTTAATCACCTCAAAAACGATGGACGTGCTAATAGCAGTTTTCCTGCACGCACTGCCTTTAGCAAAATGCATGCCAGCAGTTTGGACTTACTCATCCATGCAGTCTGTACTTCACATGTGGACCTGCTATCCAAATGCATCATTTTTTCTTTCTTTATCAATTTTCATTTGATAAAGCTGTGATTGCATATGAGGTCATTTAAAACTAAACGTTTGTAATTTGCAGGACAACCTCGGCCAATGGAATGTTTGCTGTCTAACACTGAAGCTTGAATATCTCACAACAGTTTACCAGGCTTGAATATCTCTACAGTTAACCGGACATTAAGAGTGCGTCCAAACGCACATGGCCTTGACAGACACACATGCCTGCTCCCTGCTTTCATAGACCCAGTCAGTGCAAACACAAGGAAATAAAGGTAGAGGCATATCGGAATAGCAGCAAATGAATAAGAACAACAGGTGTCTTTGTAACACATTTCAAGTAGAAACTAGTACTATGTAAATTATCATGTCAGGTTTGTGTTGGTCAAGAGCATGTGCCATAATCGGTTTGTCCGTCTGCTTATGCTGTGGTATCTAGAATGTCTCACAGTCATTAGAAAAATAAGTACCAGAATCCTTTATTGTTTTATTTGAAAGTATGTGATCTGAAATAAATCATCTAATTGTAGGTATTTAGCTCGAAACTAGAGTTGTATTATATAGAATGTCATTAGGTTGAATGGGAATGTAAAATAGTAGCTAGTGGGACGTCTGTGTTCCGTCCCACTCAATGATGTACACCAGGTTGTGAATAAAAGGGGTTTCCTTTTATTTTCCACACTATAACAAGTTCAGCAACCACATTTAATTTCACTGAGGGGTCAGCTAGCAAGCCCACAGGAGGTATGTCTCGCTCTGCCATGCACCTCCCAGTAAATGTTACAACTTCTTCCATAATAACAATATAATAAAATATATAAATTAAAGGAAGCTGTTGTCATATAGTGTAGTCGTTTGAGTATAAATAATGATCTCATAATAATCTTATCTACATATTCTTATACATTTACAGAGTAACATTCACTCATATACTCAAATTTCATATCATACATAGAAAACGTCCATCTCATCCATTGTAGTTTTTTTTCCTGATCAATAATACAAAAAAAAATTTAAAAATGAACAGCACCCAGCGATGAACCTCAATTATTTCAAGCTAACTATAAAACAGCTTAAGTCAGCATTTGCTTGCAGGTAGAACACAAAATATTCAGATTAATGCATCTGAGTTAAAAATTAAACACAATGAAATCAAATTAAATTGACTCACCTACAACAAGCTCAGCAATCACATTTAATTTTACTAAGTGGTCAGCTAGCCAGCCTATACAAAACAGGGTATTGTTAGAAATTCTGCACATGTAATTCACTTAGCTTCACATCTCACACTGCTTATAATTATAAGATAACGTATCCACATTCGTAATAATGTGATGAAATCTGCCAACAATAGTGAGACTGAGCATATTAAATAATAAGACAAACTGATCACTTAGTCCACATATTTCTAAATGAGAAGAAAAGTTCTTACAAACAATATAAAGCACACAATTATATATGGGAAAACAGTTACATTTGTCATTAAGAGAAGCACTACTTTATAGATAGAAAGCATTACGTATTACACAAACGTCATAACTGTCCTAATATTAATAGTTCAACAGTCTTCCTCTGTCTATTATGCACACTGTAAACATGTTAAATATCTGCCTTGCTGTTACAATGAAATGACTTCCGGCACCCTGAAAATTGTTTTACACACACGCAGCTGTAACGAGGTGGCCTGAGTACCGAGGGCAGGGAGCAGGATGCACAGACTCAATCGACATGGACGAACATTTATTACATACAACATAACGGCACTCACATATAACATGAACATGAATACGTTTAACAATAACGAGACTAATCTTGACATCCACAGGCTACACCAACAATGATCAACAATACTGTACGCACTAACAAGGGTTTAAATACACAAACAAGATGAGGTACAGGTGTGTGCAGGCATGGCCATAAACATATACTCCCAAGTCACGTGGCAGGCCAAACCGTGTGACTCGCAGGAGGCAAACGTTCTGTGACAGCAGCCACACTCATACACACACAAGCATAGTGCAACTCTGTGTTTACGCATCAATGATTGAATGTGCAAGTGCATGTATATGCAAGTTTAAATTATTATGCACAAATGTAAATAGTAGGCTATTTATGTGAAAATGTTTCATATGTATGTGCAAGTACAGTTTCCCTGATTTCTCTTTAAACGGGCCCTCATAGTTCAGCAGTAATGAGGCTAGTTAGATTTTGCTCAGAATTAAGTACACTTTGGAATGTTATATGTATCACAGTCTCCGGTGGTGAGCCATACATGGTTAATCAATCCAGGTTGAGGAATCTGTTAGAGTCGCTGCATTAATGACATATCTGTTTGCATTGTCAGTTGTTGCTATGGCAGCAATTAAATTAGGAAATTCAAAGAAAAACAACTCATCTCCACTCTTGGAACTTTAGAACCCCCTCTGTCCCGTGTCATAATGTCACACATGAGTGGAATCCCATGAACACCTTTACAGATCAGTCTGTGGAAAGACACTGAAGAGGACAGATCGAACAATGAGGCGTTTCTGGAGCTGGTGTGCTGGAGGTATCGAGAATGAATATATTGATACAAAGGAGGTGGAATCCAGGAGAGACTTAATAAAGAAAAGCAAAAGAGGAAAGCAGAAGTGGAATCTAAAAAAATTGAAGATAGAGTGGAAAAAACGTCCTACAGTTGGTATGGATATTTGATTATTTTTTCTGCTTTTTGGCCTTGCCTTTCTAAAAGGATTAATTTAAATCTCATGTATAAAAAAACAGTAAACTAAATAATCTTTACAATAAGGGACAAAAACTGACTTATTGAAAATGCTTTTATCCTTTGATCAGCAGTGACTAAAACTCTCATTTAAAATATGCAACACCACTTGAAGTATTAGTGCATTATTAGTCTATTACAAGGTTTTAGGCTCTTGTCAGGCTGTATGTAGTACATACAATATGTGTTCTATATATATCCAGAAGTAATGATACTTGCTCCGGCAGATTTGAAGATGGCCCATGAACGAACTGAAAGGACTGTGGCAGCATGTCTAAGTGAAGTGACTGATGGATATGACTTGTACAGATCAGCCAGGACCAAGCAGAGGCACTCTGTGGCACCTGCTTCACCAGCCCTGAAAAGGGTCAACAAAGACACCAAACCAGGTGTGGATACAAAGCAGTCAGTCATCTTCCCTCTAGGGCCAAGAGAACATGAGTGGCTTGTGAAGTGTGCTGCAGGACAGCAGGATCAAATCTGCCAGCTTCTGCTCCAGGACATCAAGCTGGCAGAGAAGAGAAACTTCATTTCTGGCTTCACAGTACTTCACTGGGCTGCTAAACAAGGAAACAGTGAAATAGTGCGCAAGATCCTTCTTCTTTCACAGCAAGGTGGGCCAGGGGTTGACGTTAACATCAAGAGCTACGACGGCTACACCCCACTACACATGGCTGCTATTCACAGCCACGAATCAGTCCTGAGTGTTCTGGTGCGTGATTATGGTGCCAACTGCAACATACGTGACAACAGTGGCAAAAAGCCCTATCAGTACTTACACAAGGACGCCTCACCCAAGGTGAGAGAGATGCTTGGCGACCCTCACGCTGCGGATTACAAGCCCCCAGGCTATGAGCAGCACTTTTCAGATCCGCCCAAAGGGCTCAGCACTTGGAGTAAACTATTTCAGTCCAAGCACAGAAAAATACTTAGATGCGGATCAAGATTCCACTCAGCCTTGAAGCAGCTTCACCAGCCTTGACCAAGATGTGGACAGGATAGACTACATTAATTTCCCGAATGTTTCCCTACAATGAACTTCCCAAATTAAATAGCATATCCTCAAATAAACATTTTCTCTAACTTGTCTTTCACTCCTGATTTCTGTGATCAAAACCTTAAGCTTTGAAATAAATCATTTGCACATAGATGTTTGAAATATTGCATAGTCATATCTGCCTTGAACCATTGTCTGTTTTCCTTGAATATTCTCTAATGTTTTGTCTTTGAGTAATGAAATGTTTTTGAGGTCTTTCATCAGTTGTGTAAGCAAAGTGCTTCTGAGTTAGTAGTAGGAGAAGCCAGTTTATATATGAAAAATTAGTAGTGTGCTTTATATTGTTTGTAAGAACTCTTTCTTTGTATTTATAAATGTGTAGACTAAGTGCTCAGGTGAAATTAGTATGACAAAAATGTTCCAACCTATTATGGCTTAAAAGACAATTATCACCTATCCCCAAATATCAGTATTTAACTTTGCTCTTGTGTTCCAGTTGTTTTGTTTCCCTCTTTCTGTTCTTTTAATGTACTATACTGAATTAATTTATGTTTTGTAAGGTAACTCGAGGTAAATGCCTGACACAATCAAAGCCTAAGACTGAGACAAAGAAGCTATAAATTTGCATGAACACATCTGTTGAGCCTTTCCTGCTTATTCCACCCCTGAGATCAGTAGTTAAAAACTGATTTCAGCAGAGTCATTTCAAACAGAAGTAACTACAAGTCTAGAACCCCTCACGAGAAGAATATTGTACTTAGAATAACATCTTATTTTATATGTTTGTCAGATACCCAGTTTGTTAGTCTGTCTAAACTTGATTCATTTGCTCGTCACTATTCAGTCAACTTAAGGTCATCTTCTTTTGGCATTGGTAGAATTTAGATTAGTGCTGTTTGGCCGACAGTAATCACCTGATTTGGTTTTCCAACAAACTGGTATGTATGGCAGGAATGGCAGTATCCAACATCACTCCTAATCGATGGCCAAAAGAAATGTTGTAGAATGTGGTGAGTGTTTTTTTTTATGTGCGCTTAATTGAAAACGTGGCAAAAGAAGAGCCTTTCTAAACAATATACATAAAGCCCAAGAGAGAAAAAAAAATTATTTACATCAAAATTGGAGGTGGATTCACGCTCCACACCCACTACGGTTGCCAGGAAGACCCATCGCGCTGTAAATACATAAAGCACATTCATCAAAATGACAACACTTGTGATACATTTCACAAACGTGCTACAAATACACAAAGCAAATTCATCAAAATGACAACACAACCCAGTGCAAATTCAGGAAAACTTACGCAACTTCAGAAGTGCTGCAAATCCAGTCACAACACAATGGAAGTTTGCCACAACAACAGAATGGCTGTTTGCAGAGGACACGGGGAGGAGATGGACTTCTGAGATCAGCGCCAAGTCTTTTGGAAGTGAAAAGTAAGTTTTTCGGTTACCATGGTTTTATTATGATATACGTGATACAGAATGAAAGACCGACCTATTCGTGCATATTTATTTATGCTAGGCTGTAGGCAGCCTTAAAAATGATGATTAAAATCCAAAATACCTACAATTAGATTGTTATTTATTTCAAATCACATTTTGTATGCATGTAGCTATAAACATCACACTTCAGATAAGATAAGAACAAGATAGTTGACCAGCATGAGCAATAACCACACTGGTCAACCAGTATAATCAGATTTGACCAGTATGACCAGTATGATTCATGAAGGTTCAACACCTTTAACATTATTTGAATCTTTTGTTACAGGCATTGTCAATTGTTTACTTACTTCAGATCATTTGAAATTAAATGTATAGATTTTTTGTCTAATGATCATTCTTAAATTGGAAAAAACTGACAATGTTTAATGACCCGTTATGTCATGGGACTGATTGCTGAGTGACTTTAAATGAACTGCAGTGAACTGAAAATGAAATGAAATGCATATTTACCATATATTAGTACTAAAAAGATGTTTCCAAAACATCATATAGTCTAGAGAGCATGTATCTGACCACAATGGTCAAGCCTTTAATGGTAGCCCATGGACTAATGGGAGTGATGTATAGCTCCATTATTTTGTTCCTCTAATTAGTAAAAATATATCTTCATATATTTTTGCTGTTCATGTGCAAGTGCAGTAGATCAAATCCTGCTTGTGCAAGAGAAACATGGTGAGGTCCAAATGCACCAGCTAACTGACAAATTTATTATATGGAGGTTTGTTATTTTGTAGAGGTCCATTTAGTTTAAAGTATATTGATTGAAAAAAAAAAGTTTAATCTTTGGTGGCTATAACTTTCACCTGGTGCTGAATTTCACTCTTTGGACATTTATTCGTCCGGTTTGAAAGACTTATTTTTTTCTTTGTGTTTTTCCCTTTATCTCAACACAGATTTATATAGACATGTTTTACACTGTCGTGATCCTATACTTTAATGGCAATGCATTTTATACTTTAGCTAATTCTGTACAATGAAATTTAGGAGTATAGGTCTTACTTTGAGGACACTAGGCTAATTTGAAATTTGTCGGTATGTCATTTTCAGTAGGAATAACCTGCTTCTCAGGGAACATCAGCAGAGATGAGATGGCCAGTAGCAGAGGGGAGATTGATGAGACCTTCCCAGCACTACCTTGGGAGGGACCAGAGAGATCAGGCAAGAAAAAAAAAAAGATTATTTGGTCCAAAACAAACCATTCACCAACATGTTTACTGTTGCAGGTTTTTAATGAAAAAATATCAGATCAGTATTGATATTGGTTGACATTAAAACACAGGATGTTGACATTGGATTGGTACAGAAAAACTGGTATCATGCCATCGCTATCATTTACAGCTGTGTGATAACAGGCTGAAATCGTGAAGAGCTGATAATGTCCTCGGGCATCAGATTCAATGATGATGACACCTACTATTACAACGTCCTTCTAATGACCTACAAAGCACAACGGTCTTGCTCTACAGTACCTTAGCAAATTCATGAGAACAGGAGAGAATATACAGCAGTGCCATGAGTTCTATATGGCATCAAGTAAAATTGACTTTTTTGGGTATTAAAAGCAAAAAACAAAAAACAAACTCTATTCCTGATGCTACTCCATTATGTATGTATGTGTGTGTGTGTGTGTGTGTGTGTGTGTGTGTGTGCGGGTGCGCGTGCGTGTGTGCGTTTGTGCGTGTTTGTGTATAATACAACATTTAAGCTACCTTGGTCTTTCCTTGTGTTTCCCTTCCTTCTACTTTCACTTCTGTTTGCTGGTTTTCTCATCACTCTTTTACAGCTTTGTTGCCTAGCCAAAGCTGTTATAGTGCTCTGATGAGCTAAGTCACAATTATAGACAAACACAGTCTAACAATAATTAAAAACACACAAATTCACAGTTGTACTCATCATGTCTGTTAGTAAGCATATTGAGTAAACATCCACATTGTTGGCCAAAAAAGGTCAGTGAACACTTAGAACACTTAAAAATGTACAACCAGGGGCCTGTATCAGAAAGCAGGTTTAGTGAAAACTCAGTTAGTTGGCTTAGAGTTGAAACAAACTTGAGATTTTCTGTTTCACAAAGAGGGTTTGGCTGACTGGGCTCACTGCACAACACCGGGTATTTGCTATTTATTTGATGGGCTATTCATTTTTATCTGATGGATGAGCAGCCAAGACAAAATGATGCTGTACCTGTAATCCTTAATCAAAACCTGCACAAAGGAAAATGTTTTTAAGATCCAGATTTAAATAATTGCACATAATATGGAGCGGTCACCATTTATAGGATTTAAAAGTAAAAGATGTCCAAAACAGATGTCTGTCTTAGAAAAGCAATGTTAATCACCTCAAAAACGATGGACGTGCTAATAGCAGTTTTCCTGCACGCACTGCCTTTAGCAAAATGCATGCCAGCAGTTTGGACTTACTCATCCATGCAGTCTGTACTTCACATGTGGACCTGCTATCCAAATGCATCATTTTTTCTTTCTTTTTCAATTTTCATTTGATAAAGCTGTGATTGCATATGAGGTCATTTAAAACTAAACGTTTGTAATTTGCAGGACAACCTCGGCCAATGGAATGTTTGCTGTCTAACACTGAAGCTTGAATATCTGACAACAGTTTACCAGGCTTGAATATCTCTACAGTTAACCGGACATTGAGAGTGCGTCCAAACGCACATGGCCTTGACAGACACACATGCCTGCTCCCTGCTTTCATAGACCCAGTCAGTGCAAACACAAGGAAATAAAGGTAGAGGCATATCGGAATAGCAGCAAATGAATAAGAACAACAGGTGTCTTTGTAACACATTTCAAGTAGAAACTAGTACTATGTAAATTATCATGTCAGGTTTGTGTTGGTCAAGAGCATGTGCCATAATCGGTTTGTCCGTCTGCTTATGCTGTGGTATCTAGAATGTCTCACAGTCATTAGAAAAATAAGTACCAGAATCCTTTATTGTTTTATTTGAAAGTATGTGATCTGAAATAAATCATCTAATTGTAGGTATTTAGCTCGAAACTAGAGTTGTATTATATAGAATGTCATTAGGTTGAATGGGAATGTAAAATAGTAGCTAGTGGGACCTCTGTGTTCCGTCCCACTCAATGATGTACACCAGGTTGTGAATAAAAGGGGTTTCCTTTTATTTTCCACACTATAACAAGTTCAGCAACCACATTTAATTTCACTGAGGGGTCAGCGAGCAAGCCCACAGGAGGTATGTCTCGCTCTGCCATGCACCTCCCAGTAAATGTTACAACTTCTTCCATAATAACAATATAATAAAATATATAAATTAAAGGAAGCTGTTGTCATATAGTGTAGTCGTTTGAGTATAAATAATGATCTCATAATAATCTTATCTACATATTCTTATACATTTACAGAGTAACATTCACTCATATACTCAAATTTCATATCATACATAGAAAACGTCCATCTCATCCATTGTAGTTTTTTTTCCTGATCAATAATACAAAAAAAATTAAAAAATGAACAGCACCCAGCGATGAACCTCAATTATTTCAAGCTAACTATAAAACAGCTTAAGTCAGCATTTGCTTGCAGGTAGAACACAAAATATTCAGATTAATGCATCTGAGTTAAAAATTAAACACAATGAAATCAAATTAAATTGACTCACCTACAACAAGCTCAGCAATCACATTTAATTTTACTAAGTGGTCAGCTAGCCAGCCTATACAAAACAGGGTATTGTTAGAAATTCTGCACATGTAATTCACTTAGCTTCACATCTCACACTGCTTATAATTATAAGATAACGTATCCACATTCGTAATAATGTGATGAAATCTGCCAACAATAGTGAGACTGAGCATATTAAATAATAAGACAAACTGATCACTTAGTCCACATATTTCTAAATGAGAAGAAAAGTTCTTACAAACAATATAAAGCACACAATTATATATGGGAAAACAGTTACATTTGTCATTAAGAGAAGCACTACTTTATAGATAGAAAGCATTACGTATTACACAAACGTCATAACTGTCCTAATATTAATAGTTCAACAGTCTTCCTCTGTCTATTATGCACACTGTAAACATGTTAAATATCTGCCTTGCTGTTACAATGAAATGACTTCCGGCACCCTGAAAATTGTTTTACACACACGCAGCTGTAACGAGGTGGCCTGAGTACCGAGGGCAGGGAGCAGGATGCACAGACTCAATCGACATGGACGAACATTTATTACATACAACATAACGGCACTCACATATAACATGAACATGAATACGTTTAACAATAACGAGACTAATCTTGACATCCACAGGCTACACCAACAATGATCAACAATACTGTACGCACTAACAAGGGTTTAAATACACAAACAAGATGAGGTACAGGTGTGTGCAGGCATGGCCATAAACATATACTCCCAAGTCACGTGGCAGGCCAAACCGTGTGACTCGCAGGAGGCAAACGTTCTGTGACAGCAGCCACACTCATACACACACAAGCATAGTGCAACTCTGTGTTTACGCATCAATGATTGAATGTGCAAGTGCATGTATATGCAAGTTTAAATTATTATGCACAAATGTAAATAGTAGGCTATTTATGTGAAAATGTTTCATATGTATGTGCAAGTACAGTTTCCCTGATTTCTCTTTAAACGGGCCCTCATAGTTCAGCAGTAATGAGGCTAGTTAGATTTTGCTCAGAATTAAGTACACTTTGGAATGTTATATGTATCACAGTCTCCGGTGGTGAGCCATACATGGTTAATCAATCCAGGTTGAGGAATCTGTTAGAGTCGCTGCATTAATGACATATCTGTTTGCATTGTCAGTTGTTGCTATGGCAGCAATTAAATTAGGAAATTCAAAGAAAAACAACTCATCTCCACTCTTGGAACTTTAGAACCCCCTCTGTCCCGTGTCATAATGTCACACATGAGTGGAATCCCATGAACACCTTTACAGATCAGTCTGTGGAAAGACACTGAAGAGGACAGATCGAACAATGAGGCGTTTCTGGAGCTGGTGTGCTGGAGGTATCGAGAATGAATATATTGATACAAAGGAGGTGGAATCCAGGAGAGACTTAATAAAGAAAAGCAAAAGAGGAAAGCAGAAGTGGAATCTAAAAAAATTGAAGATAGAGTGGAAAAAACGTCCTACAGTTGGTATGGATATTTGATTATTTTTTCTGCTTTTTGGCCTTGCCTTTCTAAAAGGATTAATTTAAATCTCATGTATAAAAAAACAGTAAACTAAATAATCTTTACAATAAGGGACAAAAACTGACTTATTGAAAATGCTTTTATCCTTTGATCAGCAGTGACTAAAACTCTCATTTAAAATATGCAACACCACTTGAAGTATTAGTGCATTATTAGTCTATTACAAGGTTTTAGGCTCTTGTCAGGCTGTATGTAGTACATACAATATGTGTTCTATATATATCCAGAAGTAATGATACTTGCTCCGGCAGATTTGAAGATGGCCCATGAACGAACTGAAAGGACTGTGGCAGCATGTCTAAGGGAAGTGACTGATGGATATGACTTGTACAGATCAGCCAGGACCAAGCAGAGGCACTCTGTGGCACCTGCTTCACCAGCCCTGAAAAGGGTCAACAAAGACACCAAACCAGGTGTGGATACAAAGCAGTCAGTCATCTTCCCTCTAGGGCCAAGAGAACATGAGTGGCTTGTGAAGTGTGCTGCAGGACAGCAGGATCAAATCTGCCAGCTTCTGCTCCAGGACATCAAGCTGGCAGAGAAGAGAAACTTCATTTCTGGCTTCACAGTACTTCACTGGGCTGCTAAACAAGGAAACAGTGAAATAGTGCGCAAGATCCTTCTTCTTTCACAGCAAGGTGGGCCAGGGGTTGACGTTAACATCAAGAGCTACGACGGCTACACCCCACTACACATGGCTGCTATTCACAGCCACGAATCAGTCCTGAGTGTTCTGGTGCGTGATTATGGTGCCAACTGCAACATACGTGACAACAGTGGCAAAAAGCCCTATCAGTACTTACACAAGGACGCCTCACCCAAGGTGAGAGAGATGCTTGGCGACCCTCACGCTGCGGATTACAAGCCCCCAGGCTATGAGCAGCACTTTTCAGATCCGCCCAAAGGGCTCAGCACTTGGAGTAAACTATTTCAGTCCAAGCACAGAAAAATACTTAGATGCGGATCAAGATTCCACTCAGCCTTGAAGCAGCTTCACCAGCCTTGACCAAGATGTGGACAGGATAGACTACATTAATTTCCCGAATGTTTCCCTACAATGAACTTCCCAAATTAAATAGCATATCCTCAAATAAACATTTTCTCTAACTTGTCTTTCACTCCTGATTTCTGTGATCAAAACCTTAAGCTTTGAAATAAATCATTTGCACATAGATGTTTGAAATATTGCATAGTCATATCTGCCTTGAACCATTGTCTGTTTTCCTTGAATATTCTCTAATGTTTTGTCTTTGAGTAATGAAATGTTTTTGAGGTCTTTCATCAGCTGTGTAAGCAAAGTGCTTCTGAGTTAGTAGTAGGAGAAGCCAGTTTATATATGAAAAATTAGTAGTGTGCTTTATATTGTTTGTAAGAACTCTTTCTTTGTATTTATAAATGTGTAGACTAAGTGCTCAGGTGAAATTAGTATGACAAAAATGTTCCAACCTATTATGGCTTAAAAGACAATTATCACCTATCCCCAAATATCAGTATTTAACTTTGCTCTTGTGTTCCAGTTGTTTTGTTTCCCTCTTTCTGTTCTTTTAATGTACTATACTGAATTAATTTATGTTTTGTAAGGTAACTCGAGGTAAATGCCTGACACAATCAAAGCCTAAGACTGAGACAAAGAAGCTATAAATTTGCATGAACACATCTGTTGAGCCTTTCCTGCTTATTCCACCCCTGAGATCAGTAGTTAAAAACTGATTTCAGCAGAGTCATTTCAAACAGAAGTAACTACAAGTCTAGAACCCCTCACGAGAAGAATATTGTACTTAGAATAACATCTTATTTTATATGTTTGTCAGATACCCAGTTTGTTAGTCTGTCTAAACTTGATTCATTTGCTCGTCACTATTCAGTCAACTTAAGGTCATCTTCTTTTGGCATTGGTAGAATTTAGATTAGTGCTGTTTGGCCGACAGTAATCACCTGATTTGGTTTTCCAACAAACTGGTATGTATGGCAGGAATGGCAGTATCCAACATCACTCCTAATCGATGGCCAAAAGAAATGTTGTAGAATGTGGTGAGTGTTTTTTTTTATGTGCGCTTAATTGAAAACGTGGCAAAAGAAGAGCCTTTCTAAAGAATATACATAAAGCCCAAGAGAGAAAAAAAAATTATTTACATCAAAATTGGAGGTGGATTCACGCTCCACACCCACTACGGTTGCCAGGAAGACCCATCGCGCTGTAAATACATAAAGCACATTCATCAAAATGACAACACTTGTGATACATTTCACAAACGTGCCGCAAATACACAAAGCAAATTCATCAAAATGACAACACAACCCAGTGCAAATTCAGGAAAACTTACGCAACTTCAGAAGTGCTGCAAATCCAGTCACAACACAATGGAAGTTTGCCACAACAACAGAATGGCTGTTTGCAGAGGACACGGGGAGGAGATGGACTTCTGAGATCAGCGCCAAGTCTTTTGGAAGTGAAAAGTAAGTTTTTCGGTTACCATGGTTTTATTATGATATACGTGATACAGAATGAAAGACCGACCTATTCGTGCATATTTATTTATGCTAGGCTGTAGGCAGCCTTAAAAATGATGATTAAAATCCAAAATACCTACAATTAGATTGTTATTTATTTCAAATCACATTTTGTATGCATGTAGCTATAAACATCACACTTCAGATAAGATAAGAACAAGATAGTTGACCAGCATGAGCAATAACCACACTGGTCAACCAGTATAATCAGATTTGACCAGTATGACCAGTATGATTCATGAAGGTTCAACACCTTTAACATTATTTGAATCTTTTGTTACAGGCATTGTCAATTGTTTACTTACTTCAGATCATTTGAAATTAAATGTATAGATTTTTTGTCTAATGATCATTCTTAAATTGGAAAAAACTGACAATGTTTAATGACCCGTTATGTCATGGGACTGATTGCTGAGTGACTTTAAATGAACTGCAGTGAACTGAAAATGAAATGAAATGCATATTTACCATATATTAGTACTAAAAAGATGTTTCCAAAACATCATATAGTCTAGAGAGCATGTATCTGACCACAATGGTCAAGCCTTTAATGGTAGCCCATGGACTAATGGGAGTGATGTATAGCTCCATTATTTTGTTCCTCTAATTAGTAAAAATATATCTTCATATATTTTTGCTGTTCATGTGCAAGTGCAGTAGATCAAATCCTGCTTGTGCAAGAGAAACATGGTGAGGTCCAAATGCACCAGCTAACTGACAAATTTATTATATGGAGGTTTGTTATTTTGTAGAGGTCCATTTAGTTTAAAGTATATTGATTGAAAAAAAAAAGTTTAATCTTTGGTGGCTATAACTTTCACCTGGTGCTGAATTTCACTCTTTGGACATTTATTCGTCCGGTTTGAAAGACTTATTTTTTTCTTTGTGTTTTTCCCTTTATCTCAACACAGATTTATATAGACATGTTTTACACTGTCGTGATCCTATACTTTAATGGCAATGCATTTTATACTTTAGCTAATTCTGTACAATGAAATTTAGGAGTATAGGTCTTACTTTGAGGACACTAGGCTAATTTGAAATTTGTCTGTATGTCATTTTCAGTAGGAATAACCTGCTTCTCAGGGAACATCAGCAGAGATGAGATGGCCAGTAGCAGAGGGGAGATTGATGAGACCTTCCCAGCACTACCTTGGGAGGGACCAGAGAGATCAGGCAAGAAAAAAAAAAAGATTATTTGGTCCAAAACAAACCATTCACCAACATGTTTACTGTTGCAGGTTTTTAATGAAAAAATATCAGATCAGTATTGATATTGGTTGACATTAAAACACAGGATGTTGACATTGGATTGGTACAGAAAAACTGGTATCATGCCATCGCTATCATTTACAGCTGTGTGATAACAGGCTGAAATCGTGAAGAGCTGATAATGTCCTCGGGCATCAGATTCAATGATGATGACACCTACTATTACAACGTCCTTCTAATGACCTACAAAGCACAACGGTCTTGCTCTACAGTACCTTAGCAAATTCATGAGAACAGGAGAGAATATACAGCAGTGCCATGAGTTCTATATGGCATCAAGTAAAATTGACTTTTTTGGGTATTAAAAGCAAAAAACAAAAAACAAACTCTATTCCTGATGCTACTCCATTATGTATGTATGTGTGTGTGTGTGTGTGTGTGTGTGTGTGTGCGGGTGCGCGTGCGTGTGTGCGTTTGTGCGTGTTTGTGTATAATACAACATTTAAGCTACCTTGGTCTTTCCTTGTGTTTCCCTTCCTTCTACTTTCACTTCTGTTTGCTGGTTTTCTCATCACTCTTTTACAGCTTTGTTGCCTAGCCAAAGCTGTTATAGTGGTCTGATGAGCTAAGTCACAATTATAGACAAACACAGTCTAACAATAATTAAAAACACACAAATTCACAGTTGTACTCATCATGTCTGTTAGTAAGCATATTGAGTAAACA
Source organism: Electrophorus electricus (assembly GCF_041902795.1). Classification (NCBI taxonomy): domain Eukaryota; kingdom Metazoa; phylum Chordata; class Actinopteri; order Gymnotiformes; family Gymnotidae; genus Electrophorus; species Electrophorus electricus. The sequence goes on along the minus strand of NC_137497.1, from coordinate 18,395,600 downwards.
TCCACATTGTTGGCCAAAAAAGGTCAGTGAACACTTAGAACACTTAAAAATGTACAACCAGGGGCCTGTATCAGAAAGCAGGTTTAGTGAAAACTCAGTTAGTTGGCTTAGAGTTGAAACAAACTTGAGATTTTCTGTTTCACAAAGAGGGTTTGGCTGACTGGGCTCACTGCACAACACCGGGTATTTGCTATTTATTTGATGGGCTATTCATTTTTATCTGATGGATGAGCAGCCAAGACAAAATGATGCTGTACCTGTAATCCTTAATCAAAACCTGCACAAAGGAAAATGTTTTTAAGATCCAGATTTAAATAATTGCACATAATATGGAGCGGTCACCATTTATAGGATTTAAAAGTAAAAGATGTCCAAAACAGATGTCTGTCTTAGAAAAGCAATGTTAATCACCTCAAAAACGATGGACGTGCTAATAGCAGTTTTCCTGCACGCACTGCCTTTAGCAAAATGCATGCCAGCAGTTTGGACTTACTCATCCATGCAGTCTGTACTTCACATGTGGACCTGCTATCCAAATGCATCATTTTTTCTTTCTTTTTCAATTTTCATTTGATAAAGCTGTGATTGCATATGAGGTCATTTAAAACTAAACGTTTGTAATTTGCAGGACAACCTCGGCCAATGGAATGTTTGCTGTCTAACACTGAAGCTTGAATATCTGACAACAGTTTACCAGGCTTGAATATCTCTACAGTTAACCGGACATTGAGAGTGCTTCCAAACGCACATGGCCTTGACAGACACACATGCCTGCTCCCTGCTTTCATAGACCCAGTCAGTGCAAACACAAGGAAATAAAGGTAGAGGCATATCGGAATAGCAGCAAATGAATAAGAACAACAGGTGTCTTTGTAACACATTTCAAGTAGAAACTAGTACTATGTAAATTATCATGTCAGGTTTGTGTTGGTCAAGAGCATGTGCCATAATCGGTTTGTCCGTCTGCTTATGCTGTGGTATCTAGAATGTCTCACAGTCATTAGAAAAATAAGTACCAGAATCCTTTATTGTTTTATTTGAAAGTATGTGATCTGAAATAAATCATCTAATTGTAGGTATTTAGCTCGAAACTAGAGTTGTATTATATAGAATGTCATTAGGTTGAATGGGAATGTAAAATAGTAGCTAGTGGGACCTCTGTGTTCCGTCCCACTCAATGATGTACACCAGGTTGTGAATAAAAGGGGTTTCCTTTTATTTTCCACACTATAACAAGTTCAGCAACCACATTTAATTTCACTGAGGGGTCAGCTAGCAAGTCCACAGGAGGTATGTCTCGCTCTGCCATGCACCTCCCAGTAAATGTTACAACTTCTTCCATAATAACAATATAATAAAATATATAAATTAAAGGAAGCTGTTGTCATATAGTGTAGTCGTTTGAGTATAAATAATGATCTCATAATAATCTTATCTACATATTCTTATACATTTACAGAGTAACATTCACTCATATACTCAAATTTCATATCATACATAGAAAACGTCCATCTCATCCATTGTAGTTTTTTTTCCTGATCAATAATACAAAAAAAAATTTAAAAATGAACAGCACCCAGCGATGAACCTCAATTATTTCAAGCTAACTATAAAACAGCTTAAGTCAGCATTTGCTTGCAGGTAGAACACAAAATATTCAGATTAATGCATCTGAGTTAAAAATTAAACACAATGAAATCAAATTAAATTGACTCACCTACAACAAGCTCAGCAATCACATTTAATTTTACTAAGTGGTCAGCTAGCCAGCCTATACAAAACAGGGTATTGTTAGAAATTCTGCACATGTAATTCACTTAGCTTCACATCTCACACTGCTTATAATTATAAGATAACGTATCCACATTCGTAATAATGTGATGAAATCTGCCAACAATAGTGAGACTGAGCATATTAAATAATAAGACAAACTGATCACTTAGTCCACATATTTCTAAATGAGAAGAAAAGTTCTTACAAACAATATAAAGCACACAATTATATATGGGAAAACAGTTACATTTGTCATTAAGAGAAGCACTACTTTATAGATAGAAAGCATTACGTATTACACAAACGTCATAACTGTCCTAATATTAATAGTTCAACAGTCTTCCTCTGTCTATTATGCACACTGTAAACATGTTAAATATCTGCCTTGCTGTTACAATGAAATGACTTCCGGCACCCTGAAAATTGTTTTACACACACGCAGCTGTAACGAGGTGGCCTGAGTACCAAGGGCAGGGAGCAGGATGCACAGACTCAATCGACATGGACGAACATTTATTACATACAACATAACGGCACTCACATATAACATGAACATGAATACGTTTAACAATAACGAGACTAATCTTGACATCCACAGGCTACACCAACAATGATCAACAATACTGTACGCACTAACAAGGGTTTAAATACACAAACAAGATGAGGTACAGGTGTGTGCAGGCATGGCCATAAACATATACTCCCAAGTCACGTGGCAGGCCAAACCGTGTGACTCGCAGGAGGCAAACGTTCTGTGACAGCAGCCACACTCATACACACACAAGCATAGTGCAACTCTGTGTTTACGCATCAATGATTGAATGTGCAAGTGCATGTATATGCAAGTTTAAATTATTATGCACAAATGTAAATAGTAGGCTATTTATGTGAAAATGTTTCATATGTATGTGCAAGTACAGTTTCCCTGATTTCTCTTTAAACGGGCCCTCATAGTTCAGCAGTAATGAGGCTAGTTAGATTTTGCTCAGAATTAAGTACACTTTGGAATGTTATATGTATCACAGTCTCCGGTGGTGAGCCATACATGGTTAATCAATCCAGGTTGAGGAATCTGTTAGAGTCGCTGCATTAATGACATATCTGTTTGCATTGTCAGTTGTTGCTATGGCAGCAATTAAATTAGGAAATTCAAAGAAAAACAACTCATCTCCACTCTTGGAACTTTAGAACCCCCTCTGTCCCGTGTCATAATGTCACACATGAGTGGAATCCCATGAACACCTTTACAGATCAGTCTGTGGAAAGACACTGAAGAGGACAGATCGAACAATGAGGCGTTTCTGGAGCTGGTGTGCTGGAGGTATCGAGAATGAATATATTGATACAAAGGAGGTGGAATCCAGGAGAGACTTAATAAAGAAAAGCAAAAGAGGAAAGCAGAAGTGGAATCTAAAAAAATTGAAGATAGAGTGGAAAAAACGTCCTACAGTTGGTATGGATATTTGATTATTTTTTCTGCTTTTTGGCCTTGCCTTTCTAAAAGGATTAATTTAAATCTCATGTATAAAAAAACAGTAAACTAAATAATCTTTACAATAAGGGACAAAAACTGACTTATTGAAAATGCTTTTATCCTTTGATCAGCAGTGACTAAAACTCTCATTTAAAATATGCAACACCACTTGAAGTATTAGTGCATTATTAGTCTATTACAAGGTTTTAGGCTCTTGTCAGGCTGTATGTAGTACATACAATATGTGTTCTATATATATCCAGAAGTAATGATACTTGCTCCGGCAGATTTGAAGATGGCCCATGAACGAACTGAAAGGACTGTGGCAGCATGTCTAAGTGAAGTGACTGATGGATATGACTTGTACAGATCAGCCAGGACCAAGCAGAGGCACTCTGTGGCACCTGCTTCACCAGCCCTGAAAAGGGTCAACAAAGACACCAAACCAGGTGTGGATACAAAGCAGTCAGTCATCTTCCCTCTAGGGCCAAGAGAACATGAGTGGCTTGTGAAGTGTGCTGCAGGACAGCAGGATCAAATCTGCCAGCTTCTGCTCCAGGACATCAAGCTGGCAGAGAAGAGAAACTTCATTTCTGGCTTCACAGTACTTCACTGGGCTGCTAAACAAGGAAACAGTGAAATAGTGCGCAAGATCCTTCTTCTTTCACAGCAAGGTGGGCCAGGGGTTGACGTTAACATCAAGAGCTACGACGGCTACACCCCACTACACATGGCTGCTATTCACAGCCACGAATCAGTCCTGAGTGTTCTGGTGCGTGATTATGGTGCCAACTGCAACATACGTGACAACAGTGGCAAAAAGCCCTATCAGTACTTACACAAGGACGCCTCACCCAAGGTGAGAGAGATGCTTGGCGACCCTCACGCTGCGGATTACAAGCCCCCAGGCTATGAGCAGCACTTTTCAGATCCGCCCAAAGGGCTCAGCACTTGGAGTAAACTATTTCAGTCCAAGCACAGAAAAATACTTAGATGCGGATCAAGATTCCACTCAGCCTTGAAGCAGCTTCACCAGCCTTGACCAAGATGTGGACAGGATAGACTACATTAATTTCCCGAATGTTTCCCTACAATGAACTTCCCAAATTAAATAGCATATCCTCAAATAAACATTTTCTCTAACTTGTCTTTCACTCCTGATTTCTGTGATCAAAACCTTAAGCTTTGAAATAAATCATTTGCACATAGATGTTTGAAATATTGCATAGTCATATCTGCCTTGAACCATTGTCTGTTTTCCTTGAATATTCTCTAATGTTTTGTCTTTGAGTAATGAAATGTTTTTGAGGTCTTTCATCAGCTGTGTAAGCAAAGTGCTTCTGAGTTAGTAGTAGGAGAAGCCAGTTTATATATGAAAAATTAGTAGTGTGCTTTATATTGTTTGTAAGAACTCTTTCTTTGTATTTATAAATGTGTAGACTAAGTGCTCAGGTGAAATTAGTATGACAAAAATGTTCCAACCTATTATGGCTTAAAAGACAATTATCACCTATCCCCAAATATCAGTATTTAACTTTGCTCTTGTGTTCCAGTTGTTTTGTTTCCCTCTTTCTGTTCTTTTAATGTACTATACTGAATTAATTTATGTTTTGTAAGGTAACTCGAGGTAAATGCCTGACACAATCAAAGCCTAAGACTGAGACAAAGAAGCTATAAATTTGCATGAACACATCTGTTGAGCCTTTCCTGCTTATTCCACCCCTGAGATCAGTAGTTAAAAACTGATTTCAGCAGAGTCATTTCAAACAGAAGTAACTACAAGTCTAGAACCCCTCACGAGAAGAATATTGTACTTAGAATAACATCTTATTTTATATGTTTGTCAGATACCCAGTTTGTTAGTCTGTCTAAACTTGATTCATTTGCTCGTCACTATTCAGTCAACTTAAGGTCATCTTCTTTTGGCATTGGTAGAATTTAGATTAGTGCTGTTTGGCTGACAGTAATCACCTGATTTGGTTTTCCAACAAACTGGTATGTATGGCATGAATGGCAGTATCCAACATCACTCCTAATCGATGGCCAAAAGAAATGTTGTAGAATGTGGTGAGTGTTTTTTTTTATGTGCGCTTAATTGAAAACGTGGCAAAAGAAGAGCCTTTCTAAAGAATATACATAAAGCCCAAGAGAGAAAAAAAAATTATTTACATCAAAGGTGGAGGTGGATTCACGCTCCACACCCACTACGTTTGCCAGGAAGACCCATCGCGCTGTAAATACATAAAGCACATTCATCAAAATGACAACACTTGTGATACATTTCACAAACGTGCCGCAAATACACAAAGCAAATTCATCAAAATGACAACACAACCCAGTGCAAATTCAGGAAAACTTACGCAACTTCAGAAGTGCTGCAAATCCAGTCACAACACAATGGAAGTTTGCCACAACAACAGAATGGCTGTTTGCAGAGGACACGGGGAGGAGATGGACTTCTGAGATCAGCGCCAAGTCTTTTGGAAGTGAAAAGTAAGTTTTTCGGTTACCATGGTTTTATTATGATATACGTGATACAGAATGAAAGACCGACCTATTCGTGCATATTTATTTATGCTAGGCTGTAGGCAGCCTTAAAAATGATGATTAAAATCCAAAATACCTACAATTAGATTGTTATTTATTTCAAATCACATTTTGTATGCATGTAGCTATAAACATCACACTTCAGATAAGATAAGAACAAGATAGTTGACCAGCATGAGCAATAACCACACTGGTCAACCAGTATAATCAGATTTGACCAGTATGACCAGTATGATTCATGAAGGTTCAACACCTTTAACATTATTTGAATCTTTTGTTACAGGCATTGTCAATTGTTTACTTACTTCAGATCATTTGAAATTAAATGTATAGATTTTTTGTCTAATGATCATTCTTAAATTGGAAAAAACTGACAATGTTTAATGACCCGTTATGTCATGGGACTGATTGCTGAGTGACTTTAAATGAACTGCAGTGAACTGAAAATGAAATGAAATGCATATTTACCATATATTAGTACTAAAAAGATGTTTCCAAAACATCATATAGTCTAGAGAGCATGTATCTGACCACAATGGTCAAGCCTTTAATGGTAGCCCATGGACTAATGGGAGTGATGTATAGCTCCATTATTTTGTTCCTCTAATTAGTAAAAATATATCTTCATATATTTTTGCTGTTCATGTGCAAGTGCAGTAGATCAAATCCTGCTTGTGCAAGAGAAACATGGTGAGGTCCAAATGCACCAGCTAACTGACAAATTTATTATATGGAGGTTTGTTATTTTGTAGAGGTCCATTTAGTTTAAAGTATATTGATTGAAAAAAAAAAGTTTAATCTTTGGTGGCTATAACTTTCACCTGGTGCTGAATTTCACTCTTTGGACATTTATTCGTCCGGTTTGAAAGACTTATTTTTTTCTTTGTGTTTTTCCCTTTATCTCAACACAGATTTATATAGACATGTTTTACACTGTCGTGATCCTATACTTTAATGGCAATGCATTTTATACTTTAGCTAATTCTGTACAATGAAATTTAGGAGTATAGGTCTTACTTTGAGGACACTAGGCTAATTTGAAATTTGTCTGTATGTCATTTTCAGTAGGAATAACCTGCTTCTCAGGGAACATCAGCAGAGATGAGATGGCCAGTAGCAGAGGGGAGATTGATGAGACCTTCCCAGCACTACCTTGGGAGGGACCAGAGAGATCAGGCAAGAAAAAAAAAAGATTATTTGGTCCAAAACAAACCATTCACCAACATGTTTACTGTTGCAGGTTTTTAATGAAAAAACATCAGATCAGTATTTTGATATTGGTTGACATTAAAACACAGGATGTTGACATTGGATTGGTACAGAAAAACTGGTATCATGCCATCGCTATCATTTACAGCTGTGTGATAACAGGCTGAAATCGTGAAGAGCTGATAATGTCCTCGGGCATCAGATTCAATGATGATGACACCTACTATTACAACGTCCTTCTAATGACCTACAAAGCACAACGGTCTTGCTCTACAGTACCTTAGCAAATTCATGAGAACAGGAGAGAATATACAGCAGTGCCATGAGTTCTATATGGCATCAAGTAAAATTGACTTTTTTGGGTATTAAAAGCAAAAAACAAAAAACAAACTCTATTCCTGATGCTACTCCATTATGTATGTATGTGTGTGTGTGTGTGTGTGTGTGTGTGTGTGTGTGTGCGGGTGCGCGTGCGTGTGTGCGTTTGTGCGTGTTTGTGTATAATACAACATTTAAGCTACCTTGGTCTTTCCTTGTGTTTCCCTTCCTTCTACTTTCACTTCTGTTTGCTGGTTTTCTCATCACTCTTTTACAGCTTTGTTGCCTAGCCAAAGCTGTTATAGTGCTCTGATGAGCTAAGTCACAATTATAGACAAACACAGTCTAACAATAATTAAAAACACACAAATTCACAGTTGTACTCATCATGTCTGTTAGTAAGCATATTGAGTAAACATCCACATTGTTGGCCAAAAAAGGTCAGTGAACACTTAGAACACTTAAAAATGTACAACCAGGGGCCTGTATCAGAAAGCAGGTTTAGTGAAAACTCAGTTAGTTGGCTTAGAGTTGAAACAAACTTGAGATTTTCTGTTTCACAAAGAGGGTTTGGCTGACTGGGCTCACTGCACAACACCGGGTATTTGCTATTTATTTGATGGGCTATTCATTTTTATCTGATGGATGAGCAGCCAAGACAAAATGATGCTGTACCTGTAATCCTTAATCAAAACCTGCACAAAGGAAAATGTTTTTAAGATCCAGATTTAAATAATTGCACATAATATGGAGCGGTCACCATTTATAGGATTTAAAAGTAAAAGATGTCCAAAACAGATGTCTGTCTTAGAAAAGCAATGTTAATCACCTCAAAAACGATGGACGTGCTAATAGCAGTTTTCCTGCACGCACTGCCTTTAGCAAAATGCATGCCAGCAGTTTGGACTTACTCATCCATGCAGTCTGTACTTCACATGTGGACCTGCTATCCAAATGCATCATTTTTTCTTTCTTTATCAATTTTCATTTGATAAAGCTGTGATTGCATATGAGGTCATTTAAAACTAAACGTTTGTAATTTGCAGGACAACCTCGGCCAATGGAATGTTTGCTGTCTAACACTGAAGCTTGAATATCTGACAACAGTTTACCAGGCTTGAATATCTCTACAGTTAACCGGACATTAAGAGTGCGTCCAAACGCACATGGCCTTGACAGACACACATGCCTGCTCCCTGCTTTCATAGACCCAGTCAGTGCAAACACAAGGAAATAAAGGTAGAGGCATATCGGAATAGCAGCAAATGAATAAGAACAACAGGTGTCTTTGTAACACATTTCAAGTAGAAACTAGTACTATGTAAATTATCATGTCAGGTTTGTGTTGGTCAAGAGCATGTGCCATAATCGGTTTGTCCGTCTGCTTATGCTGTGGTATCTAGAATGTCTCACAGTCATTAGAAAAATAAGTACCAGAATCCTTTATTGTTTTATTTGAAAGTATGTGATCTGAAATAAATCATCTAATTGTAGGTATTTAGCTCGAAACTAGAGTTGTATTATATAGAATGTCATTAGGTTGAATGGGAATGTAAAATAGTAGCTAGTGGGACCTCTGTGTTCCGTCCCACTCAATGATGTACACCAGGTTGTGAATAAAAGGGGTTTCCTTTTATTTTCCACACTATAACAAGTTCAGCAACCACATTTAATTTCACTGAGGGGTCAGCTAGCAAGCCCACAGGAGGTATGTCTCGCTCTGCCATGCACCTCCCAGTAAATGTTACAACTTCTTCCATAATAACAATATAATAAAATATATAAATTAAAGGAAGCTGTTGTCATATAGTGTAGTCGTTTGAGTATAAATAATGATCTCATAATAATCTTATCTACATATTCTTATACATTTACAGAGTAACATTCACTCATATACTCAAATTTCATATCATACATAGAAAACGTCCATCTCATCCATTGTAGTTTTTTTTCCTGATCAATAATACAAAAAAAAATTTAAAAATGAACAGCACCCAGCGATGAACCTCAATTATTTCAAGCTAACTATAAAACAGCTTAAGTCAGCATTTGCTTGCAGGTAGAACACAAAATATTCAGATTAATGCATCTGAGTTAAAAATTAAACACAATGAAATCAAATTAAATTGACTCACCTACAACAAGCTCAGCAATCACATTTAATTTTACTAAGTGGTCAGCTAGCCAGCCTATACAAAACAGGGTATTGTTAGAAATTCTGCACATGTAATTCACTTAGCTTCACATCTCACACTGCTTATAATTATAAGATAACGTATCCACATTCGTAATAATGTGATGAAATCTGCCAACAATAGTGAGACTGAGCATATTAAATAATAAGACAAACTGATCACTTAGTCCACATATTTCTAAATGAGAAGAAAAGTTCTTACAAACAATATAAAGCACACAATTATATATGGGAAAACAGTTACATTTGTCATTAAGAGAAGCACTACTTTATAGATAGAAAGCATTACGTATTACACAAACGTCATAACTGTCCTAATATTAATAGTTCAACAGTCTTCCTCTGTCTATTATGCACACTGTAAACATGTTAAATATCTGCCTTGCTGTTACAATGAAATGACTTCCGGCACCCTGAAAATTGTTTTACACACACGCAGCTGTAACGAGGTGGCCTGAGTACCGAGGGCAGGGAGCAGGATGCACAGACTCAATCGACATGGACGAACATTTATTACATACAACATAACGGCACTCACATATAACATGAACATGAATACGTTTAACAATAACGAGACTAATCTTGACATCCACAGGCTACACCAACAATGATCAACAATACTGTACGCACTAACAAGGGTTTAAATACACAAACAAGATGAGGTACAGGTGTGTGCAGGCATGGCCATAAACATATACTCCCAAGTCACGTGGCAGGCCAAACCGTGTGACTCGCAGGAGGCAAACGTTCTGTGACAGCAGCCACACTCATACACACACAAGCATAGTGCAACTCTGTGTTTACGCATCAATGATTGAATGTGCAAGTGCATGTATATGCAAGTTTAAATTATTATGCACAAATGTAAATAGTAGGCTATTTATGTGAAAATGTTTCATATGTATGTGCAAGTACAGTTTCCCTGATTTCTCTTTAAACGGGCCCTCATAGTTCAGCAGTAATGAGGCTAGTTAGATTTTGCTCAGAATTAAGTACACTTTGGAATGTTATATGTATCACAGTCTCCGGTGGTGAGCCATACATGGTTAATCAATCCAGGTTGAGGAATCTGTTAGAGTCGCTGCATTAATGACATATCTGTTTGCATTGTCAGTTGTTGCTATGGCAGCAATTAAATTAGGAAATTCAAAGAAAAACAACTCATCTCCACTCTTGGAACTTTAGAACCCCCTCTGTCCCGTGTCATAATGTCACACATGAGTGGAATCCCATGAACACCTTTACAGATCAGTCTGTGGAAAGACACTGAAGAGGACAGATCGAACAATGAGGCGTTTCTGGAGCTGGTGTGCTGGAGGTATCGAGAATGAATATATTGATACAAAGGAGGTGGAATCCAGGAGAGACTTAATAAAGAAAAGCAAAAGAGGAAAGCAGAAGTGGAATCTAAAAAAATTGAAGATAGAGTGGAAAAAACGTCCTACAGTTGGTATGGATATTTGATTATTTTTTCTGCTTTTTGGCCTTGCCTTTCTAAAAGGATTAATTTAAATCTCATGTATAAAAAAACAGTAAACTAAATAATCTTTACAATAAGGGACAAAAACTGACTTATTGAAAATGCTTTTATCCTTTGATCAGCAGTGACTAAAACTCTCATTTAAAATATGCAACACCACTTGAAGTATTAGTGCATTATTAGTCTATTACAAGGTTTTAGGCTCTTGTCAGGCTGTATGTAGTACATACAATATGTGTTCTATATATATCCAGAAGTAATGATACTTGCTCCGGCAGATTTGAAGATGGCCCATGAACGAACTGAAAGGACTGTGGCAGCATGTCTAAGTGAAGTGACTGATGGATATGACTTGTACAGATCAGCCAGGACCAAGCAGAGGCACTCTGTGGCACCTGCTTCACCAGCCCTGAAAAGGGTCAACAAAGACACCAAACCAGGTGTGGATACAAAGCAGTCAGTCATCTTCCCTCTAGGGCCAAGAGAACATGAGTGGCTTGTGAAGTGTGCTGCAGGACAGCAGGATCAAATCTGCCAGCTTCTGCTCCAGGACATCAAGCTGGCAGAGAAGAGAAACTTCATTTCTGGCTTCACAGTACTTCACTGGGCTGCTAAACAAGGAAACAGTGAAATAGTGCGCAAGATCCTTCTTCTTTCACAGCAAGGTGGGCCAGGGGTTGACGTTAACATCAAGAGCTACGACGGCTACACCCCACTACACATGGCTGCTATTCACAGCCACGAATCAGTCCTGAGTGTTCTGGTGCGTGATTATGGTGCCAACTGCAACATACGTGACAACAGTGGCAAAAAGCCCTATCAGTACTTACACAAGGACGCCTCACCCAAGGTGAGAGAGATGCTTGGCGACCCTCACGCTGCGGATTACAAGCCCCCAGGCTATGAGCAGCACTTTTCAGATCCGCCCAAAGGGCTCAGCACTTGGAGTAAACTATTTCAGTCCAAGCACAGAAAAATACTTAGATGCGGATCAAGATTCCACTCAGCCTTGAAGCAGCTTCACCAGCCTTGACCAAGATGTGGACAGGATAGACTACATTAATTTCCCGAATGTTTCCCTACAATGAACTTCCCAAATTAAATAGCATATCCTCAAATAAACATTTTCTCTAACTTGTCTTTCACTCCTGATTTCTGTGATCAAAACCTTAAGCTTTGAAATAAATCATTTGCACATAGATGTTTGAAATATTGCATAGTCATATCTGCCTTGAACCATTGTCTGTTTTCCTTGAATATTCTCTAATGTTTTGTCTTTGAGTAATGAAATGTTTTTGAGGTCTTTCATCAGTTGTGTAAGCAAAGTGCTTCTGAGTTAGTAGTAGGAGAAGCCAGTTTATATATGAAAAATTAGTAGTGTGCTTTATATTGTTTGTAAGAACTCTTTCTTTGTATTTATAAATGTGTAGACTAAGTGCTCAGGTGAAATTAGTATGACAAAAATGTTCCAACCTATTATGGCTTAAAAGACAATTATCACCTATCCCCAAATATCAGTATTTAACTTTGCTCTTGTGTTCCAGTTGTTTTGTTTCCCTCTTTCTGTTCTTTTAATGTACTATACTGAATTAATTTATGTTTTGTAAGGTAACTCGAGGTAAATGCCTGACACAATCAAAGCCTAAGACTGAGACAAAGAAGCTATAAATTTGCATGAACACATCTGTTGAGCCTTTCCTGCTTATTCCACCCCTGAGATCAGTAGTTAAAAACTGATTTCAGCAGAGTCATTTCAAACAGAAGTAACTACAAGTCTAGAACCCCTCACGAGAAGAATATTGTACTTAGAATAACATCTTATTTTATATGTTTGTCAGATACCCAGTTTGTTAGTCTGTCTAAACTTGATTCATTTGCTCGTCACTATTCAGTCAACTTAAGGTCATCTTCTTTTGGCATTGGTAGAATTTAGATTAGTGCTGTTTGGCCGACAGTAATCACCTGATTTGGTTTTCCAACAAACTGGTATGTATGGCAGGAATGGCAGTATCCAACATCACTCCTAATCGATGGCCAAAAGAAATGTTGTAGAATGTGGTGAGTGTTTTTTTTTATGTGCGCTTAATTGAAAACGTGGCAAAAGAAGAGCCTTTCTAAAGAATATACATAAAGCCCAAGAGAGAAAAAAAAATTATTTACATCAAAATTGGAGGTGGATTCACGCTCCACACCCACTACGGTTGCCAGGAAGACCCATCGCGCTGTAAATACATAAAGCACATTCATCAAAATGACAACACTTGTGATACATTTCACAAACGTGCCGCAAATACACAAAGCAAATTCATCAAAATGACAACACAACCCAGTGCAAATTCAGGAAAACTTACGCAACTTCAGAAGTGCTGCAAATCCAGTCACAACACAATGGAAGTTTGCCACAACAACAGAATGGCTGTTTGCAGAGGACACGGGGAGGAGATGGACTTCTGAGATCAGCGCCAAGTCTTTTGGAAGTGAAAAGTAAGTTTTTCGGTTACCATGGTTTTATTATGATATACGTGATACAGAATGAAAGACCGACCTATTCGTGCATATTTATTTATGCTAGGCTGTAGGCAGCCTTAAAAATGATGATTAAAATCCAAAATACCTACAATTAGATTGTTATTTATTTCAAATCACATTTTGTATGCATGTAGCTATAAACATCACACTTCAGATAAGATAAGAACAAGATAGTTGACCAGCATGAGCAATAACCACACTGGTCAACCAGTATAATCAGATTTGACCAGTATGACCAGTATGATTCATGAAGGTTCAACACCTTTAACATTATTTGAATCTTTTGTTACAGGCATTGTCAATTGTTTACTTACTTCAGATCATTTGAAATTAAATGTATAGATTTTTTGTCTAATGATCATTCTTAAATTGGAAAAAACTGACAATGTTTAATGACCCGTTATGTCATGGGACTGATTGCTGAGTGACTTTAAATGAACTGCAGTGAACTGAAAATGAAATGAAATGCATATTTACCATATATTAGTACTAAAAAGATGTTTCCAAAACATCATATAGTCTAGAGAGCATGTATCTGACCACAATGGTCAAGCCTTTAATGGTAGCCCATGGACTAATGGGAGTGATGTATAGCTCCATTATTTTGTTCCTCTAATTAGTAAAAATATATCTTCATATATTTTTGCTGTTCATGTGCAAGTGCAGTAGATCAAATCCTGCTTGTGCAAGAGAAACATGGTGAGGTCCAAATGCACCAGCTAACTGACAAATTTATTATATGGAGGTTTGTTATTTTGTAGAGGTCCATTTAGTTTAAAGTATATTGATTGAAAAAAAAAAGTTTAATCTTTGGTGGCTATAACTTTCACCTGGTGCTGAATTTCACTCTTTGGACATTTATTCGTCCGGTTTGAAAGACTTATTTTTTTCTTTGTGTTTTTCCCTTTATCTCAACACAGATTTATATAGACATGTTTTACACTGTCGTGATCCTATACTTTAATGGCAATGCATTTTATACTTTAGCTAATTCTGTACAATGAAATTTAGGAGTATAGGTCTTACTTTGAGGACACTAGGCTAATTTGAAATTTGTCTGTATGTCATTTTCAGTAGGAATAACCTGCTTCTCAGGGAACATCAGCAGAGATGAGATGGCCAGTAGCAGAGGGGAGATTGATGAGACCTTCCCAGCACTACCTTGGGAGGGACCAGAGAGATCAGGCAAGAAAAAAAAAAGATTATTTGGTCCAAAACAAACCATTCACCAACATGTTTACTGTTGCAGGTTTTTAATGAAAAAAACATCAGATCAGTATTTTGATATTGGTTGACATTAAAACACAGGATGTTGACATTGGATTGGTACAGAAAAACTGGTATCATGCCATCGCTATCATTTACAGCTGTGTGATAACAGGCTGAAATCGTGAAGAGCTGATAATGTCCTCGGGCATCAGATTCAATGATGATGACACCTACTATTACAACGTCCTTCTAATGACCTACAAAGCACAACGGTCTTGCTCTACAGTACCTTAGCAAATTCATGAGAACAGGAGAGAATATACAGCAGTGCCATGAGTTCTATATGGCATCAAGTAAAATTGACTTTTTTGGGTATTAAAAGCAAAAAAGAAAAAAACAAACTCTATTCCTGATGCTACTCCATTATGTATGTATGTGTGTGTGTGTGTGTGTGTGTGTGTGTGTGTGTGTGCGGGTGCGCGTGCGTGTGTGCGTTTGTGCGTGTTTGTGTATAATACAACATTTAAGCTACCTTGGTCTTTCCTTGTGTTTCCCTTCCTTCTACTTTCACTTCTGTTTGCTGGTTTTCTCATCACTCTTTTACAGCTTTGTTGCCTAGCCAAAGCTGTTATAGTGCTCTGATGAGCTAAGTCACAATTATAGACAAACACAGTCTAACAATAATTAAAAACACACAAATTCACAGTTGTACTCATCATGTCTGTTAGTAAGCATATTGAGTAAACATCCACATTGTTGGCCAAAAAAGGTCAGTGAACACTTAGAACACTTAAAAATGTACAACCAGGGGCCTGTATCAGAAAGCAGGTTTAGTGAAAACTCAGTTAGTTGGCTTAGAGTTGAAACAAACTTGAGATTTTCTGTTTCACAAAGAGGGTTTGGCTGACTGGGCTCACTGCACAACACCGGGTATTTGCTATTTATTTGATGGGCTATTCATTTTTATCTGATGGATGAGCAGCCAAGACAAAATGATGCTGTACCTGTAATCCTTAATCAAAACCTGCACAAAGGAAAATGTTTTTAAGATCCAGATTTAAATAATTGCACATAATATGGAGCGGTCACCATTTATAGGATTTAAAAGTAAAAGATGTCCAAAACAGATGTCTGTCTTAGAAAAGCAATGTTAATCACCTCAAAAACGATGGACGTGCTAATAGCAGTTTTCCTGCACGCACTGCCTTTAGCAAAATGCATGCCAGCAGTTTGGACTTACTCATCCATGCAGTCTGTACTTCACATGTGGACCTGCTATCCAAATGCATCATTTTTTCTTTCTTTATCAATTTTCATTTGATAAAGCTGTGATTGCATATGAGGTCATTTAAAACTAAACGTTTGTAATTTGCAGGACAACCTCGGCCAATGGAATGTTTGCTGTCTAACACTGAAGCTTGAATATCTGACAACAGTTTACCAGGCTTGAATATCTCTACAGTTAACCGGACATTAAGAGTGCGTCCAAACGCACATGGCCTTGACAGACACACATGCCTGCTCCCTGCTTTCATAGACCCAGTCAGTGCAAACACAAGGAAATAAAGGTAGAGGCATATCGGAATAGCAGCAAATGAATAAGAACAACAGGTGTCTTTGTAACACATTTCAAGTAGAAACTAGTACTATGTAAATTATCATGTCAGGTTTGTGTTGGTCAAGAGCATGTGCCATAATCGGTTTGTCCGTCTGCTTATGCTGTGGTATCTAGAATGTCTCACAGTCATTAGAAAAATAAGTACCAGAATCCTTTATTGTTTTATTTGAAAGTATGTGATCTGAAATAAATCATCTAATTGTAGGTATTTAGCTCGAAACTAGAGTTGTATTATATAGAATGTCATTAGGTTGAATGGGAATGTAAAATAGTAGCTAGTGGGACCTCTGTGTTCCGTCCCACTCAATGATGTACACCAGGTTGTGAATAAAAGGGGTTTCCTTTTATTTTCCACACTATAACAAGTTCAGCAACCACATTTAATTTCACTGAGGGGTCAGCTAGCAAGCCCACAGGAGGTATGTCTCGCTCTGCCATGCACCTCCCAGTAAATGTTACAACTTCTTCCATAATAACAATATAATAAAATATATAAATTAAAGGAAGCTGTTGTCATATAGTGTAGTCGTTTGAGTATAAATAATGATCTCATAATAATCTTATCTACATATTCTTATACATTTACAGAGTAACATTCACTCATATACTCAAATTTCATATCATACATAGAAAACGTCCATCTCATCCATTGTAGTTTTTTTTCCTGATCAATAATACAAAAAAAAATTAAAAAATGAACAGCACCCAGCGATGAACCTCAATTATTTCAAGCTAACTATAAAACAGCTTAAGTCAGCATTTGCTTGCAGGTAGAACACAAAATATTCAGATTAATGCATCTGAGTTAAAAATTAAACACAATGAAATCAAATTAAATTGACTCACCTACAACAAGCTCAGCAATCACATTTAATTTTACTAAGTGGTCAGCTAGCCAGCCTATACAAAACAGGGTATTGTTAGAAATTCTGCACATGTAATTCACTTAGCTTCACATCTCACACTGCTTATAATTATAAGATAACGTATCCACATTCGTAATAATGTGATGAAATCTGCCAACAATAGTGAGACTGAGCATATTAAATAATAAGACAAACTGATCACTTAGTCCACATATTTCTAAATGAGAAGAAAAGTTCTTACAAACAATATAAAGCACACAATTATATATGGGAAAACAGTTACATTTGTCATTAAGAGAAGCACTACTTTATAGATAGAAAGCATTACGTATTACACAAACGTCATAACTGTCCTAATATTAATAGTTCAACAGTCTTCCTCTGTCTATTATGCACACTGTAAACATGTTAAATATCTGCCTTGCTGTTACAATGAAATGACTTCCGGCACCCTGAAAATTGTTTTACACACACGCAGCTGTAACGAGGTGGCCTGAGTACCGAGGGCAGGGAGCAGGATGCACAGACTCAATCGACATGGACGAACATTTATTACATACAACATAACGGCACTCACATATAACATGAACATGAATACGTTTAACAATAACGAGACTAATCTTGACATCCACAGGCTACACCAACAATGATCAACAATACTGTACGCACTAACAAGGGTTTAAATACACAAACAAGATGAGGTACAGGTGTGTGCAGGCATGGCCATAAACATATACTCCCAAGTCACGTGGCAGGCCAAACCGTGTGACTCGCAGGAGGCAAACGTTCTGTGACAGCAGCCACACTCATACACACACAAGCATAGTGCAACTCTGTGTTTACGCATCAATGATTGAATGTGCAAGTGCATGTATATGCAAGTTTAAATTATTATGCACAAATGTAAATAGTAGGCTATTTATGTGAAAATGTTTCATATGTATGTGCAAGTACAGTTTCCCTGATTTCTCTTTAAACGGGCCCTCATAGTTCAGCAGTAATGAGGCTAGTTAGATTTTGCTCAGAATTAAGTACACTTTGGAATGTTATATGTATCACAGTCTCCGGTGGTGAGCCATACATGGTTAATCAATCCAGGTTGAGGAATCTGTTAGAGTCGCTGCATTAATGACATATCTGTTTGCATTGTCAGTTGTTGCTATGGCAGCAATTAAATTAGGAAATTCAAAGAAAAACAACTCATCTCCACTCTTGGAACTTTAGAACCCCCTCTGTCCCGTGTCATAATGTCACACATGAGTGGAATCCCATGAACACCTTTACAGATCAGTCTGTGGAAAGACACTGAAGAGGACAGATCGAACAATGAGGCGTTTCTGGAGCTGGTGTGCTGGAGGTATCGAGAATGAATATATTGATACAAAGGAGGTGGAATCCAGGAGAGACTTAATAAAGAAAAGCAAAAGAGGAAAGCAGAAGTGGAATCTAAAAAAATTGAAGATAGAGTGGAAAAAACGTCCTACAGTTGGTATGGATATTTGATTATTTTTTCTGCTTTTTGGCCTTGCCTTTCTAAAAGGATTAATTTAAATCTCATGTATAAAAAAACAGTAAACTAAATAATCTTTACAATAAGGGACAAAAACTGACTTATTGAAAATGCTTTTATCCTTTGATCAGCAGTGACTAAAACTCTCATTTAAAATATGCAACACCACTTGAAGTATTAGTGCATTATTAGTCTATTACAAGGTTTTAGGCTCTTGTCAGGCTGTATGTAGTACATACAATATGTGTTCTATATATATCCAGAAGTAATGATACTTGCTCCGGCAGATTTGAAGATGGCCCATGAACGAACTGAAAGGACTGTGGCAGCATGTCTAAGTGAAGTGACTGATGGATATGACTTGTACAGATCAGCCAGGACCAAGCAGAGGCACTCTGTGGCACCTGCTTCACCAGCCCTGAAAAGGGTCAACAAAGACACCAAACCAGGTGTGGATACAAAGCAGTCAGTCATCTTCCCTCTAGGGCCAAGAGAACATGAGTGGCTTGTGAAGTGTGCTGCAGGACAGCAGGATCAAATCTGCCAGCTTCTGCTCCAGGACATCAAGCTGGCAGAGAAGAGAAACTTCATTTCTGGCTTCACAGTACTTCACTGGGCTGCTAAACAAGGAAACAGTGAAATAGTGCGCAAGATCCTTCTTCTTTCACAGCAAGGTGGGCCAGGGGTTGACGTTAACATCAAGAGCTACGACGGCTACACCCCACTACACATGGCTGCTATTCACAGCCACGAATCAGTCCTGAGTGTTCTGGTGCGTGATTATGGTGCCAACTGCAACATACGTGACAACAGTGGCAAAAAGCCCTATCAGTACTTACACAAGGACGCCTCACCCAAGGTGAGAGAGATGCTTGGCGACCCTCACGCTGCGGATTACAAGCCCCCAGGCTATGAGCAGCACTTTTCAGATCCGCCCAAAGGGCTCAGCACTTGGAGTAAACTATTTCAGTCCAAGCACAGAAAAATACTTAGATGCGGATCAAGATTCCACTCAGCCTTGAAGCAGCTTCACCAGCCTTGACCAAGATGTGGACAGGATAGACTACATTAATTTCCCGAATGTTTCCCTACAATGAACTTCCCAAATTAAATAGCATATCCTCAAATAAACATTTTCTCTAACTTGTCTTTCACTCCTGATTTCTGTGATCAAAACCTTAAGCTTTGAAATAAATCATTTGCACATAGATGTTTGAAATATTGCATAGTCATATCTGCCTTGAACCATTGTCTGTTTTCCTTGAATATTCTCTAATGTTTTGTCTTTGAGTAATGAAATGTTTTTGAGGTCTTTCATCAGTTGTGTAAGCAAAGTGCTTCTGAGTTAGTAGTAGGAGAAGCCAGTTTATATATGAAAAATTAGTAGTGTGCTTTATATTGTTTGTAAGAACTCTTTCTTTGTATTTATAAATGTGTAGACTAAGTGCTCAGGTGAAATTAGTATGACAAAAATGTTCCAACCTATTATGGCTTAAAAGACAATTATCACCTATCCCCAAATATCAGTATTTAACTTTGCTCTTGTGTTCCAGTTGTTTTGTTTCCCTCTTTCTGTTCTTTTAATGTACTATACTGAATTAATTTATGTTTTGTAAGGTAACTCGAGGTAAATGCCTGACACAATCAAAGCCTAAGACTGAGACAAAGAAGCTATAAATTTGCATGAACACATCTGTTGAGCCTTTCCTGCTTATTCCACCCCTGAGATCAGTAGTTAAAAACTGATTTCAGCAGAGTCATTTCAAACAGAAGTAACTACAAGTCTAGAACCCCTCACGAGAAGAATATTGTACTTAGAATAACATCTTATTTTATATGTTTGTCAGATACCCAGTTTGTTAGTCTGTCTAAACTTGATTCATTTGCTCGTCACTATTCAGTCAACTTAAGGTCATCTTCTTTTGGCATTGGTAGAATTTAGATTAGTGCTGTTTGGCCGACAGTAATCACCTGATTTGGTTTTCCAACAAACTGGTATGTATGGCAGGAATGGCAGTATCCAACATCACTCCTAATCGATGGCCAAAAGAAATGTTGTAGAATGTGGTGAGTGTTTTTTTTTATGTGCGCTTAATTGAAAACGTGGCAAAAGAAGAGCCTTTCTAAAGAATATACATAAAGCCCAAGAGAGAAAAAAAAATTATTTACATCAAAATTGGAGGTGGATTCACGCTCCACACCCACTACGGTTGCCAGGAAGACCCATCGCGCTGTAAATACATAAAGCACATTCATCAAAATGACAACACTTGTGATACATTTCACAAACGTGCCGCAAATACACAAAGCAAATTCATCAAAATGACAACACAACCCAGTGCAAATTCA
Organism: Electrophorus electricus; assembly: GCF_041902795.1. NCBI lineage: Eukaryota > Metazoa > Chordata > Actinopteri > Gymnotiformes > Gymnotidae > Electrophorus > Electrophorus electricus. The sequence continues at coordinate 18,374,524 of NC_137497.1, read as the reverse complement.
GGAAAACTTACGCAACTTCAGAAGTGCTGCAAATCCAGTCACAACACAATGGAAGTTTGCCACAACAACAGAATGGCTGTTTGCAGAGGACACGGGGAGGAGATGGACTTCTGAGATCAGCGCCAAGTCTTTTGGAAGTGAAAAGTAAGTTTTTCGGTTACCATGGTTTTATTATGATATACGTGATACAGAATGAAAGACCGACCTATTCGTGCATATTTATTTATGCTAGGCTGTAGGCAGCCTTAAAAATGATGATTAAAATCCAAAATACCTACAATTAGATTGTTATTTATTTCAAATCACATTTTGTATGCATGTAGCTATAAACATCACACTTCAGATAAGATAAGAACAAGATAGTTGACCAGCATGAGCAATAACCACACTGGTCAACCAGTATAATCAGATTTGACCAGTATGACCAGTATGATTCATGAAGGTTCAACACCTTTAACATTATTTGAATCTTTTGTTACAGGCATTGTCAATTGTTTACTTACTTCAGATCATTTGAAATTAAATGTATAGATTTTTTGTCTAATGATCATTCTTAAATTGGAAAAAACTGACAATGTTTAATGACCCGTTATGTCATGGGACTGATTGCTGAGTGACTTTAAATGAACTGCAGTGAACTGAAAATGAAATGAAATGCATATTTACCATATATTAGTACTAAAAAGATGTTTCCAAAACATCATATAGTCTAGAGAGCATGTATCTGACCACAATGGTCAAGCCTTTAATGGTAGCCCATGGACTAATGGGAGTGATGTATAGCTCCATTATTTTGTTCCTCTAATTAGTAAAAATATATCTTCATATATTTTTGCTGTTCATGTGCAAGTGCAGTAGATCAAATCCTGCTTGTGCAAGAGAAACATGGTGAGGTCCAAATGCACCAGCTAACTGACAAATTTATTATATGGAGGTTTGTTATTTTGTAGAGGTCCATTTAGTTTAAAGTATATTGATTGAAAAAAAAAAGTTTAATCTTTGGTGGCTATAACTTTCACCTGGTGCTGAATTTCACTCTTTGGACATTTATTCGTCCGGTTTGAAAGACTTATTTTTTTCTTTGTGTTTTTCCCTTTATCTCAACACAGATTTATATAGACATGTTTTACACTGTCGTGATCCTATACTTTAATGGCAATGCATTTTATACTTTAGCTAATTCTGTACAATGAAATTTAGGAGTATAGGTCTTACTTTGAGGACACTAGGCTAATTTGAAATTTGTCTGTATGTCATTTTCAGTAGGAATAACCTGCTTCTCAGGGAACATCAGCAGAGATGAGATGGCCAGTAGCAGAGGGGAGATTGATGAGACCTTCCCAGCACTACCTTGGGAGGGACCAGAGAGATCAGGCAAGAAAAAAAAAAAGATTATTTGGTCCAAAACAAACCATTCACCAACATGTTTACTGTTGCAGGTTTTTAATGAAAAAATATCAGATCAGTATTGATATTGGTTGACATTAAAACACAGGATGTTGACATTGGATTGGTACAGAAAAACTGGTATCATGCCATCGCTATCATTTACAGCTGTGTGATAACAGGCTGAAATCGTGAAGAGCTGATAATGTCCTCGGGCATCAGATTCAATGATGATGACACCTACTATTACAACGTCCTTCTAATGACCTACAAAGCACAACGGTCTTGCTCTACAGTACCTTAGCAAATTCATGAGAACAGGAGAGAATATACAGCAGTGCCATGAGTTCTATATGGCATCAAGTAAAATTGACTTTTTTGGGTATTAAAAGCAAAAAACAAAAAACAAACTCTATTCCTGATGCTACTCCATTATGTATGTATGTGTGTGTGTGTGTGTGTGTGTGTGTGTGTGCGGGTGCGCGTGCGTGTGTGCGTTTGTGCGTGTTTGTGTATAATACAACATTTAAGCTACCTTGGTCTTTCCTTGTGTTTCCCTTCCTTCTACTTTCACTTCTGTTTGCTGGTTTTCTCATCACTCTTTTACAGCTTTGTTGCCTAGCCAAAGCTGTTATAGTGCTCTGATGAGCTAAGTCACAATTATAGACAAACACAGTCTAACAATAATTAAAAACACACAAATTCACAGTTGTACTCATCATGTCTGTTAGTAAGCATATTGAGTAAACATCCACATTGTTGGCCAAAAAAGGTCAGTGAACACTTAGAACACTTAAAAATGTACAACCAGGGGCCTGTATCAGAAAGCAGGTTTAGTGAAAACTCAGTTAGTTGGCTTAGAGTTGAAACAAACTTGAGATTTTCTGTTTCACAAAGAGGGTTTGGCTGACTGGGCTCACTGCACAACACCGGGTATTTGCTATTTATTTGATGGGCTATTCATTTTTATCTGATGGATGAGCAGCCAAGACAAAATGATGCTGTACCTGTAAATCTTAATCAAAACCTGCACAAAGGAAAATGTTTTTAAGATCCAGATTTAAATAATTGCACATAATATGGAGCGGTCACCATTTATAGGATTTAAAAGTAAAAGATGTCCAAAACAGATGTCTGTCTTAGAAAAGCAATGTTAATCACCTCAAAAACGATGGACGTGCTAATAGCAGTTTTCCTGCACGCACTGCCTTTAGCAAAATGCATGCCAGCAGTTTGGACTTACTCATCCATGCAGTCTGTACTTCACATGTGGACCTGCTATCCAAATGCATCATTTTTTCTTTCTTTTTCAATTTTCATTTGATAAAGCTGTGATTGCATATGAGGTCATTTAAAACTAAACGTTTGTAATTTGCAGGACAACCTCGGCCAATGGAATGTTTGCTGTCTAACACTGAAGCTTGAATATCTGACAACAGTTTACCAGGCTTGAATATCTCTACAGTTAACCGGACATTGAGAGTGCGTCCAAACACACATGGCCTTGACAGACACACATGCCTGCTCCCTGCTTTCATAGACCCAGTCAGTGCAAACACAAGGAAATAAAGGTAGAGGCATATCGGAATAGCAGCAAATGAATAAGAACAACAGGTGTCTTTGTAACACATTTCAAGTAGAAACTAGTACTATGTAAATTATCATGTCAGGTTTGTGTTGGTCAAGAGCATGTGCCATAATCGGTTTGTCCGTCTGCTTATGCTGTGGTATCTAGAATGTCTCACAGTCATTAGAAAAATAAGTACCAGAATCCTTTATTGTTTTATTTGAAAGTATGTGATCTGAAATAAATCATCTAATTGTAGGTATTTAGCTCGAAACTAGAGTTGTATTATATAGAATGTCATTAGGTTGAATGGGAATGTAAAATAGTAGCTAGTGGGACCTCTGTGTTCCGTCCCACTCAATGATGTACACCAGGTTGTGAATAAAAGGGGTTTCCTTTTATTTTCCACACTATAACAAGTTCAGCAACCACATTTAATTTCACTGAGGGGTCAGCTAGCAAGCCCACAGGAGGTATGTCTCGCTCTGCCATGCACCTCCCAGTAAATGTTACAACTTCTTCCATAATAACAATATAATAAAATATATAAATTAAAGGAAGCTGTTGTCATATAGTGTAGTCGTTTGAGTATAAATAATGATCTCATAATAATCTTATCTACATATTCTTATACATTTACAGAGTAACATTCACTCATATACTCAAATTTCATATCATACATAGAAAACGTCCATCTCATCCATTGTAGTTTTTTTTCCTGATCAATAATACAAAAAAAAATTAAAAAATGAACAGCACCCAGCGATGAACCTCAATTATTTCAAGCTAACTATAAAACAGCTTAAGTCAGCATTTGCTTGCAGGTAGAACACAAAATATTCAGATTAATGCATCTGAGTTAAAAATTAAACACAATGAAATCAAATTAAATTGACTCACCTACAACAAGCTCAGCAATCACATTTAATTTTACTAAGTGGTCAGCTAGCCAGCCTATACAAAACAGGGTATTGTTAGAAATTCTGCACATGTAATTCACTTAGCTTCACATCTCACACTGCTTATAATTATAAGATAACGTATCCACATTCGTAATAATGTGATGAAATCTGCCAACAATAGTGAGACTGAGCATATTAAATAATAAGACAAACTGATCACTTAGTCCACATATTTCTAAATGAGAAGAAAAGTTCTTACAAACAATATAAAGCACACAATTATATATGGGAAAACAGTTACATTTGTCATTAAGAGAAGCACTACTTTATAGATAGAAAGCATTACGTATTACACAAACGTCATAACTGTCCTAATATTAATAGTTCAACAGTCTTCCTCTGTCTATTATGCACACTGTAAACATGTTAAATATCTGCCTTGCTGTTACAATGAAATGACTTCCGGCACCCTGAAAATTGTTTTACACACACGCAGCTGTAACGAGGTGGCCTGAGTACCGAGGGCAGGGAGCAGGATGCACAGACTCAATCGACATGGACGAACATTTATTACATAAAACATAACGGCACTCACATATAACATGAACATGAATACGTTTAACAATAACGAGACTAATCTTGACATCCACAGGCTACACCAACAATGATCAACAATACTGTACGCACTAACAAGGGTTTAAATACACAAACAAGATGAGGTACAGGTGTGTGCAGGCATGGCCATAAACATATACTCCCAAGTCACGTGGCAGGCCAAACCGTGTGACTCGCAGGAGGCAAACGTTCTGTGACAGCAGCCACACTCATACACACACAAGCATAGTGCAACTCTGTGTTTACGCATCAATGATTGAATGTGCAAGTGCATGTATATGCAAGTTTAAATTATTATGCACAAATGTAAATAGTAGGCTATTTATGATAAAATGTTTCATATGTATGTGCAAGTACAGTTTCCCTGATTTCTCTTTAAACGGGCCCTCATAGTTCAGCAGTAATGAGGCTAGTTAGATTTTGCTCAGAATTAAGTACACTTTGGAATGTTATATGTATCACAGTCTCCGGTGGTGAGCCATACATGGTTAATCAATCCAGGTTGAGGAATCTGTTAGAGTCGCTGCATTAATGACATATCTGTTTGCATTGTCAGTTGTTGCTATGGCAGCAATTAAATTAGGAAATTCAAAGAAAAACAACTCATCTCCACTCTTGGAACTTTAGAACCCCCTCTGTCCCGTGTCATAATGTCACACATGAGTGGAATCCCATGAACACCTTTACAGATCAGTCTGTGGAAAGACACTGAAGAGGACAGATCGAACAATGAGGCGTTTCTGGAGCTGGTGTGCTGGAGGTATCGAGAATGAATATATTGATACAAAGGAGGTGGAATCCAGGAGAGACTTAATAAAGAAAAGCAAAAGAGGAAAGCAGAAGTGGAATCTAAAAAAATTGAAGATAGAGTGGAAAAAACGTCCTACAGTTGGTATGGATATTTGATTATTTTTTCTGCTTTTTGGCCTTGCCTTTCTAAAAGGATTAATTTAAATCTCATGTATAAAAAAACAGTAAACTAAATAATCTTTACAATAAGGGACAAAAACTGACTTATTGAAAATGCTTTTATCCTTTGATCAGCAGTGACTAAAACTCTCATTTAAAATATGCAACACCACTTGAAGTATTAGTGCATTATTAGTCTATTACAAGGTTTTAGGCTCTTGTCAGGCTGTATGTAGTACATACAATATGTGTTCTATATATATCCAGAAGTAATGATACTTGCTCCGGCAGATTTGAAGATGGCCCATGAACGAACTGAAAGGACTGTGGCAGCATGTCTAAGGGAAGTGACTGATGGATATGACTTGTACAGATCAGCCAGGACCAAGCAGAGGCACTCTGTGGCACCTGCTTCACCAGCCCTGAAAAGGGTCAACAAAGACACCAAACCAGGTGTGGATACAAAGCAGTCAGTCATCTTCCCTCTAGGGCCAAGAGAACATGAGTGGCTTGTGAAGTGTGCTGCAGGACAGCAGGATCAAATCTGCCAGCTTCTGCTCCAGGACATCAAGCTGGCAGAGAAGAGAAACTTCATTTCTGGCTTCACAGTACTTCACTGGGCTGCTAAACAAGGAAACAGTGAAATAGTGCGCAAGATCCTTCTTCTTTCACAGCAAGGTGGGCCAGGGGTTGACGTTAACATCAAGAGCTACGACGGCTACACCCCACTACACATGGCTGCTATTCACAGCCACGAATCAGTCCTGAGTGTTCTGGTGCGTGATTATGGTGCCAACTGCAACATACGTGACAACAGTGGCAAAAAGCCCTATCAGTACTTACACAAGGACGCCTCACCCAAGGTGAGAGAGATGCTTGGCGACCCTCACGCTGCGGATTACAAGCCCCCAGGCTATGAGCAGCACTTTTCAGATCCGCCCAAAGGGCTCAGCACTTGGAGTAAACTATTTCAGTCCAAGCACAGAAAAATACTTAGATGCGGATCAAGATTCCACTCAGCCTTGAAGCAGCTTCACCAGCCTTGACCAAGATGTGGACAGGATAGACTACATTAATTTCCCGAATGTTTCCCTACAATGAACTTCCCAAATTAAATAGCATATCCTCAAATAAACATTTTCTCTAACTTGTCTTTCACTCCTGATTTCTGTGATCAAAACCTTAAGCTTTGAAATAAATCATTTGCACATAGATGTTTGAAATATTGCATAGTCATATCTGCCTTGAACCATTGTCTGTTTTCCTTGAATATTCTCTAATGTTTTGTCTTTGAGTAATGAAATGTTTTTGAGGTCTTTCATCAGCTGTGTAAGCAAAGTGCTTCTGAGTTAGTAGTAGGAGAAGCCAGTTTATATATGAAAAATTAGTAGTGTGCTTTATATTGTTTGTAAGAACTCTTTCTTTGTATTTATAAATGTGTAGACTAAGTGCTCAGGTGAAATTAGTATGACAAAAATGTTCCAACCTATTATGGCTTAAAAGACAATTATCACCTATCCCCAAATATCAGTATTTAACTTTGCTCTTGTGTTCCAGTTGTTTTGTTTCCCTCTTTCTGTTCTTTTAATGTACTATACTGAATTAATTTATGTTTTGTAAGGTAACTCGAGGTAAATGCCTGACACAATCAAAGCCTAAGACTGAGACAAAGAAGCTATAAATTTGCATGAACACATCTGTTGAGCCTTTCCTGCTTATTCCACCCCTGAGATCAGTAGTTAAAAACTGATTTCAGCAGAGTCATTTCAAACAGAAGTAACTACAAGTCTAGAACCCCTCACGAGAAAAATATTGTACTTAGAATAACATCTTATTTTATATGTTTGTCAGATACCCAGTTTGTTAGTCTGTCTAAACTTGATTCATTTGCTCGTCACTATTCAGTCAACTTAAGGTCATCTTCTTTTGGCATTGGTAGAATTTAGATTAGTGCTGTTTGGCCGACAGTAATCACCTGATTTGGTTTTCCAATAAACTGGTATGTATGGCAGGAATGGCAGTATCCAACATCACTCCTAATCGATGGCCAAAAGAAATGTTGTAGAATGTGGTGAGTGTTTTTTTTATGTGCGCTTAATTGAAAACGTGGCAAAAGAAGAGCCTTTCTAAAGAATATACATAAAGCCCAAGAGAGAAAAAAAAATTATTTACATCAAAGTTGGAGGTGGATTCACGCTCCACACCCACTACGGTTGCCAGGAAGACCCATCGCGCTGTAAATACATAAAGCACATTCATCAAAATGACAACACTTGTGATACATTTCACAAACGTGCCGCAAATACACAAAGCAAATTCATCAAAATGACAACACAACCCAGTGCAAATTCAGGAAAACTTACGCAACTTCAGAAGTGCTGCAAATCCAGTCACAACACAATGGAAGTTTGCCACAACAACAGAATGGCTGTTTGCAGAGGACACGGGGAGGAGATGGACTTCTGAGATCAGCGCCAAGTCTTTTGGAAGTGAAAAGTAAGTTTTTCGGTTACCATGGTTTTATTATGATATACGTGATACAGAATGAAAGACCGACCTATTCGTGCATATTTATTTATGCTAGGCTGTAGGCAGCCTTAAAAATGATGATTAAAATCCAAAATACCTACAATTAGATTGTTATTTATTTCAAATCACATTTTGTATGCATGTAGCTATAAACATCACACTTCAGATAAGATAAGAACAAGATAGTTGACCAGCATGAGCAATAACCACACTGGTCAACCAGTATAATCAGATTTGACCAGTATGACCAGTATGATTCATGAAGGTTCAACACCTTTAACATTATTTGAATCTTTTGTTACAGGCATTGTCAATTGTTTACTTACTTCAGATCATTTGAAATTAAATGTATAGATTTTTTGTCTAATGATCATTCTTAAATTGGAAAAAACTGACAATGTTTAATGACCCGTTATGTCATGGGACTGATTGCTGAGTGACTTTAAATGAACTGCAGTGAACTGAAAATGAAATGAAATGCATATTTACCATATATTAGTACTAAAAAGATGTTTCCAAAACATCATATAGTCTAGAGAGCATGTATCTGACCACAATGGTCAAGCCTTTAATGGTAGCCCATGGACTAATGGGAGTGATGTATAGCTCCATTATTTTGTTCCTCTAATTAGTAAAAATATATCTTCATATATTTTTGCTGTTCATGTGCAAGTGCAGTAGATCAAATCCTGCTTGTGCAAGAGAAACATGGTGAGGTCCAAATGCACCAGCTAACTGACAAATTTATTATATGGAGGTTTGTTATTTTGTAGAGGTCCATTTAGTTTAAAGTATATTGATTGAAAAAAAAAAGTTTAATCTTTGGTGGCTATAACTTTCACCTGGTGCTGAATTTCACTCTTTGGACATTTATTCGTCCGGTTTGAAAGACTTATTTTTTTCTTTGTGTTTTTCCCTTTATCTCAACACAGATTTATATAGACATGTTTTACACTGTCGTGATCCTATACTTTAATGGCAATGCATTTTATACTTTAGCTAATTCTGTACAATGAAATTTAGGAGTATAGGTCTTACTTTGAGGACACTAGGCTAATTTGAAATTTGTCTGTATGTCATTTTCAGTAGGAATAACCTGCTTCTCAGGGAACATCAGCAGAGATGAGATGGCCAGTAGCAGAGGGGAGATTGATGAGACCTTCCCAGCACTACCTTGGGAGGGACCAGAGAGATCAGGCAAGAAAAAAAAAAGATTATTTGGTCCAAAACAAACCATTCACCAACATGTTTACTGTTGCAGGTTTTTAATGAAAAAATATCAGATCAGTATTGATATTGGTTGACATTAAAACACAGGATGTTGACATTGGATTGGTACAGAAAAACTGGTATCATGCCATCGCTATCATTTACAGCTGTGTGATAACAGGCTGAAATCGTGAAGAGCTGATAATGTCCTCGGGCATCAGATTCAATGATGATGACACCTACTATTACAACGTCCTTCTAATGACCTACAAAGCACAACGGTCTTGCTCTACAGTACCTTAGCAAATTCATGAGAACAGGAGAGAATATACAGCAGTGCCATGAGTTCTATATGGCATCAAGTAAAATTGACTTTTTTGGGTATTAAAAGCAAAAAACAAAAAACAAACTCTATTCCTGATGCTACTCCATTATGTATGTATGTGTGTGTGTGTGTGTGTGTGTGTGTGTGTGTGTGTGCGGGTGCGCGTGCGTGTGTGCGTTTGTGCGTGTTTGTGTATAATACAACATTTAAGCTACCTTGGTCTTTCCTTGTGTTTCCCTTCCTTCTACTTTCACTTCTGTTTGCTGGTTTTCTCATCACTCTTTTACAGCTTTGTTGCCTAGCCAAAGCTGTTATAGTGCTCTGATGAGCTAAGTCACAATTATAGACAAACACAGTCTAACAATAATTAAAAACACACAAATTCACAGTTGTACTCATCATGTCTGTTAGTAAGCATATTGAGTAAACATCCACATTGTTGGCCAAAAAAGGTCAGTGAACACTTAGAACACTTAAAAATGTACAACCAGGGGCCTGTATCAGAAAGCAGGTTTAGTGAAAACTCAGTTAGTTGGCTTAGAGTTGAAACAAACTTGAGATTTTCTGTTTCACAAAGAGGGTTTGGCTGACTGGGCTCACTGCACAACACCGGGTATTTGCTATTTATTTGATGGGCTATTCATTTTTATCTGATGGATGAGCAGCCAAGACAAAATGATGCTGTACCTGTAATCCTTAATCAAAACCTGCACAAAGGAAAATGTTTTTAAGATCCAGATTTAAATAATTGCACATAATATGGAGCGGTCACCATTTATAGGATTTAAAAGTAAAAGATGTCCAAAACAGATGTCTGTCTTAGAAAAGCAATGTTAATCACCTCAAAAACGATGGACGTGCTAATAGCAGTTTTCCTGCACGCACTGCCTTTAGCAAAATGCATGCCAGCAGTTTGGACTTACTCATCCATGCAGTCTGTACTTCACATGTGGACCTGCTATCCAAATGCATCATTTTTTCTTTCTTTTTCAATTTTCATTTGATAAAGCTGTGATTGCATATGAGGTCATTTAAAACTAAACGTTTGTAATTTGCAGGACAACCTCGGCCAATGGAATGTTTGCTGTCTAACACTGAAGCTTGAATATCTGACAACAGTTTACCAGGCTTGAATATCTCTACAGTTAACCGGACATTGAGAGTGCGTCCAAACGCACATGGCCTTGACAGACACACATGCCTGCTCCCTGCTTTCATAGACCCAGTCAGTGCAAACACAAGGAAATAAAGGTAGAGGCATATCGGAATAGCAGCAAATGAATAAGAACAACAGGTGTCTTTGTAACACATTTCAAGTAGAAACTAGTACTATGTAAATTATCATGTCAGGTTTGTGTTGGTCAAGAGCATGTGCCATAATCGGTTTGTCCGTCTGCTTATGCTGTGGTATCTAGAATGTCTCACAGTCATTAGAAAAATAAGTACCAGAATCCTTTATTGTTTTATTTGAAAGTATGTGATCTGAAATAAATCATCTAATTGTAGGTATTTAGCTCGAAACTAGAGTTGTATTATATAGAATGTCATTAGGTTGAATGGGAATGTAAAATAGTAGCTAGTGGGACCTCTGTGTTCCGTCCCACTCAATGATGTACACCAGGTTGTGAATAAAAGGGGTTTCCTTTTATTTTCCACACTATAACAAGTTCAGCAACCACATTTAATTTCACTGAGGGGTCAGCTAGCAAGCCCACAGGAGGTATGTCTCGCTCTGCCATGCACCTCCCAGTAAATGTTACAACTTCTTCCATAATAACAATATAATAAAATATATAAATTAAAGGAAGCTGTTGTCATATAGTGTAGTCGTTTGAGTATAAATAATGATCTCATAATAATCTTATCTACATATTCTTATACATTTACAGAGTAACATTCACTCATATACTCAAATTTCATATCATACATAGAAAACGTCCATCTCATCCATTGTAGTTTTTTTTCCTGATCAATAATACAAAAAAAAATTAAAAAATGAACAGCACCCAGCGATGAACCTCAATTATTTCAAGCTAACTATAAAACAGCTTAAGTCAGCATTTGCTTGCAGGTAGAACACAAAATATTCAGATTAATGCATCTGAGTTAAAAATTAAACACAATGAAATCAAATTAAATTGACTCACCTACAACAAGCTCAGCAATCACATTTAATTTTACTAAGTGGTCAGCTAGCCAGCCTATACAAAACAGGGTATTGTTAGAAATTCTGCACATGTAATTCACTTAGCTTCACATCTCACACTGCTTATAATTATAAGATAACGTATCCACATTCGTAATAATGTGATGAAATCTGCCAACAATAGTGAGACTGAGCATATTAAATAATAAGACAAACTGATCACTTAGTCCACATATTTCTAAATGAGAAGAAAAGTTCTTACAAACAATATAAAGCACACAATTATATATGGGAAAACAGTTACATTTGTCATTAAGAGAAGCACTACTTTATAGATAGAAAGCATTACGTATTACACAAACGTCATAACTGTCCTAATATTAATAGTTCAACAGTCTTCCTCTGTCTATTATGCACACTGTAAACATGTTAAATATCTGCCTTGCTGTTACAATGAAATGACTTCCGGCACCCTGAAAATTGTTTTACACACACGCAGCTGTAACGAGGTGGCCTGAGTACCGAGGGCAGGGAGCAGGATGCACAGACTCAATCGACATGGACGAACATTTATTACATACAACATAACGGCACTCACATATAACATGAACATGAATACGTTTAACAATAACGAGACTAATCTTGACATCCACAGGCTACACCAACAATGATCAACAATACTGTACGCACTAACAAGGGTTTAAATACACAAACAAGATGAGGTACAGGTGTGTGCAGGCATGGCCATAAACATATACTCCCAAGTCACGTGGCAGGCCAAACCGTGTGACTCGCAGGAGGCAAACGTTCTGTGACAGCAGCCACACTCATACACACACAAGCATAGTGCAACTCTGTGTTTACGCATCAATGATTGAATGTGCAAGTGCATGTATATGCAAGTTTAAATTATTATGCACAAATGTAAATAGTAGGCTATTTATGTGAAAATGTTTCATATGTATGTGCAAGTACAGTTTCCCTGATTTCTCTTTAAACGGGCCCTCATAGTTCAGCAGTAATGAGGCTAGTTAGATTTTGCTCAGAATTAAGTACACTTTGGAATGTTATATGTATCACAGTCTCCGGTGGTGAGCCATACATGGTTAATCAATCCAGGTTGAGGAATCTGTTAGAGTCGCTGCATTAATGACATATCTGTTTGCATTGTCAGTTGTTGCTATGGCAGCAATTAAATTAGGAAATTCAAAGAAAAACAACTCATCTCCACTCTTGGAACTTTAGAACCCCCTCTGTCCCGTGTCATAATGTCACACATGAGTGGAATCCCATGAACACCTTTACAGATCAGTCTGTGGAAAGACACTGAAGAGGACAGATCGAACAATGAGGCGTTTCTGGAGCTGGTGTGCTGGAGGTATCGAGAATGAATATATTGATACAAAGGAGGTGGAATCCAGGAGAGACTTAATAAAGAAAAGCAAAAGAGGAAAGCAGAAGTGGAATCTAAAAAAATTGAAGATAGAGTGGAAAAAACGTCCTACAGTTGGTATGGATATTTGATTATTTTTTCTGCTTTTTGGCCTTGCCTTTCTAAAAGGATTAATTTAAATCTCATGTATAAAAAAACAGTAAACTAAATAATCTTTACAATAAGGGACAAAAACTGACTTATTGAAAATGCTTTTATCCTTTGATCAGCAGTGACTAAAACTCTCATTTAAAATATGCAACACCACTTGAAGTATTAGTGCATTATTAGTCTATTACAAGGTTTTAGGCTCTTGTCAGGCTGTATGTAGTACATACAATATGTGTTCTATATATATCCAGAAGTAATGATACTTGCTCCGGCAGATTTGAAGATGGCCCATGAACGAACTGAAAGGACTGTGGCAGCATGTCTAAGTGAAGTGACTGATGGATATGACTTGTACAGATCAGCCAGGACCAAGCAGAGGCACTCTGTGGCACCTGCTTCACCAGCCCTGAAAAGGGTCAACAAAGACACCAAACCAGGTGTGGATACAAAGCAGTCAGTCATCTTCCCTCTAGGGCCAAGAGAACATGAGTGGCTTGTGAAGTGTGCTGCAGGACAGCAGGATCAAATCTGCCAGCTTCTGCTCCAGGACATCAAGCTGGCAGAGAAGAGAAACTTCATTTCTGGCTTCACAGTACTTCACTGGGCTGCTAAACAAGGAAACAGTGAAATAGTGCGCAAGATCCTTCTTCTTTCACAGCAAGGTGGGCCAGGGGTTGACGTTAACATCAAGAGCTACGACGGCTACACCCCACTACACATGGCTGCTATTCACAGCCACGAATCAGTCCTGAGTGTTCTGGTGCGTGATTATGGTGCCAACTGCAACATACGTGACAACAGTGGCAAAAAGCCCTATCAGTACTTACACAAGGACGCCTCACCCAAGGTGAGAGAGATGCTTGGCGACCCTCACGCTGCGGATTACAAGCCCCCAGGCTATGAGCAGCACTTTTCAGATCCGCCCAAAGGGCTCAGCACTTGGAGTAAACTATTTCAGTCCAAGCACAGAAAAATACTTAGATGCGGATCAAGATTCCACTCAGCCTTGAAGCAGCTTCACCAGCCTTGACCAAGATGTGGACAGGATAGACTACATTAATTTCCCGAATGTTTCCCTACAATGAACTTCCCAAATTAAATAGCATATCCTCAAATAAACATTTTCTCTAACTTGTCTTTCACTCCTGATTTCTGTGATCAAAACCTTAAGCTTTGAAATAAATCATTTGCACATAGATGTTTGAAATATTGCATAGTCATATCTGCCTTGAACCATTGTCTGTTTTCCTTGAATATTCTCTAATGTTTTGTCTTTGAGTAATGAAATGTTTTTGAGGTCTTTCATCAGCTGTGTAAGCAAAGTGCTTCTGAGTTAGTAGTAGGAGAAGCCAGTTTATATATGAAAAATTAGTAGTGTGCTTTATATTGTTTGTAAGAACTCTTTCTTTGTATTTATAAATGTGTAGACTAAGTGCTCAGGTGAAATTAGTATGACAAAAATGTTCCAACCTATTATGGCTTAAAAGACAATTATCACCTATCCCCAAATATCAGTATTTAACTTTGCTCTTGTGTTCCAGTTGTTTTGTTTCCCTCTTTCTGTTCTTTTAATGTACTATACTGAATTAATTTATGTTTTGTAAGGTAACTCGAGGTAAATGCCTGACACAATCAAAGCCTAAGACTGAGACAAAGAAGCTATAAATTTGCATGAACACATCTGTTGAGCCTTTCCTGCTTATTCCACCCCTGAGATCAGTAGTTAAAAACTGATTTCAGCAGAGTCATTTCAAACAGAAGTAACTACAAGTCTAGAACCCCTCACGAGAAGAATATTGTACTTAGAATAACATCTTATTTTATATGTTTGTCAGATACCCAGTTTGTTAGTCTGTCTAAACTTGATTCATTTGCTCGTCACTATTCAGTCAACTTAAGGTCATCTTCTTTTGGCATTGGTAGAATTTAGATTAGTGCTGTTTGGCCGACAGTAATCACCTGATTTGGTTTTCCAACAAACTGGTATGTATGGCAGGAATGGCAGTATCCAACATCACTCCTAATCGATGGCCAAAAGAAATGTTGTAGAATGTGGTGAGTGTTTTTTTTTATGTGCGCTTAATTGAAAACGTGGCAAAAGAAGAGCCTTTCTAAAGAATATACATAAAGCCCAAGAGAGAAAAAAAAATTATTTACATCAAAATTGGAGGTGGATTCACGCTCCACACCCACTACGGTTGCCAGGAAGACCCATCGCGCTGTAAATACATAAAGCACATTCATCAAAATGACAACACTTGTGATACATTTCACAAACGTGCCGCAAATACACAAAGCAAATTCATCAAAATGACAACACAACCCAGTGCAAATTCAGGAAAACTTACGCAACTTCAGAAGTGCTGCAAATCCAGTCACAACACAATGGAAGTTTGCCACAACAACAGAATGGCTGTTTGCAGAGGACACGGGGAGGAGATGGACTTCTGAGATCAGCGCCAAGTCTTTTGGAAGTGAAAAGTAAGTTTTTCGGTTACCATGGTTTTATTATGATATACGTGATACAGAATGAAAGACCGACCTATTCGTGCATATTTATTTATGCTAGGCTGTAGGCAGCCTTAAAAATGATGATTAAAATCCAAAATACCTACAATTAGATTGTTATTTATTTCAAATCACATTTTGTATGCATGTAGCTATAAACATCACACTTCAGATAAGATAAGAACAAGATAGTTGACCAGCATGAGCAATAACCACACTGGTCAACCAGTATAATCAGATTTGACCAGTATGACCAGTATGATTCATGAAGGTTCAACACCTTTAACATTATTTGAATCTTTTGTTACAGGCATTGTCAATTGTTTACTTACTTCAGATCATTTGAAATTAAATGTATAGATTTTTTGTCTAATGATCATTCTTAAATTGGAAAAAACTGACAATGTTTAATGACCCGTTATGTCATGGGACTGATTGCTGAGTGACTTTAAATGAACTGCAGTGAACTGAAAATGAAATGAAATGCATATTTACCATATATTAGTACTAAAAAGATGTTTCCAAAACATCATATAGTCTAGAGAGCATGTATCTGACCACAATGGTCAAGCCTTTAATGGTAGCCCATGGACTAATGGGAGTGATGTATAGCTCCATTATTTTGTTCCTCTAATTAGTAAAAATATATCTTCATATATTTTTGCTGTTCATGTGCAAGTGCAGTAGATCAAATCCTGCTTGTGCAAGAGAAACATGGTGAGGTCCAAATGCACCAGCTAACTGACAAATTTATTATATGGAGGTTTGTTATTTTGTAGAGGTCCATTTAGTTTAAAGTATATTGATTGAAAAAAAAAAGTTTAATCTTTGGTGGCTATAACTTTCACCTGGTGCTGAATTTCACTCTTTGGACATTTATTCGTCCGGTTTGAAAGACTTATTTTTTTCTTTGTGTTTTTCCCTTTATCTCAACACAGATTTATATAGACAGGTTTTACACTGTCGTGATCCTATACTTTAATGGCAATGCATTTTATACTTTAGCTAATTCTGTACAATGAAATTTAGGAGTATAGGTCTTACTTTGAGGACACTAGGCTAATTTGAAATTTGTCTGTATGTCATTTTCAGTAGGAATAACCTGCTTCTCAGGGAACATCAGCAGAGATGAGATGGCCAGTAGCAGAGGGGAGATTGATGAGACCTTCCCAGCACTACCTTGGGAGGGACCAGAGAGATCAGGCAAGAAAAAAAAAAAGATTATTTGGTCCAAAACAAACCATTCACCAACATGTTTACTGTTGCAGGTTTTTAATGAAAAAATATCAGATCAGTATTGATATTGGTTGACATTAAAACACAGGATGTTGACATTGGATTGGTACAGAAAAACTGGTATCATGCCATCGCTATCATTTACAGCTGTGTGATAACAGGCTGAAATCGTGAAGAGCTGATAATGTCCTCGGGCATCAGATTCAATGATGATGACACCTACTATTACAACGTCCTTCTAATGACCTACAAAGCACAACGGTCTTGCTCTACAGTACCTTAGCAAATTCATGAGAACAGGAGAGAATATACAGCAGTGCCATGAGTTCTATATGGCATCAAGTAAAATTGACTTTTTTGGGTATTAAAAGCAAAAAACAAAAAACAAACTCTATTCCTGATGCTACTCCATTATGTATGTATGTGTGTGTGTGTGTGTGTGTGTGTGTGTGTGTGTGCGGGTGCGCGTGCGTGTGTGCGTTTGTGCGTGTTTGTGTATAATACAACATTTAAGCTACCTTGGTCTTTCCTTGTGTTTCCCTTCCTTCTACTTTCACTTCTGTTTGCTGGTTTTCTCATCACTCTTTTACAGCTTTGTTGCCTAGCCAAAGCTGTTATAGTGCTCTGATGAGCTAAGTCACAATTATAGACAAACACAGTCTAACAATAATTAAAAACACACAAATTCACAGTTGTACTCATCATGTCTGTTAGTAAGCATATTGAGTAAACATCCACATTGTTGGCCAAAAAAGGTCAGTGAACACTTAGAACACTTAAAAATGTACAACCAGGGGCCTGTATCAGAAAGCAGGTTTAGTGAAAACTCAGTTAGTTGGCTTAGAGTTGAAACAAACTTGAGATTTTCTGTTTCACAAAGAGGGTTTGGCTGACTGGGCTCACTGCACAACACCGGGTATTTGCTATTTATTTGATGGGCTATTCATTTTTATCTGATGGATGAGCAGCCAAGACAAAATGATGCTGTACCTGTAATCCTTAATCAAAACCTGCACAAAGGAAAATGTTTTTAAGATCCAGATTTAAATAATTGCACATAATATGGAGCGGTCACCATTTATAGGATTTAAAAGTAAAAGATGTCCAAAACAGATGTCTGTCTTAGAAAAGCAATGTTAATCACCTCAAAAACGATGGACGTGCTAATAGCAGTTTTCCTGCACGCACTGCCTTTAGCAAAATGCATGCCAGCAGTTTGGACTTACTCATCCATGCAGTCTGTACTTCACATGTGGACCTGCTATCCAAATGCATCATTTTTTCTTTCTTTTTCAATTTTCATTTGATAAAGCTGTGATT
Source organism: Electrophorus electricus (assembly GCF_041902795.1). NCBI lineage: Eukaryota > Metazoa > Chordata > Actinopteri > Gymnotiformes > Gymnotidae > Electrophorus > Electrophorus electricus. The sequence goes on along the minus strand of NC_137497.1, from coordinate 18,356,329 downwards.
GCATATGAGGTCATTTAAAACTAAACGTTTGTAATTTGCAGGACAACCTCGGCCAATGGAATGTTTGCTGTCTAACACTGAAGCTTGAATATCTGACAACAGTTTACCAGGCTTGAATATCTCTACAGTTAACCGGACATTGAGAGTGCGTCCAAACGCACATGGCCTTGACAGACACACATGCCTGCTCCCTGCTTTCATAGACCCAGTCAGTGCAAACACAAGGAAATAAAGGTAGAGGCATATCGGAATAGCAGCAAATGAATAAGAACAACAGGTGTCTTTGTAACACATTTCAAGTAGAAACTAGTACTATGTAAATTATCATGTCAGGTTTGTGTTGGTCAAGAGCATGTGCCATAATCGGTTTGTCCGTCTGCTTATGCTGTGGTATCTAGAATGTCTCACAGTCATTAGAAAAATAAGTACCAGAATCCTTTATTGTTTTATTTGAAAGTATGTGATCTGAAATAAATCATCTAATTGTAGGTATTTAGCTCGAAACTAGAGTTGTATTATATAGAATGTCATTAGGTTGAATGGGAATGTAAAATAGTAGCTAGTGGGACCTCTGTGTTCCGTCCCACTCAATGATGTACACCAGGTTGTGAATAAAAGGGGTTTCCTTTTATTTTCCACACTATAACAAGTTCAGCAACCACATTTAATTTCACTGAGGGGTCAGCTAGCAAGCCCACAGGAGGTATGTCTCGCTCTGCCATGCACCTCTCAGTAAATGTTACAACTTCTTCCATAATAACAATATAATAAAATATATAAATTAAAGGAAGCTGTTGTCATATAGTGTAGTCGTTTGAGTATAAATAATGATCTCATAATAATCTTATCTACATATTCTTATACATTTACAGAGTAACATTCACTCATATACTCAAATTTCATATCATACATAGAAAACGTCCATCTCATCCATTGTAGTTTTTTTTCCTGATCAATAATACAAAAAAAAATTTAAAAATGAACAGCACCCAGCGATGAACCTCAATTATTTCAAGCTAACTATAAAACAGCTTAAGTCAGCATTTGCTTGCAGGTAGAACACAAAATATTCAGATTAATGCATCTGAGTTAAAAATTAAACACAATGAAATCAAATTAAATTGACTCACCTACAACAAGCTCAGCAATCACATTTAATTTTACTAAGTGGTCAGCTAGCCAGCCTATACAAAACAGGGTATTGTTAGAAATTCTGCACATGTAATTCACTTAGCTTCACATCTCACACTGCTTATAATGATAAGATAACGTATCCACATTCGTAATAATGTGATGAAATCTGCCAACAATAGTGAGACTGAGCATATTAAATAATAAGACAAACTGATCACTTAGTCCACATATTTCTAAATGAGAAGAAAAGTTCTTACAAACAATATAAAGCACACAATTATATATGGGAAAACAGTTACATTTGTCATTAAGAGAAGCACTACTTTATAGATAGAAAGCATTACGTATTACACAAACGTCATAACTGTCCTAATATTAATAGTTCAACAGTCTTCCTCTGTCTATTATGCACACTGTAAACATGTTAAATATCTGCCTTGCTGTTACAATGAAATGACTTCCGGCACCCTGAAAATTGTTTTACACACACGCAGCTGTAACGAGGTGGCCTGAGTACCGAGGGCAGGGAGCAGGATGCACAGACTCAATCGACATGGACGAACATTTATTACATAAAACATAACGGCACTCACATATAACATGAACATGAATACGTTTAACAATAACGAGACTAATCTTGACATCCACAGGCTACACCAACAATGATCAACAATACTGTACGCACTAACAAGGGTTTAAATACACAAACAAGATGAGGTACAGGTGTGTGCAGGCATGGCCATAAACATATACTCCCAAGTCACGTGGCAGGCCAAACCGTGTGACTCGCAGGAGGCAAACGTTCTGTGACAGCAGCCACACTCATACACACACAAGCATAGTGCAACTCTGTGTTTACGCATCAATGATTGAATGTGCAAGTGCATGTATATGCAAGTTTAAATTATTATGCACAAATGTAAATAGTAGGCTATTTATGTGAAAATGTTTCATATGTATGTGCAAGTACAGTTTCCCTGATTTCTCTTTAAACGGGCCCTCATAGTTCAGCAGTAATGAGGCTAGTTAGATTTTGCTCAGAATTAAGTACACTTTGGAATGTTATATGTATCACAGTCTACGGTGGTGAGCCATACATGGTTAATCAATCCAGGTTGAGGAATCTGTTAGAGTCGCTGCATTAATGACATATCTGTTTGCATTGTCAGTTGTTGCTATGGCAGCAATTAAATTAGGAAATTCAAAGAAAAACAACTCATCTCCACTCTTGGAACTTTAGAACCCCCTCTGTCCCGTGTCATAATGTCACACATGAGTGGAATCCCATGAACACCTTTACAGATCAGTCTGTGGAAAGACACTGAAGAGGACAGATCGAACAATGAGGCGTTTCTGGAGCTGGTGTGCTGGAGGTATCGAGAATGAATATATTGATACAAAGGAGGTGGAATCCAGGAGAGACTTAATAGAGAAAAGCAAAAGAGGAAAGCAGAAGTGGAATCTAAAAAAATTGAAGATAGAGTGGAAAAAACGTCCTACAGTTGGTATGGATATTTGATTATTTTTTTCTGCTTTTTGGCCTTGCCTTTCTAAAAGGATTAATTTAAATCTCATGTATAAAAAAACAGTAAACTAAATAATCTTTACAATAAGGGACAAAAACTGACTTATTGAAAATGCTTTTATCCTTTGATCAGCAGTGACTAAAACTCTCATTTAAAATATGCAACACCACTTGAAGTATTAGTGCATTATTAGTCTATTACAAGGTTTTAGGCTCTTGTCAGGCTGTATGTAGTACATACAATATGTGTTCTATATATATCCAGAAGTAATGATACTTGCTCCGGCAGATTTGAAGATGGCCCATGAACGAACTGAAAGGACTGTGGCAGCATGTCTAAGGGAAGTGACTGATGGATATGACTTGTACAGATCAGCCAGGACCAAGCAGAGGCACTCTGTGGCACCTGCTTCACCAGCCCTGAAAAGGGTCAACAAAGACACCAAACCAGGTGTGGATACAAAGCAGTCAGTCATCTTCCCTCTAGGGCCAAGAGAACATGAGTGGCTTGTGAAGTGTGCTGCAGGACAGCAGGATCAAATCTGCCAGCTTCTGCTCCAGGACATCAAGCTGGCAGAGAAGAGAAACTTCATTTCTGGCTTCACAGTACTTCACTGGGCTGCTAAACAAGGAAACAGTGAAATAGTGCGCAAGATCCTTCTTCTTTCACAGCAAGGTGGGCCAGGGGTTGACGTTAACATCAAGAGCTACGACGGCTACACCCCACTACACATGGCTGCTATTCACAGCCACGAATCAGTCCTGAGTGTTCTGGTGCGTGATTATGGTGCCAACTGCAACATACGTGACAACAGTGGCAAAAAGCCCTATCAGTACTTACACAAGGACGCCTCACCCAAGGTGAGAGAGATGCTTGGCGACCCTCACGCTGCGGATTACAAGCCCCCAGGCTATGAGCAGCACTTTTCAGATCCGCCCAAAGGGCTCAGCACTTGGAGTAAACTATTTCAGTCCAAGCACAGAAAAATACTTAGATGCGGATCAAGATTCCACTCAGCCTTGAAGCAGCTTCACCAGCCTTGACCAAGATGTGGACAGGATAGACTACATTAATTTCCCGAATGTTTCCCTACAATGAACTTCCCAAATTAAATAGCATATCCTCAAATAAACATTTTCTCTAACTTGTCTTTCACTCCTGATTTCTGTGATCAAAACCTTAAGCTTTGAAATAAATCATTTGCACATAGATGTTTGAAATATTGCATAGTCATATCTGCCTTGAACCATTGTCTGTTTTCCTTGAATATTCTCTAATGTTTTGTCTTTGAGTAATGAAATGTTTTTGAGGTCTTTCATCAGCTGTGTAAGCAAAGTGCTTCTGAGTTAGTAGTAGGAGAAGCCAGTTTATATATGAAAAATTAGTAGTGTGCTTTATATTGTTTGTAAGAACTCTTTCTTTGTATTTATAAATGTGTAGACTAAGTGCTCAGGTGAAATTAGTATGACAAAAATGTTCCAACCTATTATGGCTTAAAAGACAATTATCACCTATCCCCAAATATCAGTATTTAACTTTGCTCTTGTGTTCCAGTTGTTTTGTTTCCCTCTTTCTGTTCTTTTAATGTACTATACTGAATTAATTTATGTTTTGTAAGGTAACTCGAGGTAAATGCCTGACACAATCAAAGCCTAAGACTGAGACAAAGAAGCTATAAATTTGCATGAACACATCTGTTGAGCCTTTCCTGCTTATTCCACCCCTGAGATCAGTAGTTAAAAACTGATTTCAGCAGAGTCATTTCAAACAGAAGTAACTACAAGTCTAGAACCCCTCACGAGAAAAATATTGTACTTAGAATAACATCTTATTTTATATGTTTGTCAGATACCCAGTTTGTTAGTCTGTCTAAACTTGATTCATTTGCTCGTCACTATTCAGTCAACTTAAGGTCATCTTCTTTTGGCATTGGTAGAATTTAGATTAGTGCTGTTTGGCCGACAGTAATCACCTGATTTGGTTTTCCAATAAACTGGTATGTATGGCAGGAATGGCAGTATCCAACATCACTCCTAATCGATGGCCAAAAGAAATGTTGTAGAATGTGGTGAGTGTTTTTTTTATGTGCGCTTAATTGAAAACGTGGCAAAAGAAGAGCCTTTCTAAAGAATATACATAAAGCCCAAGAGAGAAAAAAAAATTATTTACATCAAAGTTGGAGGTGGATTCACGCTCCACACCCACTACGGTTGCCAGGAAGACCCATCGCGCTGTAAATACATAAAGCACATTCATCAAAATGACAACACTTGTGATACATTTCACAAACGTGCCGCAAATACACAAAGCAAATTCATCAAAATGACAACACAACCCAGTGCAAATTCAGGAAAACTTACGCAACTTCAGAAGTGCTGCAAATCCAGTCACAACACAATGGAAGTTTGCCACAACAACAGAATGGCTGTTTGCAGAGGACACGGGGAGGAGATGGACTTCTGAGATCAGCGCCAAGTCTTTTGGAAGTGAAAAGTAAGTTTTTCGGTTACCATGGTTTTATTATGATATACGTGATACAGAATGAAAGACCGACCTATTCGTGCATATTTATTTATGCTAGGCTGTAGGCAGCCTTAAAAATGATGATTAAAATCCAAAATACCTACAATTAGATTGTTATTTATTTCAAATCACATTTTGTATGCATGTAGCTATAAACATCACACTTCAGATAAGATAAGAACAAGATAGTTGACCAGCATGAGCAATAACCACACTGGTCAACCAGTATAATCAGATTTGACCAGTATGACCAGTATGATTCATGAAGGTTCAACACCTTTAACATTATTTGAATCTTTTGTTACAGGCATTGTCAATTGTTTACTTACTTCAGATCATTTGAAATTAAATGTATAGATTTTTTGTCTAATGATCATTCTTAAATTGGAAAAAACTGACAATGTTTAATGACCCGTTATGTCATGGGACTGATTGCTGAGTGACTTTAAATGAACTGCAGTGAACTGAAAATGAAATGAAATGCATATTTACCATATATTAGTACTAAAAAGATGTTTCCAAAACATCATATAGTCTAGAGAGCATGTATCTGACCACAATGGTCAAGCCTTTAATGGTAGCCCATGGACTAATGGGAGTGATGTATAGCTCCATTATTTTGTTCCTCTAATTAGTAAAAATATATCTTCATATATTTTTGCTGTTCATGTGCAAGTGCAGTAGATCAAATCCTGCTTGTGCAAGAGAAACATGGTGAGGTCCAAATGCACCAGCTAACTGACAAATTTATTATATGGAGGTTTGTTATTTTGTAGAGGTCCATTTAGTTTAAAGTATATTGATTGAAAAAAAAAAGTTTAATCTTTGGTGGCTATAACTTTCACCTGGTGCTGAATTTCACTCTTTGGACATTTATTCGTCCGGTTTGAAAGACTTATTTTTTTCTTTGTGTTTTTCCCTTTATCTCAACACAGATTTATATAGACATGTTTTACACTGTCGTGATCCTATACTTTAATGGCAATGCATTTTATACTTTAGCTAATTCTGTACAATGAAATTTAGGAGTATAGGTCTTACTTTGAGGACACTAGGCTAATTTGAAATTTGTCTGTATGTCATTTTCAGTAGGAATAACCTGCTTCTCAGGGAACATCAGCAGAGATGAGATGGCCAGTAGCAGAGGGGAGATTGATGAGACCTTCCCAGCACTACCTTGGGAGGGACCAGAGAGATCAGGCAAGAAAAAAAAAAAGATTATTTGGTCCAAAACAAACCATTCACCAACATGTTTACTGTTGCAGGTTTTTAATGAAAAAATATCAGATCAGTATTGATATTGGTTGACATTAAAACACAGGATGTTGACATTGGATTGGTACAGAAAAACTGGTATCATGCCATCGCTATCATTTACAGCTGTGTGATAACAGGCTGAAATCGTGAAGAGCTGATAATGTCCTCGGGCATCAGATTCAATGATGATGACACCTACTATTACAACGTCCTTCTAATGACCTACAAAGCACAACGGTCTTGCTCTACAGTACCTTAGCAAATTCATGAGAACAGGAGAGAATATACAGCAGTGCCATGAGTTCTATATGGCATCAAGTAAAATTGACTTTTTTGGGTATTAAAAGCAAAAAACAAAAAACAAACTCTATTCCTGATGCTACTCCATTATGTATGTATGTGTGTGTGTGTGTGTGTGTGTGTGTGTGTGCGGGTGCGCGTGCGTGTGTGCGTTTGTGCGTGTTTGTGTATAATACAACATTTAAGCTACCTTGGTCTTTCCTTGTGTTTCCCTTCCTTCTACTTTCACTTCTGTTTGCTGGTTTTCTCATCACTCTTTTACAGCTTTGTTGCCTAGCCAAAGCTGTTATAGTGCTCTGATGAGCTAAGTCACAATTATAGACAAACACAGTCTAACAATAATTAAAAACACACAAATTCACAGTTGTACTCATCATGTCTGTTAGTAAGCATATTGAGTAAACATCCACATTGTTGGCCAAAAAAGGTCAGTGAACACTTAGAACACTTAAAAATGTACAACCAGGGGCCTGTATCAGAAAGCAGGTTTAGTGAAAACTCAGTTAGTTGGCTTAGAGTTGAAACAAACTTGAGATTTTCTGTTTCACAAAGAGGGTTTGGCTGACTGGGCTCACTGCACAACACCGGGTATTTGCTATTTATTTGATGGGCTATTCATTTTTATCTGATGGATGAGCAGCCAAGACAAAATGATGCTGTACCTGTAATCCTTAATCAAAACCTGCACAAAGGAAAATGTTTTTAAGATCCAGATTTAAATAATTGCACATAATATGGAGCGGTCACCATTTATAGGATTTAAAAGTAAAAGATGTCCAAAACAGATGTCTGTCTTAGAAAAGCAATGTTAATCACCTCAAAAACGATGGACGTGCTAATAGCAGTTTTCCTGCACACACTGCCTTTAGCAAAATGCATGCCAGCAGTTTGGACTTACTCATCCATGCAGTCTGTACTTCACATGTGGACCTGCTATCCAAATGCATCATTTTTTCTTTCTTTTTCAATTTTCATTTGATAAAGCTGTGATTGCATATGAGGTCATTTAAAACTAAACGTTTGTAATTTGCAGGACAACCTCGGCCAATGGAATGTTTGCTGTCTAACACTGAAGCTTGAATATCTGACAACAGTTTACCAGGCTTGAATATCTCTACAGTTAACCGGACATTGAGAGTGCATCCAAACGCACATGGCCTTGACAGACACACATGCCTGCTCCCTGCTTTCATAGACCCAGTCAGTGCAAACACAAGGAAATAAAGGTAGAGGCATATCGGAATAGCAGCAAATGAATAAGAACAACAGGTGTCTTTGTAACACATTTCAAGTAGAAACTAGTACTATGTAAATTATCATGTCAGGTTTGTGTTGGTCAAGAGCATGTGCCATAATCGGTTTGTCCGTCTGCTTATGCTGTGGTATCTAGAATGTCTCACAGTCATTAGAAAAATAAGTACCAGAATCCTTTATTGTTTTATTTGAAAGTATGTGATCTGAAATAAATCATCTAATTGTAGGTATTTAGCTCGAAACTAGAGTTGTATTATATAGAATGTCATTAGGTTGAATGGGAATGTAAAATAGTAGCTAGTGGGACCTCTGTGTTCCGTCCTACTCAATGATGTACACCAGGTTGTGAATAAAAGGGGTTTCCTTTTATTTTCCACACTATAACAAGTTCAGCAACCACATTTAATTTCACTGAGGGGTCAGCTAGCAAGCCCACAGGAGGTATGTCTCGCTCTGCCATGCACCTCCCAGTAAATGTTACAACTTCTTCCATAATAACAATATAATAAAATATATAAATTAAAGGAAGCTGTTGTCATATAGTGTAGTCGTTTGAGTATAAATAATGATCTCATAATAATCTTATCTACATATTCTTATACATTTACAGAGTAACATTCACTCATATACTCAAATTTCATATCATACATAGAAAACGTCCATCTCATCCATTGTAGTTTTTTTTCCTGATCAATAATACAAAAAAAAATTAAAAAATGAACAGCACCCAGCGATGAACCTCAATTATTTCAAGCTAACTATAAAACAGCTTAAGTCAGCATTTGCTTGCAGGTAGAACACAAAATATTCAGATTAATGCATCTGAGTTAAAAATTAAACACAATGAAATCAAATTAAATTGACTCACCTACAACAAGCTCAGCAATCACATTTAATTTTACTAAGTGGTCAGCTAGCCAGCCTATACAAAACAGGGTATTGTTAGAAATTCTGCACATGTAATTCACTTAGCTTCACATCTCACACTGCTTATAATGATAAGATAACGTATCCACATTCGTAATAATGTGATGAAATCTGCCAACAATAGTGAGACTGAGCATATTAAATAATAAGACAAACTGATCACTTAGTCCACATATTTCTAAATGAGAAGAAAAGTTCTTACAAACAATATAAAGCACACAATTATATATGGGAAAACAGTTACATTTGTCATTAAGAGAAGCACTACTTTATAGATAGAAAGCATTACGTATTACACAAACGTCATAACTGTCCTAATATTAATAGTTCAACAGTCTTCCTCTGTCTATTATGCACACTGTAAACATGTTAAATATCTGCCTTGCTGTTACAATGAAATGACTTCCGGCACCCTGAAAATTGTTTTACACACACGCAGCTGTAACGAGGTGGCCTGAGTACCGAGGGCAGGGAGCAGGATGCACAGACTCAATCGACATGGACGAACATTTATTACATACAACATAACGGCACTCACATATAACATGAACATGAATACGTTTAACAATAACGAGACTAATCTTGACATCCACAGGCTACACCAACAATGATCAACAATACTGTACGCACTAACAAGGGTTTAAATACACAAACAAGATGAGGTACAGATGTGTGCAGGCATGGCCATAAACATATACTCCCAAGTCACGTGGCAGGCCAAACCGTGTGACTCGCAGGAGGCAAACGTTCTGTGACAGCAGCCACACTCATACACACACAAGCATAGTGCAACTCTGTGTTTACGCATCAATGATTGAATGTGCAAGTGCATGTATATGCAAGTTTAAATTATTATGCACAAATGTAAATAGTAGGCTATTTATGTGAAAATGTTTCATATGTATGTGCAAGTACAGTTTCCCTGATTTCTCTTTAAACGGGCCCTCATAGTTCAGCAGTAATGAGGCTAGTTAGATTTTGCTCAGAATTAAGTACACTTTGGAATGTTATATGTATCACAGTCTCCGGTGGTGAGCCATACATGGTTAATCAATCCAGGTTGAGGAATCTGTTAGAGTCGCTGCATTAATGACATATCTGTTTGCATTGTCAGTTGTTGCTATGGCAGCAATTAAATTAGGAAATTCAAAGAAAAACAACTCATCTCCACTCTTGGAACTTTAGAACCCCCTCTGTCCCGTGTCATAATGTCACACATGAGTGGAATCCCATGAACACCTTTACAGATCAGTCTGTGGAAAGACACTGAAGAGGACAGATCGAACAATGAGGCGTTTCTGGAGCTGGTGTGCTGGAGGTATCGAGAATGAATATATTGATACAAAGGAGGTGGAATCCAGGAGAGACTTAATAAAGAAAAGCAAAAGAGGAAAGCAGAAGTGGAATCTAAAAAAATTGAAGATAGAGTGGAAAAAACGTCCTACAGTTGGTATGGATATTTGATTATTTTTTCTGCTTTTTGGCCTTGCCTTTCTAAAAGGATTAATTTAAATCTCATGTATAAAAAAAACAGTAAACTAAATAATCTTTACAATAAGGGACAAAAACTGACTTATTGAAAATGCTTTTATCCTTTGATCAGCAGTGACTAAAACTCTCATTTAAAATATGCAACACCACTTGAAGTATTAGTGCATTATTAGTCTATTACAAGGTTTTAGGCTCTTGTCAGGCTGTATGTAGTACATACAATATGTGTTCTATATATATCCAGAAGTAATGATACTTGCTCCGGCAGATTTGAAGATGGCCCATGAACGAACTGAAAGGACTGTGGCAGCATGTCTAAGTGAAGTGACTGATGGATATGACTTGTACAGATCAGCCAGGACCAAGCAGAGGCACTCTGTGGCACCTGCTTCACCAGCCCTGAAAAGGGTCAACAAAGACACCAAACCAGGTGTGGATACAAAGCAGTCAGTCATCTTCCCTCTAGGGCCAAGAGAACATGAGTGGCTTGTGAAGTGTGCTGCAGGACAGCAGGATCAAATCTGCCAGCTTCTGCTCCAGGACATCAAGCTGGCAGAGAAGAGAAACTTCATTTCTGGCTTCACAGTACTTCACTGGGCTGCTAAACAAGGAAACAGTGAAATAGTGCGCAAGATCCTTCTTCTTTCACAGCAAGGTGGGCCAGGGGTTGACGTTAACATCAAGAGCTACGACGGCTACACCCCACTACACATGGCTGCTATTCACAGCCACGAATCAGTCCTGAGTGTTCTGGTGCGTGATTATGGTGCCAACTGCAACATACGTGACAACAGTGGCAAAAAGCCCTATCAGTACTTACACAAGGACGCCTCACCCAAGGTGAGAGAGATGCTTGGCGACCCTCACGCTGCGGATTACAAGCCCCCAGGCTATGAGCAGCACTTTTTAGATCCGCCCAAAGGGCTCAGCACTTGGAGTAAACTATTTCAGTCCAAGCACAGAAAAATACTTAGATGCGGATCAAGATTCCACTCAGCCTTGAAGCAGCTTCACCAGCCTTGACCAAGATGTGGACAGGATAGACTACATTAATTTCCCGAATGTTTCCCTACAATGAACTTCCCAAATTAAATAGCATATCCTCAAATAAACATTTTCTCTAACTTGTCTTTCACTCCTGATTTCTGTGATCAAAACCTTAAGCTTTGAAATAAATCATTTGCACATAGATGTTTGAAATATTGCATAGTCATATCTGCCTTGAACCATTGTCTGTTTTCCTTGAATATTCTCTAATGTTTTGTCTTTGAGTAATGAAATGTTTTTGAGGTCTTTCATCAGCTGTGTAAGCAAAGTGCTTCTGAGTTAGTAGTAGGAGAAGCCAGTTTATATATGAAAAATTAGTAGTGTGCTTTATATTGTTTGTAAGAACTCTTTCTTTGTATTTATAAATGTGTAGACTAAGTGCTCAGGTGAAATTAGTATGACAAAAATGTTCCAACCTATTATGGCTTAAAAGACAATTATCACCTATCCCCAAATATCAGTATTTAACTTTGCTCTTGTGTTCCAGTTGTTTTGTTTCCCTCTTTCTGTTCTTTTAATGTACTATACTGAATTAATTTATGTTTTGTAAGGTAACTCGAGGTAAATGCCTGACACAATCAAAGCCTAAGACTGAGACAAAGAAGCTATAAATTTGCATGAACACATCTGTTGAGCCTTTCCTGCTTATTCCACCCCTGAGATCAGTAGTTAAAAACTGATTTCAGCAGAGTCATTTCAAACAGAAGTAACTACAAGTCTAGAACCCCTCACGAGAAGAATATTGTACTTAGAATAACATCTTATTTTATATGTTTGTCAGATACCCAGTTTGTTAGTCTGTCTAAACTTGATTCATTTGCTCGTCACTATTCAGTCAACTTAAGGTCATCTTCTTTTGGCATTGGTAGAATTTAGATTAGTGCTGTTTGGCCGACAGTAATCACCTGATTTGGTTTTCCAACAAACTGCTATGTATGGCAGGAATGGCAGTATCCAACATCACTCCTAATCGATGGCCAAAAGAAATGTTGTAGAATGTGGTGAGTGTTTTTTTTATGTGCGCTTAATTGAAAAAGAAGAGCCTTTCTAAAGAATATACATAAAGCCCAAGAGAGAAAAAAAAATTATTTACATCAAAGTTGGAGGTGGATTCACGCTCCACACCCACTACGGTTGCCAGGAAGACCCATCGCGCTGTAAATACATAAAGCACATTCATCAAAATGACAACACTTGTGATACATTTCACAAACGTGCCGCAAATACACAAAGCAAATTCATCAAAATGACAACACAACCCAGTGCAAATTCAGGAAAACTTACGCAACTTCAGAAGTGCTGCAAATCCAGTCACAACACAATGGAAGTTTGCCACAACAACAGAATGGCTGTTTGCAGAGGACACGGGGAGGAGATGGACTTCTGAGATCAGCGCCAAGTCTTTTGGAAGTGAAAAGTAAGTTTTTCGGTTACCATGGTTTTATTATGATATACGTGATACAGAATGAAAGACCGACCTATTCGTGCATATTTATTTATGCTAGGCTGTAGGCAGCCTTAAAAATGATGATTAAAATCCAAAATACCTACAATTAGATTGTTATTTATTTCAAATCACATTTTGTATGCATGTAGCTATAAACATCACACTTCAGATAAGATAAGAACAAGATAGTTGACCAGCATGAGCAATAACCACACTGGTCAACCAGTATAATCAGATTTGACCAGTATGACCAGTATGATTCATGAAGGTTCAACACCTTTAACATTATTTGAATCTTTTGTTGCAGGCATTGTCAATTGTTTACTTACTTCAGATCATTTGAAATTAAATGTATAGATTTTTTGTCTAATGATCATTCTTAAATTGGAAAAAACTGACAATGTTTAATGACCCGTTATGTCATGGGACTGATTGCTGAGTGACTTTAAATGAACTGCAGTGAACTGAAAATGAAATGAAATGCATATTTACCATATATTAGTACTAAAAAGATGTTTCCAAAACATCATATAGTCTAGAGAGCATGTATCTGACCACAATGGTCAAGCCTTTAATGGTAGCCCATGGACTAATGGGAGTGATGTATAGCTCCATTATTTTGTTCCTCTAATTAGTAAAAATATATCTTCATATATTTTTGCTGTTCATGTGCAAGTGCAGTAGATCAAATCCTGCTTGTGCAAGAGAAACATGGTGAGGTCCAAATGCACCAGCTAACTGACAAATTTATTATATGGAGGTTTGTTATTTTGTAGAGGTCCATTTAGTTTAAAGTATATTGATTGAAAAAAAAAAGTTTAATCTTTGGTGGCTATAACTTTCACCTGGTGCTGAATTTCACTCTTTGGACATTTATTCGTCCGGTTTGAAAGACTTATTTTTTTCTTTGTGTTTTTCCCTTTATCTCAACACAGATTTATATAGACATGTTTTACACTGTCGTGATCCTATACTTTAATGGCAATGCATTTTATACTTTAGCTAATTCTGTACAATGAAATTTAGGAGTATAGGTCTTACTTTGAGGACACTAGGCTAATTTGAAATTTGTCTGTATGTCATTTTCAGTAGGAATAACCTGCTTCTCAGGGAACATCAGCAGAGATGAGATGGCCAGTAGCAGAGGGGAGATTGATGAGACCTTCCCAGCACTACCTTGGGAGGGACCAGAGAGATCAGGCAAGAAAAAAAAAAAGATTATTTGGTCCAAAACAAACCATTCACCAACATGTTTACTGTTGCAGGTTTTTAATGAAAAAATATCAGATCAGTATTGATATTGGTTGACATTAAAACACAGGATGTTGACATTGGATTGGTACAGAAAAACTGGTATCATGCCATCGCTATCATTTACAGCTGTGTGATAACAGGCTGAAATCGTGAAGAGCTGATAATGTCCTCGGGCATCAGATTCAATGATGATGACACCTACTATTACAACGTCCTTCTAATGACCTACAAAGCACAACGGTCTTGCTCTACAGTACCTTAGCAAATTCATGAGAACAGGAGAGAATATACAGCAGTGCCATGAGTTCTATATGGCATCAAGTAAAATTGACTTTTTTGGGTATTAAAAGCAAAAAACAAAAAACAAACTCTATTCCTGATGCTACTCCATTATGTATGTATGTGTGTGTGTGTGTGTGTGTGTGTGTGTGTGTGTGCGGGTGCGCGTGCGTGTGTGCGTTTGTGCGTGTTTGTGTATAATACAACATTTAAGCTACCTTGGTCTTTCCTTGTGTTTCCCTTCCTTCTACTTTCACTTCTGTTTGCTGGTTTTCTCATCACTCTTTTACAGCTTTGTTGCCTAGCCAAAGCTGTTATAGTGCTCTGATGAGCTAAGTCACAATTATAGACAAACACAGTCTAACAATAATTAAAAACACACAAATTCACAGTTGTACTCATCATGTCTGTTAGTAAGCATATTGAGTAAACATCCACATTGTTGGCCAAAAAAGGTCAGTGAACACTTAGAACACTTAAAAATGTACAACCAGGGGCCTGTATCAGAAAGCAGGTTTAGTGAAAACTCAGTTAGTTGGCTTAGAGTTGAAACAAACTTGAGATTTTCTGTTTCACAAAGAGGGTTTGGCTGACTGGGCTCACTGCACAACACCGGGTATTTGCTATTTATTTGATGGGCTATTCATTTTTATCTGATGGATGAGCAGCCAAGACAAAATGATGCTGTACCTGTAATCCTTAATCAAAACCTGCACAAAGGAAAATGTTTTTAAGATCCAGATTTAAATAATTGCACATAATATGGAGCGGTCACCATTTATAGGATTTAAAAGTAAAAGATGTCCAAAACAGATGTCTGTCTTAGAAAAGCAATGTTAATCACCTCAAAAACGATGGACGTGCTAATAGCAGTTTTCCTGCACGCACTACCTTTAGCAAAATGCATGCCAGCAGTTTGGACTTACTCATCCATGCAGTCTGTACTTCACATGTGGACCTGCTATCCAAATGCATCATTTTTTCTTTCTTTTTCAATTTTCATTTGATAAAGCTGTGATTGCATATGAGGTCATTTAAAACTAAACGTTTGTAATTTGCAGGACAACCTCGGCCAATGGAATGTTTGCTGTCTAACACTGAAGCTTGAATATCTGACAACAGTTTACCAGGCTTGAATATCTCTACAGTTAACCGGACATTGAGAGTGCGTCCAAACGCACATGGCCTTGACAGACACACATGCCTGCTCCCTGCTTTCATAGACCCAGTCAGTGCAAACACAAGGAAATAAAGGTAGAGGCATATCGGAATAGCAGCAAATGAATAAGAACAACAGGTGTCTTTGTAACACATTTCAAGTAGAAACTAGTACTATGTAAATTATCATGTCAGGTTTGTGTTGGTTAAGAGCATGTGCCATAATCGGTTTGTCCGTCTGCTTATGCTGTGGTATCTAGAATGTCTCACAGTCATTAGAAAAATAAGTACCAGAATCCTTTATTGTTTTATTTGAAAGTATGTGATCTGAAATAAATCATCTAATTGTAGGTATTTAGCTCGAAACTAGAGTTGTATTATATAGAATGTCATTAGGTTGAATGGGAATGTAAAATAGTAGCTAGTGGGACCTCTGTGTTCCGTCCCACTCAATGATGTACACCAGGTTGTGAATAAAAGGGGTTTCCTTTTATTTTCCACACTATAACAAGTTCAGCAACCACATTTAATTTCACTGAGGGGTCAGCTAGCAAGCCCACAGTAAATGTTACAACTTCTTCCATAATAACAATATAATAAAATATATAAATTAAAGGAAGCTGTTGTCATATAGTGTAGTCGTTTGAGTATAAATAATGATCTCATAATAATCTTATCTACATATTCTTATACATTTACAGAGTAACATTCACTCATATACTCAAATTTCATATCATACATAGAAAACGTCCATCTCATCCATTGTAGTTTTTTTTCCTGATCAATAATACAAAAAAAAATTAAAAAATGAACAGCACCCAGCGATGAACCTCAATTATTTCAAGCTAACTATAAAACAGCTTAAGTCAGCATTTGCTTGCAGGTAGAACACAAAATATTCAGATTAATGCATCTGAGTTAAAAATTAAACACAATGAAATCAAATTAAATTGACTCACCTACAACAAGCTCAGCAATCACATTTAATTTTACTAAGTGGTCAGCTAGCCAGCCTATACAAAACAGGGTATTGTTAGAAATTCTGCACATGTAATTCACTTAGCTTCACATCTCACACTGCTTATAATGATAAGATAACGTATCCACATTCGTAATAATGTGATGAAATCTGCCAACAATAGTGAGACTGAGCATATTAAATAATAAGACAAACTGATCACTTAGTCCACATATTTCTAAATGAGAAGAAAAGTTCTTACAAACAATATAAAGCACACAATTATATATGGGAAAACAGTTACATTTGTCATTAAGAGAAGCACTACTTTATAGATAGAAAGCATTACGTATTACACAAACGTCATAACTGTCCTAATATTAATAGTTCAACAGTCTTCCTCTGTCTATTATGCACACTGTAAACATGTTAAATATCTGCCTTGCTGTTACAATGAAATGACTTCCGGCACCCTGAAAATTGTTTTACACACACGCAGCTGTAACGAGGTGGCCTGAGTACCGAGGGCAGGGAGCAGGATGCACAGACTCAATCGACATGGACGAACATTTATTACATACAACATAACGGCACTCACATATAACATGAACATGAATACGTTTAACAATAACGAGACTAATCTTGACATCCACAGGCTACACCAACAATGATCAACAATACTGTACGCACTAACAAGGGTTTAAATACACAAACAAGATGAGGTACAGGTGTGTGCAGGCATGGCCATAAACATATACTCCCAAGTCACGTGGCAGGCCAAACCGTGTGACTCGCAGGAGGCAAACGTTCTGTGACAGCAGCCACACTCATACACACACAAGCATAGTGCAACTCTGTGTTTACGCATCAATGATTGAATGTGCAAGTGCATGTATATGCAAGTTTAAATTATTATGCACAAATGTAAATAGTAGGCTATTTATGTGAAAATGTTTCATATGTATGTGCAAGTACAGTTTCCCTGATTTCTCTTTAAACGGGCCCTCATAGTTCAGCAGTAATGAGGCTAGTTAGATTTTGCTCAGAATTAAGTACACTTTGGAATGTTATATGTATCACAGTCTCCGGTGGTGAGCCATACATGGTTAATCAATCCAGGTTGAGGAATCTGTTAGAGTCGCTGCATTAATGACATATCTGTTTGCATTGTCAGTTGTTGCTATGGCAGCAATTAAATTAGGAAATTCAAAGAAAAACAACTCATCTCCACTCTTGGAACTTTAGAACCCCCTCTGTCCCGTGTCATAATGTCACACATGAGTGGAATCCCATGAACACCTTTACAGATCAGTCTGTGGAAAGACACTGAAGAGGACAGATCGAACAATGAGGCGTTTCTGGAGCTGGTGTGCTGGAGGTATCGAGAATGAATATATTGATACAAAGGAGGTGGAATCCAGGAGAGACTTAATAAAGAAAAGCAAAAGAGGAAAGCAGAAGTGGAATCTAAAAAAATTGAAGATAGAGTGGAAAAAACGTCCTACAGTTGATATGGATATTTGATTATTTTTTCTGCTTTTTGGCCTTGCCTTTCTAAAAGGATTAATTTAAATCTCATGTATAAAAAAACAGTAAACTAAATAATCTTTACAATAAGGGACAAAAACTGACTTATTGAAAATGCTTTTATCCTTTGATCAGCAGTGACTAAAACTCTCATTTAAAATATGCAACACCACTTGAAGTATTAGTGCATTATTAGTCTATTACAAGGTTTTAGGCTCTTGTCAGGCTGTATGTAGTACATACAATATGTGTTCTATATATATCCAGAAGTAATGATACTTGCTCCGGCAGATTTGAAGATGGCCCATGAACGAACTGAAAGGACTGTGGCAGCATGTCTAAGTGAAGTGACTGATGGATATGACTTGTACAGATCAGCCAGGACCAAGCAGAGGCACTCTGTGGCACCTGCTTCACCAGCCCTGAAAAGGGTCAACAAAGACACCAAACCAGGTGTGGATACAAAGCAGTCAGTCATCTTCCCTCTAGGGCCAAGAGAACATGAGTGGCTTGTGAAGTGTGCTGCAGGACAGCAGGATCAAATCTGCCAGCTTCTGCTCCAGGACATCAAGCTGGCAGAGAAGAGAAACTTCATTTCTGGCTTCACAGTACTTCACTGGGCTGCTAAACAAGGAAACAGTGAAATAGTGCGCAAGATCCTTCTTCTTTCACAGCAAGGTGGGCCAGGGGTTGACGTTAACATCAAGAGCTACGACGGCTACACCCCACTACACATGGCTGCTATTCACAGCCACGAATCAGTCCTGAGTGTTCTGGTGCGTGATTATGGTGCCAACTGCAACATACGTGACAACAGTGGCAAAAAGCCCTATCAGTACTTACACAAGGACGCCTCACCCAAGGTGAGAGAGATGCTTGGCGACCCTCACGCTGCGGATTACAAGCCCCCAGGCTATGAGCAGCACTTTTCAGATCCGCCCAAAGGGCTCAGCACTTGGAGTAAACTATTTCAGTCCAAGCACAGAAAAATACTTAGATGCGGATCAAGATTCCACTCAGCCTTGAAGCAGCTTCACCAGCCTTGACCAAGATGTGGACAGGATAGACTACATTAATTTCCCGAATGTTTCCCTACAATGAACTTCCCAAATTAAATAGCATATCCTCAAATAAACATTTTCTCTAACTTGTCTTTCACTCCTGATTTCTGTGATCAAAACCTTAAGCTTTGAAATAAATCATTTGCACATAGATGTTTGAAATATTGCATAGTCATATCTGCCTTGAACCATTGTCTGTTTTCCTTGAATATTCTCTAATGTTTTGTCTTTGAGTAATGAAATGTTTTTGAGGTCTTTCATCAGCTGTGTAAGCAAAGTGCTTCTGAGTTAGTAGTAGGAGAAGCCAGTTTATATATGAAAAATTAGTAGTGTGCTTTATATTGTTTGTAAGAACTCTTTCTTTGTATTTATAAATGTGTAGACTAAGTGCTCAGGTGAAATTAGTATGACAAAAATGTTCCAACCTATTATGGCTTAAAAGACAATTATCACCTATCCCCAAATATCAGTATTTAACTTTGCTCTTGTGTTCCAGTTGTTTTGTTTCCCTCTTTCTGTTCTTTTAATCTACTATACTGAATTAATTTATGTTTTGTAAGGTAACTCGAGGTAAATGCCTGACACAATCAAAGCCTAAGACTGAGACAAAGAAGCTATAAATTTGCATGAACACATCTGTTGAGCCTTTCCTGCTTATTCCACCCCTGAGATCAGTAGTTAAAAACTGATTTCAGCAGAGTCATTTCAAACAGAAGTAACTACAAGTCTAGAACCCCTCACGAGAAAAATATTGTACTTAGAATAACATCTTATTTTATATGTTTGTCAGATACCCAGTTTGTTAGTCTGTCTAAACTTGATTCATTTGCTCGTCACTATTCAGTCAACTTAAGGTCATCTTCTTTTGGCATTGGTAGAATTTAGATTAGTGCTGTTTGGCCGACAGTAATCACCTGATTTGGTTTTCCAATAAACTGGTATGTATGGCAGGAATGGCAGTATCCAACATCACTCCTAATCGATGGCCAAAAGAAATGTTGTAGAATGTGGTGAGTGTTTTTTTTATGTGCGCTTAATTGAAAACGTGGCAAAAGAAGAGCCTTTCTAAAGAATATACATAAAGCCCAAGAGAGAAAAAAAAATTATTTACATCAAAGTTGGAGGTGGATTCACGCTCCACACCCACTACGGTTGCCAGGAAGACCCATCGCGCTGTAAATGCATAAAGCACATTCATCAAAATGACAACACTTGTGATACATTTCACAAACGTGCCGCAAATACACAAAGCAAATTCATCAAAATGACAACACAACCCAGTGCAAATTCAGGAAAACTTACGCAACTTCAGAAGTGCTGCAAATCCAGTTACAACACAATGGAAGTTTGCCACAACAACAGAATGGCTGTTTGCAGAGGACACGGGGAGGAGATGGACTTCTGAGATCAGCGCCAAGTCTTTTGGAAGTGAAAAGTAAGTTTTTCGGTTACCATGGTTTTATTATGATATACGTGATACAGAATGAAAGACCGACCTATTCGTGCATATTTATTTATGCTAGGCTGTAGGCAGCCTTAAAAATGATGATTAAAATCCAAAATACCTACAATTAGATTGTTATTTATTTCAAATCACATTTTGTATGCATGTAGCTATAAACATCACACTTCAGATAAGATAAGAACAAGATAGTTGACCAGCATGAGCAATAACCACACTGGTCAACCAGTATAATCAGATTTGACCAGTATGACCAGTATGATTCATGAAGGTTCAACACCTTTAACATTATTTGAATCTTTTGTTACAGGCATTGTCAATTGTTTACTTACTTCAGATCATTTGAAATTAAATGTATAGATTTTTTGTCTAATGATCATTCTTAAATTGGAAAAAACTGACAATGTTTAATGACCCGTTATGTCATGGGACTGATTGCTGAGTGACTTTAAATGAACTGCAGTGAACTGAAAATGAAATGAAATGCATATTTACCATATATTAGTACTAAAAAGATGTTTCCAAAACATCATATAGTCTAGAGAGCATGTATCTGACCACAATGGTCAAGCCTTTAATGGTAGCCCATGGACTAATGGGAGTGATGTATAGCTCCATTATTTTGTTCCTCTAATTAGTAAAAATATATCTTCATATATTTTTGCTGTTCATGTGCAAGTGCAGTAGATCAAATCCTGCTTGTGCAAGAGAAACATGGTGAGGTCCAAATGCACCAGCTAACTGACAAATTTATTATATGGAGGTTTGTTATTTTGTAGAGGTCCATTTAGTTTAAAGTATATTGATTGAAAAAAAAAAGTTTAATCTTTGGTGGCTATAACTTTCACCTGGTGCTGAATTTCACTCTTTGGACATTTATTCGTCCGGTTTGAAAGACTTATTTTTTTCTTTGTGTTTTTCCCTTTATCTCAACACAGATTTATATAGACATGTTTTACACTGTCGTGATCCTATACTTTAATGGCAATGCATTTTATACTTTAGCTAATTCTGTACAATGAAATTTAGGAGTATAGGTCTTACTTTGAGGACACTAGGCTAATTTGAAATTTGTCTGTATGTCATTTTCAGTAGGAATAACCTGCTTCTCAGGGAACATCAGCAGAGATGAGATGGCCAGTAGCAGAGGGGAGATTGATGAGACCTTCCCAGCACTACCTTGGGAGGGACCAGAGAGATCAGGCAAGAAAAAAAAAAAGATTATTTGGTCCAAAACAAACCATTCACCAACATGTTTACTGTTGCAGGTTTTTAATGAAAAAATATCAGATCAGTATTGATATTGGTTGACATTAAAACACAGGATGTTGACATTGGATTGGTACAGAAAAACTGGTATCATGCCATCGCTATCATTTACAGCTGTGTGATAACAGGCTGAAATCGTGAAGAGCTGATAATGTCCTCGGGCATCAGATTCAATGATGATGACACCTACTATTACAACGTCCTTCTAATGACCTACAAAGCACAACGGTCTTGCTCTACAGTACCTTAGCAAATTCATGAGAACAGGAGAGAATATACAGCAGTGCCATGAGTTCTATATGGCATCAAGTAAAATTGACTTTTTTGGGTATTAAAAGCAAAAAACAAAAAACAAACTCTATTCCTGATGCTACTCCATTATGTATGTATGTGTGTGTGTGTGTGTGTGTGTGTGTGTGCGGGTGCGCGTGCGTGTGTGCGTTTGTGCGTGTTTGTGTATAATACAACATTTAAGCTACCTTGGTCTTTCCTTGTGTTTCCCTTCCTTCTACTTTCACTTCTGTTTGCTGGTTTTCTCATCACTCTTTTACAGCTTTGTTGCCTAGCCAAAGCTGTTATAGTGGTCTGATGAGCTAAGTCACAATTATAGACAAACACAGTCTAACAATAATTAAAAACACACAAATTCACAGTTGTACTCATCATGTCTGTTAGTAAGCATATTGAGTAAACATCCACATTGTTGGCCAAAAAAGGTCAGTGAACACTTAGAACACTTAAAAATGTACAACCAGGGGCCTGTATCAGAAAGCAGGTTTAGTGAAAACTCAGTTAGTTGGCTTAGAGTTGAAACAAACTTGAGATTTTCTGTTTCACAAAGAGGGTTTGGCTGATTGGGCTCACTGCACAACACCGGGTATTTGCTATTTATTTCATGGGCTATTCATTTTTATCTGATGGATGAGCAGCCAAGACAAAATGATGCTGTACCTGTAATCCTTAATCAAAACCTGCACAAAGGAAAATGTTTTTAAGATCCAGATTTAAATAATTGCACATAATATGGAGCGGTCACCATTTATAGGATTTAAAAGTAAAAGATGTCCAAAACAGATGTCTGTCTTAGAAAAGCAATGTTAATCACCTCAAAAACGATGGACGTGCTAATAGCAGTTTTCCTGCACGCACTGCCTTTAGCAAAATGCATGCCAGCAGTTTGGACTTACTCATCCATGCAGTCTGTACTTCACATGTGGACCTGCTATCCAAATGCATCATTTTTTCTTTCTTTTTCAATTTTCATTTGATAAAGCTGTGATTGCATATGAGGTCATTTAAAACTAAACGTTTGTAATTTGCAGGACAACCTCGGCCAATGGAATGTTTGCTGTCTAACACTGAAGCTTGAATATCTGACAACAGTTTACCAGGCTTGAATATCTCTACAGTTAACCGGACATTGAGAGTGCTTCCAAACGCACATGGCCTTGACAGACACACATGCCTGCTCCCTGCTTTCATAGACCCAGTCAGTGCAAACACAAGGAAATAAAGGTAGAGGCATATCGGAATAGCAGCAAATGAATAAGAACAACAGGTGTCTTTGTAACACATTTCAAGTAGAAACTAGTACTATGTAAATTATCATGTCAGGTTTGTGTTGGTCAAGA
This sequence comes from Electrophorus electricus, assembly GCF_041902795.1. Lineage (NCBI taxonomy): Eukaryota > Metazoa > Chordata > Actinopteri > Gymnotiformes > Gymnotidae > Electrophorus > Electrophorus electricus. Next base: position 18,332,824 of record NC_137497.1, on the reverse strand, counting down.
GCATGTGCCATAATCGGTTTGTCCGTCTGCTTATGCTGTGGTATCTAGAATGTCTCACAGTCATTAGAAAAATAAGTACCAGAATCCTTTATTGTTTTATTTGAAAGTATGTGATCTGAAATAAATCATCTAATTGTAGGTATTTAGCTCGAAACTAGAGTTGTATTATATAGAATGTCATCAGGTTGAATGGGAATGTAAAATAGTAGCTAGTGGGACCTCTGTGTTCCGTCCCACTCAATGATGTACACCAGGTTGTGAATAAAAGGGGTTTACTTTTATTTTCCACACTATAACAAGTTCAGCAACCACATTTAATTTCACTGAGGGGTCAGCTAGCAAGCCCACAGGAGGTATGTCTCGCTCTGCCATGCACCTCCCAGTAAATGTTACAACTTCTTCCATAATAACAATATAATAAAATATATAAATTAAAGGAAGCTGTTGTCATATAGTGTAGTCGTTTGAGTATAAATAATGATCTCATAATAATCTTATCTACATATTCTTATACATTTACAGAGTAACATTCACTCATATACTCAAATTTCATATCATACATAGAAAACGTCCATCTCATCCATTGTAGTTTTTTTTCCTGATCAATAATACAAATAAAAATTAAAAAATGAACAGCACCCAGCGATGAACCTCAATTATTTCAAGCTAACTATAAAACAGCTTAAGTCAGCATTTGCTTGCAGGTAGAACACAAAATATTCAGATTAATGCATCTGAGTTAAAAATTAAACACAATGAAATCAAATTAAATTGACTCACCTACAACAAGCTCAGCAATCACATTTAATTTTACTAAGTGGTCAGCTAGCCAGCCTATACAAAACAGGGTATTGTTAGAAATTCTGCACATGTAATTCACTTAGCTTCACATCTCACACTGCTTATAATGATAAGATAACGTATCCACATTCGTAATAATGTGATGAAATCTGCCAACAATAGTGAGACTGAGCATATTAAATAATAAGACAAACTGATCACTTAGTCCACATATTTCTAAATGAGAAGAAAAGTTCTTACAAACAATATAAAGCACACAATTATATATGGGAAAACAGTTACATTTGTCATTAAGAGAAGCACTACTTTATAGATAGAAAGCATTACGTATTACACAAACGTCATAACTGTCCTAATATTAATAGTTCAACAGTCTTCCTCTGTCTATTATGCACACTGTAAACATGTTAAATATCTGCCTTGCTGTTACAATGAAATGACTTCCGGCACCCTGAAAATTGTTTTACACACACGCAGCTGTAACGAGGTGGCCTGAGTACCGAGGGCAGGGAGCAGGATGCACAGACTCAATCGACATGGACGAACATTTATTACATACAACATAACGGCACTCACATATAACATGAACATGAATACGTTTAACAATAACGAGACTAATCTTGACATCCACAGGCTACACCAACAATGATCAACAATACTGTACGCACTAACAAGGGTTTAAATACACAAACAAGATGAGGTACAGGTGTGTGCAGGCATGGCCATAAACATATACTCCCAAGTCACGTGGCAGGCCAAACCGTGTGACTCGCAGGAGGCAAACGTTCTGTGACAGCAGCCACACTCATACACACACAAGCATAGTGCAACTCTGTGTTTACGCATCAATGATTGAATGTGCAAGTGCATGTATATGCAAGTTTAAATTATTATGCACAAATGTAAATAGTAGGCTATTTATGTGAAAATGTTTCATATGTATGTGCAAGTACAGTTTCCCTGATTTCTCTTTAAACGGGCCCTCATAGTTCAGCAGTAATGAGGCTAGTTAGATTTTGCTCAGAATTAAGTACACTTTGGAATGTTATATGTATCACAGTCTCCGGTGGTGAGCCATACATGGTTAATCAATCCAGGTTGAGGAATCTGTTAGAGTCGCTGCATTAATGACATATCTGTTTGCATTGTCAGTTGTTGCTATGGCAGCAATTAAATTAGGAAATTCAAAGAAAAACAACTCATCTCCACTCTTGGAACTTTAGAACCCCCTCTGTCCCGTGTCATAATGTCACACATGAGTGGAATCCCATGAACACCTTTACAGATCAGTCTGTGGAAAGACACTGAAGAGGACAGATCGAACAATGAGGCGTTTCTGGAGCTGGTGTGCTGGAGGTATCGAGAATGAATATATTGATACAAAGGAGGTGGAATCCAGGAGAGACTTAATAAAGAAAAGCAAAAGAGGAAAGCAGAAGTGGAATCTAAAAAAATTGAAGATAGAGTGGAAAAAACGTCCTACAGTTGGTATGGATATTTGATTATTTTTTTCTGCTTTTTGGCCTTGCCTTTCTAAAAGGATTAATTTAAATCTCATGTATAAAAAAACAGTAAACTAAATAATCTTTACAATAAGGGACAAAAACTGAGTTATTGAAAATGCTTTTATCCTTTGATCAGCAGTGACTAAAACTCTCATTTAAAATATGCAACACCACTTGAAGTATTAGTGCATTATTAGTCTATTACAAGGTTTTAGGCTCTTGTCAGGCTGTATGTAGTACATACAATATGTGTTCTATATATATCCAGAAGTAATGATACTTGCTCCGGCAGATTTGAAGATGGCCCATGAACGAACTGAAAGGACTGTGGCAGCATGTCTAAGTGAAGTGACTGATGGATATGACTTGTACAGATCAGCCAGGACCAAGCAGAGGCACTCTGTGGCACCTGCTTCACCAGCCCTGAAAAGGGTCAACAAAGACACCAAACCAGGTGTGGATACAAAGCAGTCAGTCATCTTCCCTCTAGGGCCAAGAGAACATGAGTGGCTTGTGAAGTGTGCTGCAGGACAGCAGGATCAAATCTGCCAGCTTCTGCTCCAGGACATCAAGCTGGCAGAGAAGAGAAACTTCATTTCTGGCTTCACAGTACTTCACTGGGCTGCTAAACAAGGAAACAGTGAAATAGTGCGCAAGATCCTTCTTCTTTCACAGCAAGGTGGGCCAGGGGTTGACGTTAACATCAAGAGCTACGACGGCTACACCCCACTACACATGGCTGCTATTCACAGCCACGAATCAGTCCTGAGTGTTCTGGTGCGTGATTATGGTGCCAACTGCAACATACGTGAGAACAGTGGCAAAAAGCCCTATCAGTACTTACACAAGGACGCCTCACCCAAGGTGAGAGAGATGCTTGGCGACCCTCACGCTGCGGATTACAAGCCCCCAGGCTATGAGCAGCACTTTTCAGATCCGCCCAAAGGGCTCAGCACTTGGAGTAAACTATTTCAGTCCAAGCACAGAAAAATACTTAGATGCGGATCAAGATTCCACTCAGCCTTGAAGCAGCTTCACCAGCCTTGACCAAGATGTGGACAGGATAGACTACATTAATTTCCCGAATGTTTCCCTACAATGAACTTCCCAAATTAAATAGCATATCCTCAAATAAACATTTTCTCTAACTTGTCTTTCACTCCTGATTTCTGTGATCAAAACCTTAAGCTTTGAAATAAATCATTTGCACATAGATGTTTGAAATATTGCATAGTCATATCTGCCTTGAACCATTGTCTGTTTTCCTTGAATATTCTCTAATGTTTTGTCTTTGAGTAATGAAATGTTTTTGAGGTCTTTCATCAGCTGTGTAAGCAAAGTGCTTCTGAGTTAGTAGTAGGAGAAGCCAGTTTATATATGAAAAATTAGTAGTGTGCTTTATATTGTTTGTAAGAACTCTTTCTTTGTATTTATAAATGTGTAGACTAAGTGCTCAGGTGAAATTAGTATGACAAAAATGTTCCAACCTATTATGGCTTAAAAGACAATTATCACCTATCCCCAAATATCAGTATTTAACTTTGCTCTTGTGTTCCAGTTGTTTTGTTTCCCTCTTTCTGTTCTTTTAATGTACTATACTGAATTAATTTATGTTTTGTAAGGTAACTCGAGGTAAATGCCTGACACAATCAAAGCCTAAGACTGAGACAAAGAAGCTATAAATTTGCATGAACACATCTGTTGAGCCTTTCCTGCTTATTCCACCCCTGAGATCAGTAGTTAAAAACTGATTTCAGCAGAGTCATTTCAAACAGAAGTAACTACAAGTCTAGAACCCCTCACGAGAAGAATATTGTACTTAGAATAACATCTTATTTTATATGTTTGTCAGATACCCAGTTTGTTAGTCTGTCTAAACTTGATTCATTTGCTCGTCACTATTCAGTCAACTTAAGGTCATCTTCTTTTGGCATTGGTAGAATTTAGATTAGTGCTGTTTGGCCGACAGTAATCACCTGATTTGGTTTTCCAACAAACTGGTATGTATGGCAGGAATGGCAGTATCCAACATCACTCCTAATCGATGGCCAAAAGAAATGTTGTAGAATGTGGTGAGTGTTTTTTTTATGTGCGCTTAATTGAAAACGTGGCAAAAGAAGAGCCTTTCTAAAGAATATACATAAAGCCCAAGAGAGAAAAAAAAATTATTTACATCAAAGTTGGAGGTGGATTCACGCTCCACACCCACTACGGTTGCCAGGAAGACCCATCGCGCTGTAAATGCATAAAGCACATTCATCAAAATGACAACACTTGTGATACATTTCACAAACGTGCCGCAAATACACAAAGCAAATTCATCAAAATGACAACACAACCCAGTGCAAATTCAGGAAAACTTACGCAACTTCAGAAGTGCTGCAAATCCAGTCACAACACAATGGAAGTTTGCCACAACAACAGAATGGCTGTTTGCAGAGGACACGGGGAGGAGATGGACTTCTGAGATCAGCGCCAAGTCTTTTGGAAGTGAAAAGTAAGTTTTTCGGTTACCATGGTTTTATTATGATATACGTGATACAGAATAAAAGACCGACCTATTCGTGCATATTTATTTATGCTAGGCTGTAGGCAGCCTTAAAAATGATGATTAAAATCCAAAATACCTACAATTAGATTGTTATTTATTTCAAATCACATTTTGTATGCATGTAGCTATAAACATCACACTTCAGATAAGATAAGAACAAGATAGTTGACCAGCATGAGCAATAACCACACTGGTCAACCAGTATAATCAGATTTGACCAGTATGACCAGTATGATTCATGAAGGTTCAACACCTTTAACATTATTTGAATCTTTTGTTACAGGCATTGTCAATTGTTTACTTACTTCAGATCATTTGAAATTAAATGTATAGATTTTTTGTCTAATGATCATTCTTAAATTGGAAAAAACTGACAATGTTTAATGACCCGTTATGTCATGGGACTGATTGCTGAGTGACTTTAAATGAACTGCAGTGAACTGAAAATGAAATGAAATGCATATTTACCATATATTAGTACTAAAAAGATGTTTCCAAAACATCATATAGTCTAGAGAGCATGTATCTGACCACAATGGTCAAGCCTTTAATGGTAGCCCATGGACTAATGGGAGTGATGTATAGCTCCATTATTTTGTTCCTCTAATTAGTAAAAATATATCTTCATATATTTTTGCTGTTCATGTGCAAGTGCAGTAGATCAAATCCTGCTTGTGCAAGAGAAACATGGTGAGGTCCAAATGCACCAGCTAACTGACAAATTTATTATATGGAGGTTTGTTATTTTGTAGAGGTCCATTTAGTTTAAAGTATATTGATTGAAAAAAAAAAGTTTAATCTTTGGTGGCTATAACTTTCACCTGGTGCTGAATTTCACTCTTTGGACATTTATTCGTCCGGTTTGAAAGACTTATTTTTTTCTTTGTGTTTTTCCCTTTATCTCAACACAGATTTATATAGACATGTTTTACACTGTCGTGATCCTATACTTTAATGGCAATGCATTTTATACTTTAGCTAATTCTGTACAATGAAATTTAGGAGTATAGGTCTTACTTTGAGGACACTAGGCTAATTTGAAATTTGTCTGTATGTCATTTTCAGTAGGAATAACCTGCTTCTCAGGGAACATCAGCAGAGATGAGATGGCCAGTAGCAGAGGGGAGATTGATGAGACCTTCCCAGCACTACCTTGGGAGGGACCAGAGAGATCAGGCAAGAAAAAAAAAAAGATTATTTGGTCCAAAACAAACCATTCACCAACATGTTTACTGTTGCAGGTTTTTAATGAAAAAATATCAGATCAGTATTGATATTGGTTGACATTAAAACACAGGATGTTGACATTGGATTGGTACAGAAAAACTGGTATCATGCCATCGCTATCATTTACAGCTGTGTGATAACAGGCTGAAATCGTGAAGAGCTAATAATGTCCTCGGGCATCAGATTCAATGATGATGACACCTACTATTACAACGTCCTTCTAATGACCTACAAAGCACAACGGTCTTGCTCTACAGTACCTTAGCAAATTCATGAGAACAGGAGAGAATATACAGCAGTGCCATGAGTTCTATATGGCATCAAGTAAAATTGACTTTTTTGGGTATTAAAAGCAAAAAACAAAAAACAAACTCTATTCCTGATGCTACTCCATTATGTATGTATGTGTGTGTGTGTGTGTGTGTGTGTGTGTGTGCGGGTGCGCGTGCGTGTGTGCGTTTGTGCGTGTTTGTGTATAATACAACATTTAAGATACCTTGGTCTTTCCTTGTGTTTCCCTTCCTTCTACTTTCACTTCTGTTTGCTGGTTTTCTCATCACTCTTTTACAGCTTTGTTACCTAGCCAAAGCTGTTATAGTGGTCTGATGAGCTAAGTCACAATTATAGACAAACACAGTCTAACAATAATTAAAAACACACAAATTCACAGTTGTACTCATCATGTCTGTTAGTAAGCATATTGAGTAAACATCCACATTGTTGGCCAAAAAAGGTCAGTGAACACTTAGAACACTTAAAAATGTACAACCAGGGGCCTGTATCAGAAAGCAGGTTTAGTGAAAACTCAGTTAGTTGGCTTAGAGTTGAAACAAACTTGAGATTTTCTGTTTCACAAAGAGGGTTTGGCTGACTGGGCTCACTGCACAACACCGGGTATTTGCTATTTATTTGATGGGCTATTCATTTTTATCTGATGGATGAGCAGCCAAGACAAAATGATGCTGTACCTGTAATCCTTAATCAAAACCTGCACAAAGGAAAATGTTTTTAAGATCCAGATTTAAATAATTGCACATAATATGGAGCGGTCACCATTTATAGGATTTAAAAGTAAAAGATGTCCAAAACAGATGTCTGTCTTAGAAAAGCAATGTTAATCACCTCAAAATCGATGGACGTGCTAATAGCAGTTTTCCTGCACGCACTGCCTTTAGCAAAATGCATGCCAGCAGTTTGGACTTACTCATCCATGCAGTCTGTACTTCACATGTGGACCTGCTATCCAAATGCATCATTTTTTCTTTCTTTTTCAATTTTCATTTGATAAAGCTGTGATTGCATATGAGGTCATTTAAAACTAAACGTTTGTAATTTGCAGGACAACCTCGGCCAATGGAATGTTTGCTGTCTAACACTGAAGCTTGAATATCTGACAACAGTTTACCAGGCTTGAATATCTCTACAGTTAACCGGACATTGAGAGTGCTTCCAAACGCACATGGCCTTGACAGACACACATGCCTGCTCCCTGCTTTCATAGACCCAGTCAGTGCAAACACAAGGAAATAAAGGTAGAGGCATATCGGAATAGCAGCAAATGAATAAGAACAACAGGTGTCTTTGTAACACATTTCAAGTAGAAACTAGTACTATGTAAATTATCATGTCAGGTTTGTGTTGGTCAAGAGCATGTGCCATAATCGGTTTGTCCGTCTGCTTATGCTGTGGTATCTAGAATGTCTCACAGTCATTAGAAAAATAAGTACCAGAATCCTTTATTGTTTTATTTGAAAGTATGTGATCTGAAATAAATCATCTAATTGTAGGTATTTAGCTCGAAACTAGAGTTGTATTATATAGAATGTCATTAGGTTGAATGGGAATGTAAAATAGTAGCTAGTGGGACCTCTGTGTTCCGTCCCACTCAATGATGTACACCAGGTTGTGAATAAAAGGGGTTTCCTTTTATTTTCCACACTATAACAAGTTCAGCAACCACATTTAATTTCACTGAGGGGTCAGCTAGCAAGCCCACAGGAGGTATGTCTCGCTCTGCCATGCACCTCCCAGTAAATGTTACAACTTCTTCCATAATAACAATATAATAAAATATATAAATTAAAGGAAGCTGTTGTCATATAGTGTAGTCGTTTGAGTATAAATAATGATCTCATAATAATCTTATCTACATATTCTTATACATTTACAGAGTAACATTCACTCATATACTCAAATTTCATATCATACATAGAAAACGTCCATCTCATCCATTGTAGTTTTTTTTCCTGATCAATAATACAAAAAAAAATTAAAAAATGAACAGCACCCAGCGATGAACCTCAATTATTTCAAGCTAACTATAAAACAGCTTAAGTCAGCATTTGCTTGCAGGTAGAACACAAAATATTCAGATTAATGCATCTGAGTTAAAAATTAAACACAATGAAATCAAATTAAATTGACTCACCTACAACAAGCTCAGCAATCACATTTAATTTTACTAAGTGGTCAGCTAGCCAGCCTATACAAAACAGGGTATTGTTAGAAATTCTGCACATGTAATTCACTTAGCTTCACATCTCACACTGCTTATAATGATAAGATAACGTATCCACATTCGTAATAATGTGATGAAATCTGCCAACAATAGTGAGACTGAGCATATTAAATAATAAGACAAACTGATCACTTAGTCCACATATTTCTAAATGAGAAGAAAAGTTCTTACAAACAATATAAAGCACACAATTATATATGGGAAAACAGTTACATTTGTCATTAAGAGAAGCACTACTTTATAGATAGAAAGCATTACGTATTACACAAACGTCATAACTGTCCTAATATTAATAGTTCAACAGTCTTCCTCTGTCTATTATGCACACTGTAAACATGTTAAATATCTGCCTTGCTGTTACAATGAAATGACTTCCGGCACCCTGAAAATTGTTTTACACACACGCAGCTGTAACGAGGTGGCCTGAGTACCGAGGGCAGGGAGCAGGATGCACAGACTCAATCGACATGGACGAACATTTATTACATACAACATAACGGCACTCACATATAACATGAACATGAATACGTTTAACAATAACGAGACTAATCTTGACATCCACAGGCTACACCAACAATGATCAACAATACTGTACGCACTAACAAGGGTTTAAATACACAAACAAGATGAGGTACAGGTGTGTGCAGGCATGGCCATAAACATATACTCCCAAGTCACGTGGCAGGCCAAACCGTGTGACTCGCAGGAGGCAAACGTTCTGTGACAGCAGCCACACTCATACACACACAAGCATAGTGCAACTCTGTGTTTACGCATCAATGATTGAATGTGCAAGTGCATGTATATGCAAGTTTAAATTATTATGCACAAATGTAAATAGTAGGCTATTTATGTGAAAATGTTTCATATGTATGTGCAAGTACAGTTTCCCTGATTTCTCTTTAAACGGGCCCTCATAGTTCAGCAGTAATGAGGCTAGTTAGATTTTGCTCAGAATTAAGTACACTTTGGAATGTTATATGTATCACAGTCTCCGGTGGTGAGCCATACATGGTTAATCAATCCAGGTTGAGGAATCTGTTAGAGTCGCTGCATTAATGACATATCTGTTTGCATTGTCAGTTGTTGCTATGGCAGCAATTAAATTAGGAAATTCAAAGAAAAACAACTCATCTCCACTCTTGGAACTTCAGAACCCCCTCTGTCCCGTGTCATAATGTCACACATGAGTGGAATCCCATGAACACCTTTACAGATCAGTCTGTGGAAAGACACTGAAGAGGACAGATCGAACAATGAGGCGTTTCTGGAGCTGGTGTGCTGGAGGTATCGAGAATGAATATATTGATACAAAGGAGGTGGAATCCAGGAGAGACTTAATAAAGAAAAGCAAAAGAGGAAAGCAGAAGTGGAATCTAAAAAAATTGAAGATAGAGTGGAAAAAACGTCCTACAGTTGGTATGGATATTTGATTATTTTTTCTGCTTTTTGGCCTTGCCTTTCTAAAAGGATTAATTTAAATCTCATGTATAAAAAAACAGTAAACTAAATAATCTTTACAATAAGGGACAAAAACTGACTTATTGAAAATGCTTTTATCCTTTGATCAGCAGTGACTAAAACTCTCATTTAAAATATGCAACACCACTTGAAGTATTAGTGCATTATTAGTCTATTACAAGGTTTTAGGCTCTTGTCAGGCTGTATGTAGTACATACAATATGTGTTCTATATATATCCAGAAGTAATGATACTTGCTCCGGCAGATTTGAAGATGGCCCATGAACGAACTGAAAGGACTGTGGCAGCATGTCTAAGTGAAGTGACTGATGGATATGACTTGTACAGATCAGCCAGGACCAAGCAGAGGCACTCTGTGGCACCTGCTTCACCAGCCCTGAAAAGGGTCAACAAAGACACCAAACCAGGTGTGGATACAAAGCAGTCAGTCATCTTCCCTCTAGGGCCAAGAGAACATGAGTGGCTTGTGAAGTGTGCTGCAGGACAGCAGGATCAAATCTGCCAGCTTCTGCTCCAGGACATCAAGCTGGCAGAGAAGAGAAACTTCATTTCTGGCTTCACAGTACTTCACTGGGCTGCTAAACAAGGAAACAGTGAAATAGTGCGCAAGATCCTTCTTCTTTCACAGCAAGGTGGGCCAGGGGTTGACGTTAACATCAAGAGCTACGACGGCTACACCCCACTACACATGGCTGCTATTCACAGCCACGAATCAGTCCTGAGTGTTCTGGTGCGTGATTATGGTGCCAACTGCAACATACGTGACAACAGTGGCAAAAAGCCCTATCAGTACTTACACAAGGACGCCTCACCCAAGGTGAGAGAGATGCTTGGCGACCCTCACGCTGCGGATTACAAGCCCCCAGGCTATGAGCAGCACTTTTCAGATCCGCCCAAAGGGCTCAGCACTTGGAGTAAACTATTTCAGTCCAAGCACAGAAAAATACTTAGATGCGGATCAAGATTCCACTCAGCCTTGAAGCAGCTTCACCAGCCTTGACCAAGATGTGGACAGGATAGACTACATTAATTTCCCGAATGTTTCCCTACAATGAACTTCCCAAATTAAATAGCATATCCTCAAATAAACATTTTCTCTAACTTGTCTTTCACTCCTGATTTCTGTGATCAAAACCTTAAGCTTTGAAATAAATCATTTGCACATAGATGTTTGAAATATTGCATAGTCATATCTGCCTTGAACCATTGTCTGTTTTCCTTGAATATTCTCTAATGTTTTGTCTTTGAGTAATGAAATGTTTTTGAGGTCTTTCATCAGCTGTGTAAGCAAAGTGCTTCTGAGTTAGTAGTAGGAGAAGCCAGTTTATATATGAAAAATTAGTAGTGTGCTTTATATTGTTTGTAAGAACTCTTTCTTTGTATTTATAAATGTGTAGACTAAGTGCTCAGGTGAAATTAGTATGACAAAAATGTTCCAACCTATTATGGCTTAAAAGACAATTGTCACCTATCCCCAAATATCAGTATTTAACTTTGCTCTTGTGTTCCAGTTGTTTTGTTTCCCTCTTTCTGTTCTTTTAATGTACTATACTGAATTAATTTATGTTTTGTAAGGTAACTCGAGGTAAATGCCTGACACAATCAAAGCCTAAGACTGAGACAAAGAAGCTATAAATTTGCATGAACACATCTGTTGAGCCTTTCCTGCTTATTCCACCCCTGAGATCAGTAGTTAAAAACTGATTTCAGCAGAGTCATTTCAAACAGAAGTAATTACAAGTCTAGAACCCCTCACGAGAAGAATATTGTACTTAGAATAACATCTTATTTTATATGTTTGTCAGATACCCAGTTTGTTAGTCTGTCTAAACTTGATTCATTTGCTCGTCACTATTCAGTCAACTTAAGGTCATCTTCTTTTGGCATTGGTAGAACTTAGATTAGTGCTGTTTGGCCGACAGTAATCACCTGATTTGGTTTTCCAACAAACTGGTATGTATGGCAGGAATGGCAGTATCCAACATCACTCCTAATCGATGGCCAAAAGAAATGTTGTAGAATGTGGTGAGTGTTTTTTTTATGTGCGCTTAATTGAAAACGTGGCAAAAGAAGAGCCTTTCTAAAGAATATACATAAAGCCCAAGAGAGAAAAAAAAATTATTTACATCAAAGTTGGAGGTGGATTCACGCTCCACACCCACTACGGTTGCCAGGAAGACCCATCGCGCTGTAAATACATAAAGCACATTCATCAAAATGACAACACTTGTGATACATTTCACAAACGTGCCGCAAATACACAAAGCAAATTCATCAAAATGACAACACAACCCAGTGCAAATTCAGGAAAACTTACGCAACTTCAGAAGTGCTGCAAATCCAGTCACAACACAATGGAAGTTTGCCACAACAACAGAATGGCTGTTTGCAGAGGACACGGGGAGGAGATGGACTTCTGAGATCAGCGCCAAGTCTTTTGGAAGTGAAAAGTAAGTTTTTCGGTTACCATGGTTTTATTATGATATACGTGATACAGAATGAAAGACCGACCTATTCGTGCATATTTATTTATGCTAGGCTGTAGGCAGCCTTAAAAATGATGATTAAAATCCAAAATACCTACAATTAGATTGTTATTTATTTCAAATCACATTTTGTATGCATGTAGCTATAAACATCACACTTCAGATAAGATAAGAACAAGATAGTTGACCAGCATGAGCAATAACCACACTGGTCAACCAGTATAATCAGATTTGACCAGTATGACCAGTATGATTCATGAAGGTTCAACACCTTTAACATTATTTGAATCTTTTGTTACAGGCATTGTCAATTGTTTACTTACTTCAGATCATTTGAAATTAAATGTATAGATTTTTTGTCTAATGATCATTCTTAAATTGGAAAAAACTGACAATGTTTAATGACCCATTATGTCATGGGACTGATTGCTGAGTGACTTTAAATGAACTGCAGTGAACTGAAAATGAAATGAAATGCATATTTACCATATATTAGTACTAAAAAGATGTTTCCAAAACATCATATAGTCTAGAGAGCATGTATCTGACCACAATGGTCAAGCCTTTAATGGTAGCCCATGGACTAATGGGAGTGATGTATAGCTCCATTATTTTGTTCCTCTAATTAGTAAAAATATATCTTCATATATTTTTGCTGTTCATGTGCAAGTGCAGTAGATCAAATCCTGCTTGTGCAAGAGAAACATGGTGAGGTCCAAATGCACCAGCTAACTGACAAATTTATTATATGGAGGTTTGTTATTTTGTAGAGGTCCATTTAGTTTAAAGTATATTGATTGAAAAAAAAAAGTTTAATCTTTGGTGGCTATAACTTTCACCTGGTGCTGAATTTCACTCTTTGGACATTTATTCGTCCGGTTTGAAAGACTTATTTTTTTCTTTGTGTTTTTCCCTTTATCTCAACACAGATTTATATAGACATGTTTTACACTGTCGTGATCCTATACTTTAATGGCAATGCATTTTATACTTTAGCTAATTCTGTACAATGAAATTTAGGAGTATAGGTCTTACTTTGAGGACACTAGGCTAATTTGAAATTTGTCTGTATGTCATTTTCAGTAGGAATAACCTGCTTCTCAGGGAACATCAGCAGAGATGAGATGGCCAGTAGCAGAGGGGAGATTGATGAGACCTTCCCAGCACTACCTTGGGAGGGACCAGAGAGATCAGGCAAGAAAAAAAAAAAGATTATTTGGTCCAAAACAAACCATTCACCAACATGTTTACTGTTGCAGGTTTTTAATGAAAAAATATCAGATCAGTATTGATATTGGTTGACATTAAAACACAGGATGTTGACATTGGATTGGTACAGAAAAACTGGTATCATGCCATCGCTATCATTTACAGCTGTGTGATAACAGGCTGAAATCGTGAAGAGCTGATAATGTCCTCGGGCATCAGATTCAATGATGATGACACCTACTATTACAACGTCCTTCTAATGACCTACAAAGCACAACGGTCTTGCTCTACAGTACCTTAGCAAATTCATGAGAACAGGAGAGAATATACAGCAGTGCCATGAGTTCTATATGGCATCAAGTAAAATTGACTTTTTTGGGTATTAAAAGCAAAAAACAAAAAACAAACTCTATTCCTGATGCTACTCCATTATGTATGTGTGTGTGTGTGTGTGTGTGTGTGTGTGTGTGTGCGGGTGCGCGTGCGTGTGTGCGTTTGTGCGTGTTTGTGTATAATACAACATTTAAGCTACCTTGGTCTTTCCTTGTGTTTCCCTTCCTTCTACTTTCACTTCTGTTTGCTGGTTTTCTCATCACTCTTTTACAGCTTTGTTGCCTAGCCAAAGCTGTTATAGTGGTCTGATGAGCTAAGTCACAATTATAGACAAACACAGTCTAACAATAATTAAAAACACACAAATTCACAGTTGTACTCATCATGTCTGTTAGTAAGCATATTGAGTAAACATCCACATTGTTGGCCAAAAAAGGTCAGTGAACACTTAGAACACTTAAAAATGTACAACCAGGGGCCTGTATCAGAAAGCAGGTTTAGTGAAAACTCAGTTAGTTGGCTTAGAGTTGAAACAAACTTGAGATTTTCTGTTTCACAAAGAGGGTTTGGCTGACTGGGCTCACTGCACAACACCGGGTATTTGCTATTTATTTGATGGGCTATTCATTTTTATCTGATGGATGAGCAGCCAAGACAAAATGATGCTGTACCTGTAATCCTTAATCAAAACCTGCACAAAGGAAAATGTTTTTAAGATCCAGATTTAAATAATTGCACATAATATGGAGCGGTCACCATTTATAGGATTTAAAAGTAAAAGATGTCCAAAACAGATGTCTGTCTTAGAAAAGCAATGTTAATCACCTCAAAAACGATGGACGTGCTAATAGCAGTTTTCCTGCACGCACTGCCTTTAGCAAAATGCATGCCAGCAGTTTGGACTTACTCATCCATGCAGTCTGTACTTCACATGTGGACCTGCTATCCAAATGCATCATTTTTTCTTTCTTTTTCAATTTTCATTTGATAAAGCTGTGATTGCATATGAGGTCATTTAAAACTAAACGTTTGTAATTTGCAGGACAACCTCGGCCAATGGAATGTTTGCTGTCTAACACTGAAGCTTGAATATCTGACAACAGTTTACCAGGCTTGAATATCTCTACAGTTAACCGGACATTGAGAGTGCGTCCAAACGCACATGGCCCTGACAGACACACATGCCTGCTCCCTGCTTTCATAGACCCAGTCAGTGCAAACACAAGGAAATAAAGGTAGAGGCATATCGGAATAGCAGCAAATGAATAAGAACAACAGGTGTCTTTGTAACACATTTCAAGTAGAAACTAGTACTATGTAAATTATCATGTCAGGTTTGTGTTGGTCAAGAGCATGTGCCATAATCGGTTTGTCCGTCTGCTTATGCTGTGGTATCTAGAATGTCTCACAGTCATTAGAAAAATAAGTACCAGAATCCTTTATTGTTTTATTTGAAAGTATGTGATCTGAAATAAATCATCTAATTGTAGGTATTTAGCTCGAAACTAGAGTTGTATTATATAGAATGTCATTAGGTTGAATGGGAATGTAAAATAGTAGCTAGTGGGACCTCTGTGTTCCGTCCCACTCAATGATGTACACCAGGTTGTGAATAAAAGGGGTTTCCTTTTATTTTCCACACTATAACAAGTTCAGCAACCACATTTAATTTCACTGAGGGGTCAGCTAGCAAGCCCACAGGAGGTATGTCTCGCTCTGCCATGCACCTCCCAGTAAATGTTACAACTTCTTCCATAATAACAATATAATAAAATATATAAATTAAAGGAAGCTGTTGTCATATAGTGTAGTCGTTTGAGTATAAATAATGATCTCATAATAATCTTATCTACATATTCTTATACATTTACAGAGTAACATTCACTCATATACTCAAATTTCATATCATACATAGAAAACGTCCATCTCATCCATTGTAGTTTTTTTTCCTGATCAATAATACAAAAAAAAATTAAAAAATGAACAGCACCCAGCGATGAACCTCAATTATTTCAAGCTAACTATAAAACAGCTTAAGTCAGCATTTGCTTGCAGGTAGAACACAAAATATTCAGATTAATGCATCTGAGTTAAAAATTAAACACAATGAAATCAAATTAAATTGACTCACCTACAACAAGCTCAGCAATCACATTTAATTTTACTAAGTGGTCAGCTAGCCAGCCTATACAAAACAGGGTATTGTTAGAAATTCTGCACATGTAATTCACTTAGCTTCACATCTCACACTGCTTATAATGATAAGATAACGTATCCACATTCGTAATAATGTGATGAAATCTGCCAACAATAGTGAGACTGAGCATATTAAATAATAAGACAAACTGATCACTTAGTCCACATATTTCTAAATGAGAAGAAAAGTTCTTACAAACAATATAAAGCACACAATTATATATGGGAAAACAGTTACATTTGTCATTAAGAGAAGCACTACTTTATAGATAGAAAGCATTACGTATTACACAAACGTCATAACTGTCCTAATATTAATAGTTCAACAGTCTTCCTCTGTCTATTATGCACACTGTAAACATGTTAAATATCTGCCTTGCTGTTACAATGAAATGACTTCCGGCACCCTGAAAATTGTTTTACACACACGCAGCTGTAACGAGGTGGCCTGAGTACCGAGGGCAGGGAGCAGGATGCACAGACTCAATCGACATGGACGAACATTTATTACATACAACATAACGGCACTCACATATAACATGAACATGAATACGTTTAACAATAACGAGACTAATCTTGACATCCACAGGCTACACCAACAATGATCAACAATACTGTACGCACTAACAAGGGTTTAAATACACAAACAAGATGAGGTACAGGTGTGTGCAGGCATGGCCATAAACATATACTCCCAAGTCACGTGGCAGGCCAAACCGTGTGACTCGCAGGAGGCAAACGTTCTGTGACAGCAGCCACACTCATACACACACAAGCATAGTGCAACTCTGTGTTTACGCATCAATGATTGAATGTGCAAGTGCATGTATATGCAAGTTTAAATTATTATGCACAAATGTAAATAGTAGGCTATTTATGTGAAAATGTTTCATATGTATGTGCAAGTACAGTTTCCCTGATTTCTCTTTAAACGGGCCCTCATAGTTCAGCAGTAATGAGGCTAGTTAGATTTTGCTCAGAATTAAGTACACTTTGGAATGTTATATGTATCACAGTCTCCGGTGGTGAGCCATACATGGTTAATCAATCCAGGTTGAGGAATCTGTTAGAGTCGCTGCATTAATGACATATCTGTTTGCATTGTCAGTTGTTGCTATGGCAGCAATTAAATTAGGAAATTCAAAGAAAAACAACTCATCTCCACTCTTGGAACTTTAGAACCCCCTCTGTCCCGTGTCATAATGTCACACATGAGTGGAATCCCATGAACACCTTTACAGATCAGTCTGTGGAAAGACACTGAAGAGGACAGATCGAACAATGAGGCGTTTCTGGAGCTGGTGTGCTGGAGGTATCGAGAATGAATATATTGATACAAAGGAGGTGGAATCCAGGAGAGACTTAATAAAGAAAAGCAAAAGAGGAAAGCAGAAGTGGAATCTAAAAAAATTGAAGATAGAGTGGAAAAAACGTCCTACAGTTGGTATGGATATTTGATTATTTTTTCTGCTTTTTGGCCTTGCCTTTCTAAAAGGATTAATTTAAATCTCATGTATAAAAAAACAGTAAACTAAATAATCTTTACAATAAGGGACAAAAACTGACTTATTGAAAATGCTTTTATCCTTTGATCAGCAGTGACTAAAACTCTCATTTAAAATATGCAACACCACTTGAAGTATTAGTGCATTATTAGTCTATTACAAGGTTTTAGGCTCTTGTCAGGCTGTATGTAGTACATACAATATGTGTTCTATATATATCCAGAAGTAATGATACTTGCTCCGGCAGATTTGAAGATGGCCCATGAACGAACTGAAAGGACTGTGGCAGCATGTCTAAGTGAAGTGACTGATGGATATGACTTGTACAGATCAGCCAGGACCAAGCAGAGGCACTCTGTGGCACCTGCTTCACCAGCCCTGAAAAGGGTCAACAAAGACACCAAACCAGGTGTGGATACAAAGCAGTCAGTCGTCTTCCCTCTAGGGCCAAGAGAACATGAGTGGCTTGTGAAGTGTGCTGCAGGACAGCAGGATCAAATCTGCCAGCTTCTGCTCCAGGACATCAAGCTGGCAGAGAAGAGAAACTTCATTTCTGGCTTCACAGTACTTCACTGGGCTGCTAAACAAGGAAACAGTGAAATAGTGCGCAAGATCCTTCTTCTTTCACAGCAAGGTGGGCCAGGGGTTGACGTTAACATCAAGAGCTACGACGGCTACACCCCACTACACATGGCTGCTATTCACAGCCACGAATCAGTCCTGAGTGTTCTGGTGCGTGATTATGGTGCCAACTGCAACATACGTGACAACAGTGGCAAAAAGCCCTATCAGTACTTACACAAGGACGCCTCACCCAAGGTGAGAGAGATGCTTGGCAACCCTCACGCTGCGGATTACAAGCCCCCAGGCTATGAGCAGCACTTTTCAGATCCGCCCAAAGGGCTCAGCACTTGGAGTAAACTATTTCAGTCCAAGCACAGAAAAATACTTAGATGCGGATCAAGATTCCACTCAGCCTTGAAGCAGCTTCACCAGCCTTGACCAAGATGTGGACAGGATAGACTACATTAATTTCCCGAATGTTTCCCTACAATGAACTTCCCAAATTAAATAGCATATCCTCAAATAAACATTTTCTCTAACTTGTCTTTCACTCCTGATTTCTGTGATCAAAACCTTAAGCTTTGAAATAAATCATTTGCACATAGATGTTTGAAATATTGCATAGTCATATCTGCCTTGAACCATTGTCTGTTTTCCTTGAATATTCTCTAATGTTTTGTCTTTGAGTAATGAAATGTTTTTGAGGTCTTTCATCAGCTGTGTAAGCAAAGTGCTTCTGAGTTAGTAGTAGGAGAAGCCAGTTTATATATGAAAAATTAGTAGTGTGCTTTATATTGTTTGTAAGAACTCTTTCTTTGTATTTATAAATGTGTAGACTAAGTGCTCAGGTGAAATTAGTATGACAAAAATGTTCCAACCTATTATGGCTTAAAAGACAATTATCACCTATCCCCAAATATCAGTATTTAACTTTGCTCTTGTGTTCCAGTTCTTTTGTTTCCCTCTTTCTGTTCTTTTAATGTACTATACTGAATTAATTTATGTTTTGTAAGGTAACTCGAGGTAAATGCCTGACACAATCAAAGCCTAAGACTGAGACAAAGAAGCTATAAATTTGCATGAACACATCTGTTGAGCCTTTCCTGCTTATTCCACCCCTGAGATCAGTAGTTAAAAACTGATTTCAGCAGAGTCATTTCAAACAGAAGTAACTACAAGTCTAGAACCCCTCACGAGAAGAATATTGTACTTAGAATAACATCTTATTTTATATGTTTGTCAGATACCCAGTTTGTTAGTCTGTCTAAACTTGATTCATTTGCTCGTCACTATTCAGTCAACTTAAGGTCATCTTCTTTTGGCATTGGTAGAATTTAGATTAGTGCTGTTTGGCCGACAGTAATCACCTGATTTGGTTTTCCAACAAACTGGTATGTATGGCAGGAATGGCAGTATCCAACATCACTCCTAATCGATGGCCAAAAGAAATGTTGTAGAATGTGGTGAGTGTTTTTTTTATGTGCGCTTAATTGAAAACGTGGCAAAAGAAGAGCCTTTCTAAAGAATATACATAAAGCCCAAGAGAGAAAAAAAAATTATTTACATCAAAGTTGGAGGTGGATTCACGCTCCACACCCACTACGGTTGCCAGGAAGACCCATCGCGCTGTAAATGCATAAAGCACATTCATCAAAATGACAACACTTGTGATACATTTCACAAACGTGCCGCAAATACACAAAGCAAATTCATCAAAATGACAACACAACCCAGTGCAAATTCAGGAAAACTTACGCAACTTCAGAAGTGCTGCAAATCCAGTCACAACACAATGGAAGTTTGCCACAACAACAGAATGGCTGTTTGCAGAGGACACGGGGAGGAGATGGACTTCTGAGATCAGCGCCAAGTCTTTTGGAAGTGAAAAGTAAGTTTTTCGGTTACCATGGTTTTATTATGATATACGTGATACAGAATGAAAGACCGACCTATTCGTGCATATTTATTTATGCTAGGCTGTAGGCAGCCTTAAAAATGATGATTAAAATCCAAAATACCTACAATTAGATTGTTATTTATTTCAAATCACATTTTGTATGCATGTAGCTATAAACATCACACTTCAGATAAGATAAGAACAAGATAGTTGACCAGCATGAGCAATAACCACACTGGTCAACCAGTATAATCAGATTTGACCAGTATGACCAGTATGATTCATGAAGGTTCAACACCTTTAACATTATTTGAATCTTTTGTTACAGGCATTGTCAATTGTTTACTTACTTCAGATCATTTGAAATTAAATGTATAGATTTTTTGTCTAATGATCATTCTTAAATTGGAAAAAACTGACAATGTTTAATGACCCGTTATGTCATGGGACTGATTGCTGAGTGACTTTAAATGAACTGCAGTGAACTGAAAATGAAATGAAATGCATATTTACCATATATTAGTACTAAAAAGATGTTTCCAAAACATCATATAGTCTAGAGAGCATGTATCTGACCACAATGGTCAAGCCTTTAATGGTAGCCCATGGACTAATGGGAGTGATGTATAGCTCCATTATTTTGTTCCTCTAATTAGTAAAAATATATCTTCATATATTTTTGCTGTTCATGTGCAAGTGCAGTAGATCAAATCCTGCTTGTGCAAGAGAAACATGGTGAGGTCCAAATGCACCAGCTAACTGACAAATTTATTATATGGAGGTTTGTTATTTTGTAGAGGTCCATTTAGTTTAAAGTATATTGATTGAAAAAAAAAAGTTTAATCTTTGGTGGCTATAACTTTCACCTGGTGCTGAATTTCACTCTTTGGACATTTATTCGTCCGGTTTGAAAGACTTATTTTTTTCTTTGTGTTTTTCCCTTTATCTCAACACAGATTTATATAGACAGGTTTTACACTGTCGTGATCCTATACTTTAATGGCAATGCATTTTATACTTTAGCTAATTCTGTACAATGAAATTTAGGAGTATAGGTCTTACTTTGAGGACACTAGGCTAATTTGAAATTTGTCTGTATGTCATTTTCAGTAGGAATAACCTGCTTCTCAGGGAACATCAGCAGAGATGAGATGGCCAGTAGCAGAGGGGAGATTGATGAGACCTTCCCAGCACTACCTTGGGAGGGACCAGAGAGATCAGGCAAGAAAAAAAAAAAGATTATTTGGTCCAAAACAAACCATTCACCAACATGTTTACTGTTGCAGGTTTTTAATGAAAAAATATCAGATCAGTATTGATATTGGTTGACATTAAAACACAGGATGTTGACATTGGA
This sequence comes from Electrophorus electricus, assembly GCF_041902795.1. Taxonomy (NCBI): domain Eukaryota; kingdom Metazoa; phylum Chordata; class Actinopteri; order Gymnotiformes; family Gymnotidae; genus Electrophorus; species Electrophorus electricus. Next base: position 18,311,193 of record NC_137497.1, on the reverse strand, counting down.
TTGGTACAGAAAAACTGGTATCATGCCATCGCTATCATTTACAGCTGTGTGATAACAGGCTGAAATCGTGAAGAGCTGATAATGTCCTCGGGCATCAGATTCAATGATGATGACACCTACTATTACAACGTCCTTCTAATGACCTACAAAGCACAACGGTCTTGCTCTACAGTACCTTAGCAAATTCATGAGAACAGGAGAGAATATACAGCAGTGCCATGAGTTCTATATGGCATCAAGTAAAATTGACTTTTTTGGGTATTAAAAGCAAAAAACAAAAAACAAACTCTATTCCTGATGCTACTCCATTATGTATGTATGTGTGTGTGTGTGTGTGTGTGTGTGTGTGCGGGTGCGCGTGCGTGTGTGCGTTTGTGCGTGTTTGTGTATAATACAACATTTAAGCTACCTTGGTCTTTCCTTGTGTTTCCCTTCCTTCTACTTTCACTTCTGTTTGCTGGTTTTCTCATCACTCTTTTACAGCTTTGTTGCCTAGCCAAAGCTGTTATAGTGGTCTGATGAGCTAAGTCACAATTATAGACAAACACAGTCTAACAATAATTAAAAACACACAAATTCACAGTTGTACTCATCATGTCTGTTAGTAAGCATATTGAGTAAACATCCACATTGTTGGCCAAAAAAGGTCAGTGAACACTTAGAACACTTAAAAATGTACAACCAGGGGCCTGTATCAGAAAGCAGGTTTAGTGAAAACTCAGTTAGTTGGCTTAGAGTTGAAACAAACTTGAGATTTTCTGTTTCACAAAGAGGGTTTGGCTGACTGGGCTCACTGCACAACACCGGGTATTTGCTATTTATTTGATGGGCTATTCATTTTTATCTGATGGATGAGCAGCCAAGACAAAATGATGCTGTACCTGTAATCCTTAATCAAAACCTGCACAAAGGAAAATCTTTTTAAGATCCAGATTTAAATAATTGCACATAATATGGAGCGGTCACCATTTATAGGATTTAAAAGTAAAAGATGTCCAAAACAGATGTCTGTCTTAGAAAAGCAATGTTAATCACCTCAAAAACGATGGACGTGCTAATAGCAGTTTTCCTGCACGCACTGCCTTTAGCAAAATGCATGCCAGCAGTTTGGACTTACTCATCCATGCAGTCTGTACTTCACATGTGGACCTGCTATCCAAATGCATCATTTTTTCTTTCTTTTTCAATTTTCATTTGATAAAGCTGTGATTGCATATGAGGTCATTTAAAACTAAACGTTTGTAATTTGCAGGACAACCTCGGCCAATGGAATGTTTGCTGTCTAACACTGAAGCTTGAATATCTGACAACAGTTTACCAGGCTTGAATATCTCTACAGTTAACCGGACATTGAGAGTGCTTCCAAACGCACATGGCCTTGACAGACACACATGCCTGCTCCCTGCTTTCATAGACCCAGTCAGTGCAAACACAAGGAAATAAAGGTAGAGGCATATCGGAATAGCAGCAAATGAATAAGAACAACAGGTGTCTTTGTAACACATTTCAAGTAGAAACTAGTACTATGTAAATTATCATGTCAGGTTTGTGTTGGTCAAGAGCATGTGCCATAATCGGTTTGTCCGTCTGCTTATGCTGTGGTATCTAGAATGTCTCACAGTCATTAGAAAAATAAGTACCAGAATCCTTTATTGTTTTATTTGAAAGTATGTGATCTGAAATAAATCATCTAATTGTAGGTATTTAGCTCGAAACTAGAGTTGTATTATATAGAATGTCATCAGGTTGAATGGGAATGTAAAATAGTAGCTAGTGGGACCTCTGTGTTCCGTCCCACTCAATGATGTACACCAGGTTGTGAATAAAAGGGGTTTCCTTTTATTTTCCACACTATAACAAGTTCAGCAACCACATTTAATTTCACTGAGGGGTCAGCTAGTAAGCCCACAGGAGGTATGTCTCGCTCTGCCATGCACCTCCCAGTAAATGTTACAACTTCTTCCATAATAACAATATAATAAAATATATAAATTAAAGGAAGCTGTTGTCATATAGTGTAGTCGTTTGAGTATAAATAATGATCTCATAATAATCTTATCTACATATTCTTATACATTTACAGAGTAACATTCACTCATATACTCAAATTTCATATCATACATAGAAAACGTCCATCTCATCCATTGTAGTTTTTTTTCCTGATCAATAATACAAAAAAAAATTAAAAAATGAACAGCACCCAGCGATGAACCTCAATTATTTCAAGCTAACTATAAAACAGCTTAAGTCAGCATTTGCTTGCAGGTAGAACACAAAATATTCAGATTAATGCATCTGAGTTAAAAATTAAACACAATGAAATCAAATTAAATTGACTCACCTACAACAAGCTCAGCAATCACATTTAATTTTACTAAGTGGTCAGCTAGCCAGCCTATACAAAACAGGGTATTGTTAGAAATTCTGCACATGTAATTCACTTAGCTTCACATCTCACACTGCTTATAATTATAAGATAACGTATCCACATTCGTAATAATGTGATGAAATCTGCCAACAATAGTGAGACTGAGCATATTAAATAATAAGACAAACTGATCACTTAGTCCACATATTTCTAAATGAGAAGAAAAGTTCTTACAAACAATATAAAGCACACAATTATATATGGGAAAACAGTTACATTTGTCATTAAGAGAAGCACTACTTTATAGATAGAAAGCATTACGTATTACACAAACGTCATAACTGTCCTAATATTAATAGTTCAACAGTCTTCCTCTGTCTATTATGCACACTGTAAACATGTTAAATATCTGCCTTGCTGTTACAATGAAATGACTTCCGGCACCCTGAAAATTGTTTTACACACACGCAGCTGTAACGAGGTGGCCTGAGTACCGAGGGCAGGGAGCAGGATGCACAGACTCAATCGACATGGACGAACATTTATTACATACAACATAACGGCACTCACATATAACATGAACATGAATACGTTTAACAATAACGAGACTAATCTTGACATCCACAGGCTACACCAACAATGATCAACAATACTGTACGCACTAACAAGGGTTTAAATACACAAACAAGATGAGGTACAGGTGTGTGCAGGCATGGCCATAAACATATACTCCCAAGTCACGTGGCAGGCCAAACCGTGTGACTCGCAGGAGGCAAACGTTCTGTGACAGCAGCCACACTCATACACACACAAGCATAGTGCAACTCTGTGTTTACGCATCAATGATTGAATGTGCAAGTGCATGTATATGCAAGTTTAAATTATTATGCACAAATGTAAATAGTAGGCTATTTATGTGAAAATGTTTCATATGTATGTGCAAGTACAGTTTCCCTGATTTCTCTTTAAACGGGCCCTCATAGTTCAGCAGTAATGAGGCTAGTTAGATTTTGCTCAGAATTAAGTACACTTTGGAATGTTATATGTATCACAGTCTCCGGTGGTGAGCCATACATGGTTAATCAATCCAGGTTGAGGAATCTGTTAGAGTCGCTGCATTAATGACATATCTGTTTGCATTGTCAGTTGTTGCTATGGCAGCAATTAAATTAGGAAATTCAAAGAAAAACAACTCATCTCCACTCTTGGAACTTTAGAACCCCCTCTGTCCCGTGTCATAATGTCACACATGAGTGGAATCCCATGAACACCTTTACAGATCAGTCTGTGGAAAGACACTGAAGAGGACAGATCGAACAATGAGGCGTTTCTGGAGCTGGTGTGCTGGAGGTATCGAGAATGAATATATTGATACAAAGGAGGTGGAATCCAGGAGAGACTTAATAAAGAAAAGCAAAAGAGGAAAGCAGAAGTGGAATCTAAAAAAATTGAAGATAGAGTGGAAAAAACGTCCTACAGTTGGTATGGATATTTGATTATTTTTTCTGCTTTTTGGCCTTGCCTTTCTAAAAGGATTAATTTAAATCTCATGTATAAAAAAACAGTAAACTAAATAATCTTTACAATAAGGGACAAAAACTGACTTATTGAAAATGCTTTTATCCTTTGATCAGCAGTGACTAAAACTCTCATTTAAAATATGCAACACCACTTGAAGTATTAGTGCATTATTAGTCTATTACAAGGTTTTAGGCTCTTGTCAGGCTGTATGTAGTACATACAATATGTGTTCTATATATATCCAGAAGTAATGATACTTGCTCCGGCAGATTTGAAGATGGCCCATGAACGAACTGAAAGGACTGTGGCAGCATGTCTAAGTGAAGTGACTGATGGATATGACTTGTACAGATCAGCCAGGACCAAGCAGAGGCACAATGTGGCACCTGCTTCACCAGCCCTGAAAAGGGTCAACAAAGACACCAAACCAGGTGTGGATACAAAGCAGTCAGTCGTCTTCCCTCTAGGGCCAAGAGAACATGAGTGGCTTGTGAAGTGTGCTGCAGGACAGCAGGATCAAATCTGCCAGCTTCTGCTCCAGGACATCAAGCTGGCAGAGAAGAGAAACTTCATTTCTGGCTTCACAGTACTTCACTGGGCTGCTAAACAAGGAAACAGTGAAATAGTGCGCAAGATCCTTCTTCTTTCACAGCAAGGTGGGCCAGGGGTTGACGTTAACATCAAGAGCTACGACGGCTACACCCCACTACACATGGCTGCTATTCACAGCCACGAATCAGTCCTGAGTGTTCTGGTGCGTGATTATGGTGCCAACTGCAACATACGTGACAACAGTGGCAAAAAGCCCTATCAGTACTTACACAAGGACGCCTCACCCAAGGTGAGAGAGATGCTTGGCGACCCTCACGCTGCGGATTACAAGCCCCCAGGCTATGAGCAGCACTTTTCAGATCCGCCCAAAGGGCTCAGCACTTGGAGTAAACTATTTCAGTCCAAGCACAGAAAAATACTTAGATGCGGATCAAGATTCCACTCAGCCTTGAAGCAGCTTCACCAGCCTTGACCAAGATGTGGACAGGATAGACTACATTAATTTCCCGAATGTTTCCCTACAATGAACTTCCCAAATTAAATAGCATATCCTCAAATAAACATTTTCTCTAACTTGTCTTTCACTCCTGATTTCTGTGATCAAAACCTTAAGCTTTGAAATAAATCATTTGCACATAGATGTTTGAAATATTGCATAGTCATATCTGCCTTGAACCATTGTCTGTTTTCCTTGAATATTCTCTAATGTTTTGTCTTTGAGTAATGAAATGTTTTTGAGGTCTTTCATCAGCTGTGTAAGCAAAGTGCTTCTGAGTTAGTAGTAGGAGAAGCCAGTTTATATATGAAAAATTAGTAGTGTGCTTTATATTGTTTGTAAGAACTCTTTCTTTGTATTTATAAATGTGTAGACTAAGTGCTCAGGTGAAATTAGTATGACAAAAATGTTCCAACCTATTATGGCTTAAAAGACAATTATCACCTATCCCCAAATATCAGTATTTAACTTTGCTCTTGTGTTCCAGTTGTTTTGTTTCCCTCTTTCTGTTCTTTTAATGTACTATACTGAATTAATTTATGTTTTGTAAGGTAACTCGAGGTAAATGCCTGACACAATCAAAGCCTAAGACTGAGACAAAGAAGCTATAAATTTGCATGAACACATCTGTTGAGCCTTTCCTGCTTATTCCACCCCTGAGATCAGTAGTTAAAAACTGATTTCAGCAGAGTCATTTCAAACAGAAGTAACTACAAGTCTAGAACCCCTCACGAGAAGAATATTGTACTTAGAATAACATCTTATTTTATATGTTTGTCAGATACCCAGTTTGTTAGTCTGTCTAAACTTGATTCATTTGCTCTTCACTATTCAGTCAACTTAAGGTCATCTTCTTTTGGCATTGGTAGAATTTAGATTAGTGCTGTTTGGCCGACAGTAATCACCTGATTTGGTTTTCCAACAAACTGGTATGTATGGCAGGAATGGCAGTATCCAACATCACTCCTAATCGATGGCCAAAAGAAATGTTGTAGAATGTGGTGAGTGTTTTTTTTATGTGCGCTTAATTGAAAACGTGGCAAAAGAAGAGCCTTTCTAAAGAATATACATAAAGCCCAAGAGAGAAAAAAAAATTATTTACATCAAAGTTGGAGGTGGATTCACGCTCCACACCCACTACGGTTGCCAGGAAGACCCATCGCGCTGTAAATACATAAAGCACATTCATCAAAATGACAACACTTGTGATACATTTCACAAACGTGCCGCAAATACACAAAGCAAATTCATCAAAATGACAACACAACCCGGTGCAAATTCAGGAAAACTTACGCAACTTCAGAAGTGCTGCAAATCCAGTCACAACACAATGGAAGTTTGCCACAACAACAGAATGGCTGTTTGCAGAGGACACGGGGAGGAGATGGACTTCTGAGATCAGCGCCAAGTCTTTTGGAAGTGAAAAGTAAGTTTTTCGGTTACCATGGTTTTATTATGATATACGTGATACAGAATGAAAGACCGACCTATTCGTGCATATTTATTTATGCTAGGCTGTAGGCAGCCTTAAAAATGATGATTAAAATCCAAAATACCTACAATTAGATTGTTATTTATTTCAAATCACATTTTGTATGCATGTAGCTATAAACATCACACTTCAGATAAGATAAGAACAAGATAGTTGACCAGCATGAGCAATAACCAAACTGGTCAACCAGTATAATCAGATTTGACCAGTATGACCCTGCTGATTATACTGGTTGAATAGCTTGGTCAAGTTGTTTATACTGCTGGACCCACTGTCCAGTTGGAAATTGTAGCTAAACCATCAAACTTGAACCAAAACATAGCCTTTGCTGGTCTACCAGATGGTTAATCAGATGGTTTAACTGCATAAGGTACATCTATTGCCTGGATGTCCAGCTTTTCAACTATCTTGACCATCATTGACCAGATTAGTTCATCTGACAGCAGCAAATTAGCTGGATTTTGTAGCTAGGGCTGTAGCATGCCTGTTACTGAGGTCCAGTTTACCATAGAGATATAGAGATCTATTTTAACAGTGCAAACATATATAATAGGAAAGTAATAACATAATTTCGGTATTTAAAGAAAACATTAGAATTCATGAAAGAAAATGTCCCCGCACAGACTTCCTCGACATGGACGAACATTTATTCCAACAACATAAAGGACAAATGTGGCACTCACATGAAAACAAACAATGAACATGAGCACACTAAACGCTAATGACTTTTAACATTTAACACGATAATTAAACAAACAGTCAAGACTCGATACATAGTTACAAACACGCTACACTAACAATGACCAACACACTGCACACCTTGACATGATTTTAAATACACAGACAAGACGAGGTACAGGTGTGTGCAGGCGTGGCCACAAACATCCTCCCAAGTCACGTGGCGGGCCAAACCCCATGACTCGCAGGAGGCAAGCGTTCCGTGACACCTCAAAATAGTTTTATTGACTTTTAAAAACAAATTATTTAATTGAGAAATAATCAAGTGATTAAAGTAAATAAAAGTTATGAGTCTTAAATGAATACGTCCCAGTCTTTAATGTCTGCTCTGCTCCGCTGCCGGTCATGTACTGATACTCAAACACACGTATGGGTCTCGGTTGTGTGTGTGTCTCTCTCTTTCTCTCTCTCTCTCTCTCTCTCTCTCTCTCTCTCTCTCTCTCTCTCTCTCTCTCTCTCTCTCTCTCACACACACACACACACACACACACACACACACCTCTTCACATCTTATCTGCCATATGTATTCAAACAGGGGAATAAGCAAACTTTTCAGAAAACATCACAAAGTTTTCATTTATTTATTTATTTTTTCTCTGATCTCTAACCAATGTGGTTACTCTATAAGTTTTATCACACAAGGTTTTTGTCCGTTATCACACGTTGTACTCTTACCACTTTCAGTGCATTCCACAACTGAGAGAGGTGTTGGGGGAGGGACGTAATTTACAACTTTTATCCAAAAACCATCTCTTTCCCCACCAACTTTTTCTTAAAGCCGTATATTCAGCACTTCACTCCTTTAGGTCACAGCCGTAATTGTAAGCGATACATCTGAAAACTTTGCCAAGTAGTTCGAACGAACATGTCCATGGATCAACCATTATCCTTTTTTTATCAGCAGGTAAGCAATTCAGTAATGCCTAACTAATTCATGCTAAACCTTATATTAGTATAAGTTACTAAAAAGGCTGATGTGTATTTAGCTACTTATTTAGCTAATGGTTGAAATACTTTATTGTGCGTTGTATGATTTAACTCAGTGGATCTTAGCATTGTAATTAATTTCAGGTCTAGATAAAACAGACATTTTAACAAACAATCAATACGCATTATCTACAAGCTATCATAACTATTCTTCTGCGAGCTATCTAGGAAAGGATATTGTCAATGTCTTTATTCTAATGATTATTGGTCAATATGTAATATGACCATTGTGCTATAGAGTACATGAAACATTTTGATCGACGGCTATTCTTATTCTCAGGGGTAGCTAAATAGAAAAACTTTAACTTCGAGGTCGGTTAATCTATTTACTTAAATTAACCAATACATGTATTTTCATAGCTCCACTTCAATACATTTGACCTCTCCTCCACATACAAACACACATACACACACAATTCAGCACAACAACCATGGCACAAAAGTAACCACTAGTATCCCTTCCAACTGTTATTGGTAATATACATTCATAGAAACAGTCCTCAGTGTTGATCTGTCTGCAAAGTTAATGTTGTCTTTCAACTCGAGTTTAAATGACCGTGATAGTTATAGGGAAAATGTATGAATTAATATGTTGTATAAGACAAACTCTGAAATAAACTGCTATATTGAATAAAATATATATTAAAATAATAATATAATATTATTAATAATAATAATAATAATCTCTATTATTAATAATATCAATTATTAAGAATACTATTAAGAATAATATCTTATTATTATATTATCAGTGGTATTATTATTAATAAGAATTATATATATATATATATATATATATATATATATATATATATATCATTTTTTTTTACTGAACATATCTGTTGTTTGAATATTTGGTCTGATTATCTGATTATGTATCATTCCACAAAATATCGCTACCCATGAATTCATCATCATTATCTTATAGACTCTAAGTTTTTATTTGTGATAATCACATCTTGTAGCGCATGCACATGGAAAATATGTACAAATCAAATTGCAAATTAAGACATTTCCCAGCTTTAGCTTATTATTTCCCTTATGTATATTTTCACTATGAATTCACCATAATATTCATCCTTATTATTCATTATTAAATTTCTTTAATTTCAAATTTATACTGCATTCCAGTCTTCTATGACTGGATGATTCTTTTCTTGAAGGGCAACAATGATGGCTCATGAGGCATTTCAGGATCTATGGGAGCTTGTAGAGAATTAGCAAATATTTTAGATCCAATTATCCAAAAGGGATCTGTCATATCGCCTGATTCCTCATCTCACTACAACACCCAGCAGGCAGTTCGTCACCCAACCCAGCACTCCACCAATCCTGAACTTCACATCAGATCATCATCACCTGAATATTGACTTCACCTGTGTACTTGGTTATTTAAGCCTGTCTCTCACATTTGGATTTTGTGAAGTATTGCCACTAGTTCTGACTGTGCATACCGAGTGTTATTTCCTTGATTGCTTTCCCGTGTTTTTGCTCTCCGGACTACTGATTTTTGCCTACCCATTTTGTATTGTTTGCCTGATTAGTTTTTTGTTCGCTGGTTATTAGACTGATTACCTACATGATTTGGACTACCCCTATATTGGCTTTCCTGGTTTCGACCCTGGCTTGTTCACCCATTACAAAGTTGGAACATCATAAATCTATCTATCTACATCCGCGAGCATCTGGCCTTCTTTGTCACGTTACAAGGTCTGACAAATCACATTCTGGTCTGGGATGTGCAGTTGTTTTCCAATTTTTCTCATTAAAATTTTACTTTTTCAAAACATCTTCCAGTCTTTACATTTTTTTTAAATTTTCCAATTTTTAATTTTTTAATTTTCATTTGGGAAAGTGGGTAATAAAGGTTGACACCTTTGGTGTCAGGTTGGTGCAGTTTCTCAGCTGAATTTGGAGCACAATAGTGGTACCAGGAGTAGTATATTACAACTTAGTCAGACTTGTTCCACAAAACCAGCTATCTGAGGGATGTTTTATGTGGGGCTGGATGGTATGGGAATCTGATATATTTATTATTTAGTTGGGTTATGGCTGCTAACCAAGCCTGTAAAATATTGGCTGTCCCATCAACTAGTGGTTGGAGCCTTTTGCAGAAAACTGAGAAAAAATACAGAATGTCACAGAAATAGAAATTTTATTAAAATGCTGGAAGCACAGGCAAAAACCTTTATTTTTAGAAACTGCAGGATCTACCAGAACTAACTACATCATATGTAAAACAGCTAACTCAACATCCTGCAAAACAACTTTCCTTCAAACTTGAGTAGTGTGCAGAATATGTTTGTGCACATTCTAGAGTATCTTTCTCTGGAACAGTTGGCAGTGGCACTGAGTTGGACATAAATATCAATTCAGCCTTTATTTTTAATGGAAACTTCTCGCAGACCTTACTCATGTGGGTTAGATATTTTTGTTTCAGTGCACAGTAACAACAACAGTAACAACAACCTAACACTTTACTCTGAAACAATGAAATCATAATTATGCAAATATATGCATAAAATGATTGAGTATATGTGTATAGTAGAGAGTGTGTATGCTGTATATGTATATGAGCTTTGCTCATCAAAGCTGGGAAATGCCTTATGTATAGAGCTTGGTTCAAAATTCGTCACCATTGTCCTGAGTATTACAAACACAGACTTGAATAATATTTAAACCCTACAAATCCTTCTGTGGCCTGCTTCATGTTTTATCAAGTAAAAGGATTCAATTTTATTTCATTGCAACCAGAAAAATATACAAATGTAAATATTATTCAAGGTAATAATTTAAACACAAAGCTCTTGTGGGCTGTTTTTGCATGTTCACCTTTCAGAATTTACCTGACACTTTTATCCAAAGTGACTTACAACTATGACCGCATATAACTTGAGCAATTGAGGCTCAGGGACCTAACAGTAGCAACTTGGCAGTGGTGGAGCTTGAACCAGCAATCTTCCAATTACAAAGCAAGTACCTTAACCACTGAGACACCACTGCCCGCATGATTTATTGATATTCTATGCTAGTATTATGAGGGATGGACCTTTCAGAGTACCTGGAAGTAGGGTACATGAGCACTGTACCAGTATGTGAAGGAGTGCAGGGCTGGTGAGGGGTGTTACAGTATGACACATTAGAAGACAACACTGCACTAGTATGACATAGTAGTAGACAGCACTGCTCTAATATGACACAGAAAACAACACCGCACTAGTATTACTAGAAGTCAGCACTGCACTAGTATGATTAGAAGTCAGCACTGCACTAGTATGATTAGAAGGCAGGACTGCACTAGTATGACACAATAGAAGACTTCCAGTGCTCACTTTCAGCAGCAACCACTGCCTGCAAGATGTCAGGGCTTTTTAGTAGTGTTTCCAAACCTGCCTCCTGTAGCTTGTATTCTTTTCAAACAATGATAGGATGCTGCTTACTGGAGTTTACTTTAGATGTTACAGTGACAATAATGGTGATATAGATTAAACATTGACTACAGCAAGAATCAGCTGCCTTAGGATCTCTCAAGACAAAGGTTCCTTTACACTCCACATCAAGCAGCTATGTAACTAACTGAGAGTGATTCAAGAATTATTTGCAATACCAACCTTATGAAGCAATGCTAAACATTACATTCACATACAGATTACATTTATAATGTTTGGCAGACACTCTTAGCCAGAGTTGCATACATATATTACTTAAATAAGATAAAATAAGATGCAAATAAATACATAAATGAAAAAATACACAACACCAAGTCTCTCCAGTTCATTTATCCCCTGACAAAATGTCACATGTACCCATAATCATTTACATGACCATCAGTTCCTCACTGCACATCAACATCAGTGTGCACAGCCAAAAACCTTTATTTTTAGAAACATTTTAAAGTGGGCATGTAAGATGGACTATTTTGAAGTTAATTAGTATAATCCATTTGACATCCAGGAGAGAAAGTCTTCTCAGTACTACTCTCAGTGCTCTCATACAACCAGTAAAGCACCGTGATTGTTCCTGCGCTGCACTGCATCAGAATATGTAGTTCATAACTGACCCTTCATTTTGTCACTTCAATTAAATGATCAGATATATTAGTCATCTTATATCTAACACACTCATCCTGAATAATTATATCTGTAATGTATTAGGACTAATAAATAAGAGAGTACATTGCATGACTAGATGGCAGGACAGCAGTTTTGCACCTGCACCAAACCGTAATAAACCATATATTTGCTGTGACCCAAACTAGATGATTCACTAAACTTGTCTGGGCATCATGAGTTATTTAACAATGGCAGAAGCCATTGGTATATTACTTTAGAATCAAGTATAGTCTACAAGATGAATGACATGGGAAAACTTTAAAGTTGCCAGGGTTAAACCAAAGTATCTACTCACTGCATTTGTGTACGCCATATGTAGTAGTGTCTGATCCTGGAACGACGTCACTGCTAACTAAACACATTTGATAACAGCTTTAGGAACGAAGTGGAAAAAATATGGATTATTTTCAGTAATTAGTTACAATTCTTTATCAGACCACTCACATGACAGGGGAGGCGCGCTTAAATCAGAATCCCAGTCGAACAGACTAAAGTCCTGATCCCCATCGTCCGAGTCATCTTAGAAAAAAATCAACATATTTGATTCACTTATTCTAGTATAAATGTGATTAATAAACATGCTTTTAAAAATACTTTTACGTGGAGAAGGTGGCCTACAGGTTAGTGTGGTTGAACAGTGTGAATAGACCTGGAGTTATTTAGACGTATGTTATAAGCCACAGTGACCTCTGTATACGTTTCTATAGATGTCACTGGTTGCACGCGGTCCCCTGAAAAACTTGTGAGCTCTGCCTGAGGGCTCGATGAATAGTGGATGACGGTAGAGGGATTCACCCCTTCTGTCTCTGTGTGACAAATTAACGCACTGCATAAACTTTTAGACATAAAGTGGATTTTTAACATATGGTAGATGCACTCTAGAAATGATTACCTTGTAACAAATCATTCAGTATCTGAACTGTTTTATCAGCTTGTGTCCTTATATCTGCAAACAAAAAGTAACAAAAAATGTAAATGATAAATAAAATATATAAAATTAAAAGTTTGTATAAAAGTTCACAAATAAGAAATTACCTTGGTCGGCAATTCTCTCCACAGATTCAAGGAACTCATGAATGTCGGAAACTACGGAAATACATAAAACAGAATTATAGACCATGAGCAGAAAAGATCACCATGATGGTATTATTTTATACAAAAACTGCATTGATGTTACATCATGTATGGGTTAATTTAAGTAAATAGATTCACCTACTTCAAAGTTACAAGTTTTTCTATTTAGCTACCCCTGAGAATAAGAATAGCCGTCGATCAAAAGAGTTTTAGTCAATCAAAATGTTTCACGTACTTTATGGCACAGCAGTCATATTGCATACTGACCAATAATCATCAGAATAAAGAGACTGACAATACCCTTTCCTAGCTAGCTCGCAAAAGAATAGTTATGATAGCTTGTACATAATACGTATTGATTGTTTGCTAAAATACATTTAAGTTACGCAACCGGTAGAGATATCCTATCGGCTAATTCATAAAATACTTTCGTGAAAGAACGTTACGCCACCCATCCCGACCGCCCATCCTGAGCCTGTTCCTGGCCTAGTGGTGGCCTCCTGGCCTGTCCCCACCACCCAAGAGGTCTCTCAATCCCTGGGGGTACACCCCTGGATCTCCCTGCAGCACCACTGACTGCCGTAGCCTCGACTCCAGACCCAGCAGCGCCGCTGAGCAGTGCAACCCCATCTTTGGGCCTTGTGGACCCGCCGCTGACCAGTGCAGCCGTGCTTCTGGACCCGCTGACCCCCACAGCCGCACCTCCTGGACCCGCTGCCACTGACTGCCACAGTTGCGCCTCCAGGCCCTGCAGCACCGCTGAGCAGCACAGCCTCGTCTTCGGGCCTCCCGGTCCCGTCGCTGACCAGCACAACCACACCTCCAGACCCGCCACACCTCCAGAACGCCTTAGCTGTGCCTCTGGACCTCCCGGACTTGCCGCTGAACACCACAGCTGTGCTTCTGGACCTCCTGTACTCGCCACTGAACACCGCAGCCGCACCTCTGGACCTCCGGGACTCGCCGCTGAACGTCGCGTCACTGGGCCTGGCTGTTCCTAGAGTGGAGGAGGCCACTCCACTAGTTCCAGCACCATGTGCCAGGCCTGTCCCAGCATCACGTGCCAGACTTGTCCCAGCGCCACGTGCCAGGGCTGTCCCCGTGGTCGCTCCTTGAGATGTGGCCCCTGTGGCTGCTACAGGTGTGCATCCGATGACATTTGGGACTCCCTCAGTCACACCTTGTGGTGAGCCGGTGACCCTTGAGGCCCCTCTGTCAACCTCCCGGACCCATACGAAATCTTTGGTTATGCCGGGAATCACTTTTGAAACTCTGCTCCCTGAGGCTGCTGCGCCAGCCCCCGTTACAGCTCCCATGTCTGCTTCAGTGTCCCCAGTTCCTGTGTTGCCTGCTCCTGTTCCCAGTTTCGTCTTTGTTCCTGTCTGTACATCCATGCCTGTTTATGTCAACCTGGTGAGACCTGTTATCCTGCCATGCGGCATTTCCTTGCCTGTCCCAGTGCCTGTATCCGTGCCAATTGTGTACTTTGTTCCTGTGCCAGTCATCCTAGATATACGAGCCTTTGCTTTGGTTATGTCCCTATTTCCACATCTGTGCCTGCTACCAGCATGTCCCCTCTCCTCTCCTCTCCTGACTCTACACCCTCCTCCTGTTCCAGCTGCGTTACTAGTCCGCCTGCTTTCCCCCTTCCTTCTTCTGTCCCTCGAGCTACCTGGACTCCTGTACCCATCCGGGGCTTAGCATTGGATCCTGTGTATGCCCTTAGTCCTGCCACTAAGCCTGTCTGTAGTCCTGCCCCTGGACCCGTCCCTTCTTTGTTCACTCCAGGTGTTTCCCGATCTGCTTCCTGTTCTGTCTGTTTCGGTGTTACATCTTGCACGCCCCGGTGTTGCGCGCATTAGTGGGGGGTTCTGTCAGGAGTGGCTGCCATCCTGGCATCCCTGTTGTCATGGTTTCTCTGTCGTCTGTTTTCCTGCACTTGCCGGTTCCGCTCCTTAGTTTTGTTTTTGCTGCCCCTAGTCTGTTCTTTCATTCCAGTCTGTGTTTTGGTTCTCCCTGTTCAGCTAAGTCTGTTTAGTGCATGATTGTTTTGGTTATTCATACCCTGTGTTTGCTCTTCTACTTTGTCAGTTATTTTGCTAAGTCATGTTCCCTCTGTCATGTCTATGTTACGCTTCCTGTACTGTCGTCACCATTGCTTAGTTTGTGTATTATTTTGTCTCAGTGTTTTCTCCTCACCTTCGGTTTGTTCTAACCTCAGTGTTTGTATTTCCCGTGTTTATAAACTGCCCCCTACACATGCATTCGGCCTCGCGCTTGTTCTGATAGGAATCGTTACAATTACTATTTTCCTCCTAGTTTAGCTAATATGTGGCGGTAAAAAAAAAGACGACTGAACAACGTGCTCATTTTCTAATACGATTAATAATTTTCAGATCCTGACAGCGCAGACCTTGTAGGTTTTATCTAGACCTGAAATTAATTACGACACTAAGCCCCACCGAGCTAAATCATACAACGCACGATAAAGTATTTCAACCACTAGCTAAATAAATAGCTAAATATACATCAACCATTTTAGTAACTTATACTAATATAAGGTATAGCATGAAATGTCAACTGTCAATGTGGAATGCACTGAAAGTGGAAAGAGTACAACGTGTGATAACGGACAAAAACCTTGTGTGATAAAACTTATAGAGTAACCACATTGGTTAGAGATCAGAGAAAAAATAAATAAATGGAAACTTTATGATGTTTTCTGAAAAGTTTGCTTATTGCCCTGTTTGAGTACATATGGCAGATAAGATGAGAGAGAGAGACTATAGTCTGCTATAGTCGGCTAAACATTTCTGATGGACTGAGAATAAATCACACAAATTGACAATCATCGGCCCATGTGTTGCGTTCTCTGTTATATCTGTGCATGAATGTGTGATTCTATGCATGCATCTCAGTTCAGTTCAAAGTTTGTCACGTACATAGTCACACATGGTATAACTCGCAGTGAAATACTTTTGTAACTGTTCTGTCCGAGCTGAGGAGAGACACAGAGAACTACAGGGAAATGGATGAAATGGAAAATGGAAACGGACGTGGTTTGATAGTCTCTGCATGAGACTATATCGTCTGTGTGTGTGTGTGTGTGTGTGTGTGTGTGTGTGTGTGTGTGTGTGTGTGTGTGTGTGTGTGTGTGTGTGCACAAATTTAAGAGGCCAATTATTTGCACTTTTTGAACAAAAGGATAAAAATACACTCACCAAGAGGAAGGGTAAAAGACCTCAGACTTAAGGTTTCAGGTGTTCTCGAGGAACTCCTTTGTAGTAAATCCTGCTTGTGTCAGTTGTACAGAAGTTCATCTGATTTACTAGACCATCCTGAATGCTGACTCTCATTGCTGTTGAGTGCTTTGATTTTTTGCACATATCAAATGAAGACATAGTGGTGCAATGTATATGTGTGTGAGAGAGATGGAGAGAGAGAGAGCGTGAGGTGTAGTGTGTGTGTGTGTGTGTGTGTGTGTGTGTGTGTGTGTGTGTGTGTGTGTCAGTATGTGAGAACCAGGTATAGTATGTGTGTGTGTGAGAGAGAAGTGTAGTGTAGTGTGTGTGTGTGTGTGTGTGTGTGTGTGTGTGTGTGTGTGTGTGTGTGTGTGTGTGTGTGTGTGTGTGTAAAAGGATAGTGGGGTGAAATCAAACAGAGCACGATTCCGGTAGTAATTAAGCCAATAAGGGAGATTTATTTTCCTCAAAAAGACCAGTGACAGGGGCATGATGCCATAAGCAGACAAAAAAAATTATTCCAAAAAAAACCCAACAAAAAAAGAAATCCAGTAATCCACGCCAACACAGATTAACCCAAAATAAGGCAATTTAACAGGCTCCCAATTATGGCATTCAATCAACGCATCTCTCTTGCATTCCAATGCCACTCTTTATATTTAATCTTCGCCCCTTAGACCGAACCATTCTAGATACCTAATTTATTAAATTCATAATATTTCTCCCCTATGGTTCAACACAAAAGCTATCATTTAAAACATTTTCCCATTATCCAAAAATTATTAAAATAATAAGAGGGGTGCGGTCATGTGCTTCCTTCAGGCTTTTTTCATGGCAAAAGCTTTCCGTTCTTTCTCTGCCACTTCTTTTCTCAGAGAACTTTCAGAGCTGCATATTTGTTTCCTTTGGTGCCATTATCCCTCAAACCTAAATACCCCCAACAGCCAAATAGCCCTCCATCAGCCTCACAACAGCTACGCCATCAGCCACATTGCCCTCAACCACTTCTCATGCAGTTTAATACCCTTAAACAACAATTACCCCTTTAGACTAACAGCCCTCAAGCACAACTAACCAAACAGCTAAATACCCCCTCAAACTTCTCCAACTACCCCACAGCTGTAGCAACACTCTAGCAACCACTTAGCAAGACGATAACAACCATATGGGACCCCAAAAGCAACCACTTGGTAATTACCTAGCAACCACTTGGTAACACCCTGGCATGCACATAACAACTACGTGGGAATGACTTAACAGCTCAACGGTATTTCAGGATTCCATTTTACATGCAAACTGCATTTAACATCATTTCATAGTATTTATGGTGTTAATAGTAAACAACCCCTCATCCTCATCTACCCCACAGCCAAAGAACCCTCAACCAAAATTACCCCCACAGCAAAATCCCTCAACATTTACCCTAGCAGCCACATTTATTATACTAATAATCCATCATTTGTCATATAAAAAAAAGAATAAACTGATTTTAAAATCTACTCTACATCGCACGATGTCAATGATTAAATGTTAAATGTAATCCTGCAATAATGCTGAAATCCTTAAATACTGTTAAATGCTATTTAAACATGAAATGTAATTTGCTGTGGAGTAGTTGAGGATGGGAGGATTTTTAGCTGTTGAGACATATTGTAGTTGGCTTTAAATATAATGTCACCAAATTGCACCCTTTCATAACCAGTTACACTCAATGTTTCTATACCTGTAATTTGTCTTTTTTCCAATGTAACTGAATAAGAGAAATAATTTCCCCACATTATGGTGTCATTGTAGAAATACCTCAAAGAAATGTTTGTCATTTACTTCATTTAAATCATCTTAGATTCTGACTGGCTACAGTTGCTCTAGTTGCTGAATACAGAAGGTTATGATTTAGATGGTAAAAACCAATGCCAGTTTTATGAAGTATTTAAGAGGAAACAAAGGCTAAGCCACAAATTTAATTATTTAACTTATTTAGAGGTGATGTGAGATAATCTGAACCTACAGAAACACAAATGTGGACATCATTGTACATTTACAGGATTTTGCAACTTATAGAAGTTCATTATAGTCTCTATCAAATACACATGTTCATGTGAAAATAGAGAGGTCAATGTCAGTAATACTCACGCTAAAGTCCTGCCTAGAGTGGAACTTGGATGTGGGCCAAAATGTTATAATTATGTTATGAATTAACTGTAATTAATTAATATGTTCTTATTGTGTTGACCCTTTTATTAGCAGCAAATACGTACATTACATGTGATTAACAAAATCCAATGACATATGACCAGTTGTACATACATACTGAAGTTAGCCGACTGACTAACATGTCTTGCACGGAGTGAAAGTCAAGTCAGTATCCATTGGTCTGTTTCTGTTTTATAGGTGGACAGCTAACTCTTTGTATTCTGCACAACAATGATTATCTATATGAAAAAAGCACTTCAGCTTCATATATGTATTGTTAATTTTGCCAATTTACAAATTAATTCAAGTATACTGATATTTCCAAATAATGGACAACATCAGTAACTTCAGAACCACTCCAGTTATGCAGAAATGGCAGTTTTTAATAAATGTCTACTCACTTTTAATGGATCTGACAGAATTATGGACATACAGACACAAAAGCAAAATATTTAAACTTATAAAATGTCTCAGAAAACGCTTCTTTTATCTTGCAAACAAAGTCTCAACTAAACGATACTGGCTTGTAAACATTTTTTGTGAAATCTTTCAAGTTATATGACCCTGCTTTATATTAAGAAGGTCTACTGATTGCAGGTGTGATGACAACCTGCAAACAAGCATGAGAACAGAAACATTAATTTCCATCATGTCATACTAAGGTCACTCTATACACTACATAATTAGGCCCACTTGTCAATCTTATGAATTATGTATTTATATAAAACTGCACTTACACAAACATCAAGACTCTCACCAGCTGTTAAACCTTAAAATTACAGTGTAACAAACGACAAACAACATAAGAAATTTGACAAACTTACCTTAACAGGCTTCAATATCTCTACTAACAGCTATAGCTAAATACTATAGCAGTCACTGTCCCAGGTCAAAAGTTTCCGTTCATTGGAAATGAATGGGGGAGACAACAATTAGTGTAAAAACTGAGCTCAGGTACAACCTCATTTGTCAGATGGACACACACACACACGCGTGTGCTCACACACACACACACACACACACACACACACACACACACACACACACACACACACACACACACACACACACCAAAGTGGGTGGAGCGTCTGCCACTCATCTATAACCGAAGTCCAAACATCACAGTAGATGAGCATCTTGTCGCTTTTAGGGGACGCTGCCCTGTCAAGCTGTATATGCCAAGCAAGCCATCTAAATATGGCATAAAGATATGGGCAATGTGTGATGCCAGGACAAGTTATGCCTGGAAAATGCAGGTCTATACTGGGAAACCTGCAGATGGTGTTCCTGAAAAGAACCAAGGGAAGCGTGTGGTTCTGGAGATGACTGCAGGTCTCAAGGGACACAACATAATGTGATCATTTCTTCACCTCCTACGCTCTTGGTGAGGAGCTGCTCCAAAAAAAATCACCATGGTGGGGACAATCAGAAGAAACAAGCCAGAGCTGCCTCCCGCCTTACTTGTTACACAGGACAGAGATTATTTTTCCTTCAGATTTGCCTTCACCAATACTCATACCCTTGTGTCCTACTGTGCAAAGAAAAGGATCAATGTACTCCTGATGACACCTCTGTACAGGGATGCAGCTGTGCGCACCAGGGAAGACAAGAAACCCAATACCATCCTGGATTACAACAGGAACAAAGGCAGAGTCGACAACCTTGATAAGGTGTGTTGATTTTGATTTTCATGTACTTCTCTATCATCAGTTTGTTTGAACTGCACTATAAAAGTAAGACTTTATTTTTGTGGAGAACAAAATTTATGAACACAGTCAGTTTTATCCATTTGAATTTGCAAATATGTTTTATATTAGATTGTTAGATGTGATGCCTTGATGCATCATGCAAAACATGAGATATTAGTTGTATGTACTCATGATTTTACCCACTTTTTGCACCTTTGCAAGTTACTGGTGCATACTCTTTTCAGAGGAAGACAGCACATTGGCCGATGGTATTATTTTTCAACATCTTAGATGTGTCATCTTAGAACACATTTGTGCTATGGATGGAGGTGAATCCAGGATGTAAGCAGGGGAAATTTTTCAAGAGGAGGCCATTTCTGGAGGAGTTGGGGAAAACCATGCTGGCACCTCACATTCAACAATACCAACACCTTCCCTGAATGGCAGCCTCAGCCGCATTGGTAACATAGATCCAGGAGCAAGAAACAAGATCACTTGCTACAAGAAAGAGGTGATAAGAGGAAGAGGTGCAGTCTTTGTACACCAAGAGATCTCAAAACAAGCATAACATGCCATAAATGCAATGCATATCTTTGCAAGAGACATGCAACAACTGATTTTGTTATCGGTTGACGTGTTTTTGCCTGATAGACTGGTTAACATGTTA
This sequence comes from Electrophorus electricus, assembly GCF_041902795.1. Classification (NCBI taxonomy): domain Eukaryota; kingdom Metazoa; phylum Chordata; class Actinopteri; order Gymnotiformes; family Gymnotidae; genus Electrophorus; species Electrophorus electricus. Next base: position 18,290,063 of record NC_137497.1, on the reverse strand, counting down.
TTGTTCTTGTTAGTTATTCGTTAATGTATGAAGACATTGATCTTGGAATATTGTGAAAATGTCAAGTGCAGTTTTGGGATAATTTCCTTTGTACAGAAGTGACCATGAAAATTTGAATTTTGACCAGGAACACAACACGTGTTACACTTTTTGTGACTGTATAAAGCATATGTCCTTGATAACTCTGACCTAAAGTACCCTGTAATAAACAGTATACCATGTGTCATCTGATTATTTCTTATACTCAATAATCCAGATATTGTTTTTTAGAACTTGCTTTCAAGTGTATAAACTCAAATCAATAAGGCACACAGGCCACTAAAAACATATAGAAGTTCAAAACTTGTAATATTCACTAGAACTTAAGTTAGTTAAATAAATCTAACACAAGAAGTAGTGACAATATGTATAGTTTTGTATGGTGAGTCTTTGTGGAATGGTTATTTCTGACCGGGAACACAAAATTGTTTAACACGAAATGAACACAACGTTTCTCGTTGCAAAATAAAATTAATCGTCAACATTTATAGGACGAAACAACTCACTAAAATGCTTCAGACGTTTGCTACCACTCACAGGCCTAAATTTAGCTGCTAAATGGCCCGTTGTCAGGTGACTAATTAGCTTGCCTACAAAGCTCTTGGCAAACAATACGCAAGCAGACACCTATACCCCCCTTGACATCCACAGTAATTTTTAGATGGCATTAGGCATCATTAGTTAGCCAGCTAGCTAACTTAACCAAATAAGACTGTAGCTGAATAAAGCAAGCCCTGGACCAAACATACACAAATTTATCAGGCTAACTAGCTTACACAGCTAGCTAATACAGTTAGCTAGGGGTTTTCTGCCATGTACACAACATTAAATAAAAATGACAGAATTACATAATCATATATCCAAATTATAATTACCAAGAACCGAGTAGTTACAACACTATTTTGTGACAACTAGCTAGCTACAATATTTGCTATTTGTGCTAATTTTTTTTCGTTATGCAAATTAAAATATACAGCTGGCCAGTTAAAGTAATTTAGCTAGCTGGCTAACTATCTTAGCTACCTTTCTTGAGGTACGTTAGCTCACGAGCTGGCTAAGTTAGCTGGCTAGGCTAGCTAAGATACCAGTTATAATAGACAGAGCATTTCGCTCTTTATATCTAAATATAAAGTTCCTCATTTTTAGTTTCTCATTCCTCAAAGCATTTTTGTTTTGTCAAGTTACAACGTTTATCTTTGTGTTGAGCTTTCTCACACTTTATTCATTAAATTTAATGAAATTTCATTTCATTTCAAAAAGCGTTTAACATAATTAAACATGATTTAATTTTCACTTAACCAGCACAGACCCTCTCCCTCACTCCCTCAGCCAGTACTATAGGGACAGCTAATCAACTCCTCATCCTCAGTTACCACAGCCAGTCACAACCCCTCACCCTCAACTATCACACAACTTCATGCTTATTATTTTCACAGCTAAACAGCCCTCGAGCACAACTACCCCTCGGCTAAATAACCCCTCAACATGAACTAAGGCACAGGCAATTACCTCTCAAAAATAACTAACCCAGTAGCTAAATAACACCTTATCCTCAGCTACCCCATAGCCAATTACCCCAAACCAAACTACCACCACCTCCATATAACCCTCAAGCACAACTGCCTCCACACCTAAATAAACCATAAAAACAACTACCCAACAGCTAAATAACTCCTCAGCCTCAGCTACCCCACAGCCAATTAGCCTTCACCACAAATTACCCCCACAGTCCCTTAACAATTACCCCCATCAGCTAAATTGCTCTCAACAACTTACCCCACAGCTTAATAACCCCTCAACAGCAATTACACCATTAGACTAATGGACATTACCCCAACAGCCAAATTCCCCCTCATGCTAAACTACTCCACAGCCATAGCAACACTCTAGCAACCACCTGACACCTGTCACACCTAACCCATCAGCAAACAAGCAATGACATCTCTTACTTATTACTAACTGCTTTGAGAAAAACTCAAAAATACTTCTGTATCAGGACAGCAGGACTGTCAGATTGATCGGGGGTGATGTACCCCTTCAGACTGTGTCCGTGGTGTATACTGTAGGAAGGAGGGACATTCTAGATGGACCCAAGTGCAGAGGAGGAAAGGGAAGTGGAGAAGAAGAAGAAGCCAACCAAAAGATGTAATCACTACAGGGAAGGGGAGTGAACTGAAAGAGTGGGAGTGCTACAGAGCACTGCACTACAATACTGGGAAGAAACTTGCAAATGTAGAGCTTGGTGATAGGCATACTTGACCAGCCCAGTATGGGGACCAAACTACTGTCCTCACTTGTCAAGGACATCCATTTTAACCACCACTCTACAGAGGAGGTGGATAAGATAGCCAGAGGAACAACAAACAAACAACTTTTTTTTTCCCTCAAAAAACAACTAGGCACACACCACCACCACCACCACCATTTAGCTGATGCTTTTATCCAGAGTGACTTGGAATCGTGACTGAGTACAACTTTGAGTAATTGAGTAATTTTGCTCACGGGCCTAACAGTGGCAGCTTGAACTGGTAACCTTCTGATTACAAGTGAAATACCTTAACCACTGAGCTTCCACAGCGCTACCACTACCCACAGTGCCCCAACAACACCAACAACATGCTACCAAAACAGTATAAAGAAAATTTCAAAAGTTACCATAGTAACCACTTCAGTAACCACCACCATTCACAACTGCAGCAACACTCTGATGCTCCTTAATAACAAAATCCACCAAATAATAAAACATCGTGACACAATAGTTACAGATGACACACAACACCTTTTTTCTTTTTCTTTTCTTTTATTCTCTTCCCTTAGATGTAGAGTTTTGCTGATGCTACATTACGGGCTGATTAAGGAGGTGTTGTCCTTCACAGTCAAACATTTCCTCATACTAAGCTTGGGTGCTGTGTGTGCTTTGTGTTGAGCCAAACTTGGCTGGCCACTAGAGGTGTGTACAGGGGAGGAGAGTGAGCTGAGTTTGATCCCAGTGATGAGTCCCTGTCGGGCGTGCGGGGCTGCCTGTTACCCTGCCCCTCATCTATCATACTGCAGCCATTTATTATAGAGAGAAATGTGAACTAAGGTCGACAATGGCACTTAAACAAAATTGCTACATCAAATAAACTTTAGACTGCATGTGTTTCTACTCCCCTGGATGGGTTTCATGTGGGCCGGTGCAGCACCTAATGATGGCACATGTGCAATGAAAGTGAAAGTTTGTATTGATGTGACCCGTCGGAGAGAGTCAGTCAGCCAACCTCACACTCCAATGTCATATTAGAAACAGGAGGCCAAATTAACCCAATAGGCTTAGTGCACCTAATGGTACTGTTCACTTATGCATACTGTCAAGGCCACAACACAGAGCATGGTAAACCTGGACTTCAGGTGACACTGTTTGGATGTTGTGCTTACTAATCCTAGCTGCAACAGTTATTTAGGTCATTATATCAGGTGATATAATCAGGTGATTACTGTCGGCCAAACAGCACTAATCTAAATTCTACCAATGCCAAAAGAAGATGACCTTAAGTTGACTGAATAGTGACGAGCAAATGAATCAAGTTTAGACAGACTAACAAACTGGGTATCTGACAAACATATAAAATAAGATGTTATTCTAAGTACAATATTCTTCTCGTGAGGGGTTCTAGACTTGTAGTTACTTCTGTTTGAAATGACTCTGCTGAAATCAGTTTTTAACTACTGATCTCAGGGGTGGAATAAGCAGGAAAGGCTCAACAGATGTGTTCATGCAAATTTATAGCTTCTTTGTCTCAGTCTTAGGCTTTGATTGTGTCAGGCATTTACCTCGAGTTACCTTACAAAACATAAATTAATTCAGTATAGTACATTAAAAGAACAGAAAGAGGGAAACAAAACAACTGGAACACAAGAGCAAAGTTAAATACTGATATTTGGGGATAGGTGATAATTGTCTTTTAAGCCATAATAGGTTGGAACATTTTTGTCATACTAATTTCACCTGAGCACTTAGTCTACACATTTATAAATACAAAGAAAGAGTTCTTACAAACAATATAAAGCACACTACTAATTTTTCATATATAAACTGGCTTCTCCTACTACTAACTCAGAAGCACTTTGCTTACACAGCTGATGAAAGACCTCAAAAACATTTCATTACTCAAAGACAAAACATTAGAGAATATTCAAGGAAAACAGACAATGGTTCAAGGCAGATATGACTATGCAATATTTCAAACATCTATGTGCAAATGATTTATTTCAAAGCTTAAGGTTTTGATCACAGAAATCAGGAGTGAAAGACAAGTTAGAGAAAATGTTTATTTGAGGATATGCTATTTAATTTGGGAAGTTCATTGTAGGGAAACATTCGGGAAATTAATGTAGTCTATCCTGTCCACATCTTGGTCAAGGCTGGTGAAGCTGCTTCAAGGCTGAGTGGAATCTTGATCCGCATCTAAGTATTTTTCTGTGCTTGGACTGAAATAGTTTACTCCAAGTGCTGAGCCCTTTGGGCGGATCTGAAAAGTGCTGCTCATAGCCTGGGGGCTTGTAATCCGCAGCGTGAGGGTCGCCAAGCATCTCTCTCACCTTGGGTGAGGCGTCCTTGTGTAAGTACTGATAGGGCTTTTTGCCACTGTTGTCACGTATGTTGCAGTTGGCACCATAATCACGCACCAGAACACTCAGGACTGATTCGTGGCTGTGAATAGCAGCCATGTGTAGTGGGGTGTAGCCGTCGTAGCTCTTGATGTTAACGTCAACCCCTGGCCCACCTTGCTGTGAAAGAAGAAGGATCTTGCGCACTATTTCACTGTTTCCTTGTTTAGCAGCCCAGTGAAGTACTGTGAAGCCAGAAATGAAGTTTCTCTTCTCTGCCAGCTTGATGTCCTGGAGCAGAAGCTGGCAGATTTGATCCTGCTGTCCTGCAGCACACTTCACAAGCCACTCATGTTCTCTTGGCCCTAGAGGGAAGATGACTGACTGCTTTGTATCCACACCTGGTTTGGTGTCTTTGTTGACCCTTTTCAGGGCTGGTGAAGCAGGTGCCACAGAGTGCCTCTGCTTGGTCCTGGCTGATCTGTACAAGTCATATCCATCAGTCACTTCACTTAGACATGCTGCCACAGTCCTTTCAGTTCGTTCATGGGCCATCTTCAAATCTGCCGGAGCAAGTATCATTACTTCTGGATATATATAGAACACATATTGTATGTACTACATACAGCCTGACAAGAGCCTAAAACCTTGTAATAGACTAATAATGCACTAATACTTCAAGTGGTGTTGCATATTTTAAATGAGAGTTTTAGTCACTGCTGATCAAAGGATAAAAGCATTTTCAATAAGTCAGTTTTTGTCCCTTATTGTAAAGATTATTTAGTTTACTGTTTTTTTATACATGAGATTTAAATTAATCCTTTTAGAAAGGCAAGGCCAAAAAGCAGAAAAAATAATCAAATATCCATCCCAACTGTAGGACGTTTTTTCCACTCTATCTTCAATTTTTTTAGATTCCACTTCTGCTTTCCTCTTTTGCTTTTCTTTATTAAGTCTCTCCTGGATTCCACCTCCTTTGTATCAATATATTCATTCTCGATACCTCCAGCACACCAGCTCCAGAAACGCCTCATTGTTCGATCTGTCCTCTTCAGTGTCTTTCCACAGACTGATCTGTAAAGGTGTTCATGGGATTCCACTCATGTGTGACATTATGACACGGGACAGAGGGGGTTCTAAAGTTCCAAGAGTGGAGATGAGTTGTTTTTCTTTGAATTTCCTAATTTAATTGCTGCCATAGCAACAACTGACAATGCAAACAGATATGTCATTAATGCAGCGACTCTAACAGATTCCTCAACCTGGATTGATTAACCATGTATGGCTCACCACCGGAGACTGTGATACATATAACATTCCAAAGTGTACTTAATTCTGAGCAAAATCTAACTAGCCTCATTACTGCTGAACTATGAGGGCCCGTTTAAAGAGAAATCAGGGAAACTGTACTTGCACATACATATGAAACATTTTCACATAAATAGCCTACTATTTACATTTGTGCATAATAATTTAAACTTGCATATACATGCACTTGCACATTCAATCATTGATGCGTAAACACAGAGTTGCACTATGCTTGTGTGTGTATGAGTGTGGCTGCTGTCACAGAACGTTTGCCTCCTGCGAGTCACACGGTTTGGCCTGCCACGTGACTTGGGAGTATATGTTTATGGCCATGCCTGCACACACCTGTACCTCATCTTGTTTGTGTATTTAAACCCTTGTTAGTGCGTACAGTATTGTTGATCATTGTTGGTGTAGCCTGTGGATGTCAAGATTAGTCTCGTTATTGTTAAACGTATTCATGTTCATGTTATATGTGAGTGCCGTTATGTTGTATGTAATAAATGTTCGTCCATGTCGATTGAGTCTGTGCATCCTGCTCCCTGCCCTCGGTACTCAGGCCACCTCGTTACAGCTGCGTGTGTGTAAAACAATTTTCAGGGTGCCGGAAGTCATTTCATTGTAACAGCAAGGCAGATATTTAACATGTTTACAGTGTGCATAATAGACAGAGGAAGACTGTTGAACTATTAATATTAGGACAGTTATGACGTTTGTGTAATACGTAATGCTTTCTATCTATAAAGTAGTGCTTCTCTTAATGACAAATGTAACTGTTTTCCCATATATAATTGTGTGCTTTATATTGTTTGTAAGAACTTTTCTTCTCATTTAGAAATATGTGGACTAAGTGATCAGTTTGTCTTATTATTTAATATGCTCAGTCTCACTATTGTTGGCAGATTTCATCACATTATTACGAATGTGGATACGTTATCTTATAATTATAAGCAGTGTGAGATGTGAAGCTAAGTGAATTACATGTGCAGAATTTCTAACAATACCCTGTTTTGTATAGGCTGGCTAGCTGACCACTTAGTAAAATTAAATGTGATTGCTGAGCTTGTTGTAGGTGAGTCAATTTAATTTGATTTCATTGTGTTTAATTTTTAACTCAGATGCATTAATCTGAATATTTTGTGTTCTACCTGCAAGCAAATGCTGACTTAAGCTGTTTTATAGTTATCTTGAAATAATTGAGGTTCATCGCTGGGTGCTGTTCATTTTTTATTTTTTTTTTGTATTATTGATCAGGAAAAAAAACTACAATGGATGAGATGGACGTTTTCTATGTATGATATGAAATTTGAGTATATGAGTGAATGTTACTCTGTAAATGTATAAGAATATGTAGATAAGATTATTATGAGATCATTATTTATACTCAAACGACTACACTATATGACAACAGCTTCCTTTAATTTATATATTTTATTATATTGTTATTATGGAAGAAGTTGTAACATTTACTGGGAGGTGCATGGCAGAGCGAGACATACCTCCTGTGGGCTTGCTAGCTGACCCCTCAGTGAAATTAAATGTGGTTGCTGAACTTGTTATAGTGTGGAAAATAAAAGGAAACCCCTTTTATTCACAACCTGGTGTACATCATTGAGTGGGACGGAACACAGAGGTCCCACTAGCTACTATTTTACATTCCCATTCAACCTAATGACATTCTATATAATACAACTCTAGTTTCGAGCTAAATACCTACAATTAGATGATTTATTTCAGATCACATACTTTCAAATAAAACAATAAAGGATTCTGGTACTTATTTTTCTAATGACTGTGAGACATTCTAGATACCACAGCATAAGCAGACGGACAAACCGATTATGGCATATGCTCTTGACCAACACAAACCTGACATGATAATTTACATAGTACTAGTTTCTACTTGAAATGTGTTACAAAGACACCTGTTGTTCTTATTCATTTGCTGCTATTCCGATATGCCTCTACCTTTATTTCCTTGTGTTTGCACTGACTGGGTCTATGAAAGCAGGGAGCAGGCATGTGTGTCTGTCAAGGCCATGTGCGTTTGGACGCACTCTCAATGTCCGGTTAACTGTAGAGATATTCAAGCCTGGTAAACTGTTGTCAGATATTCAAGCTTCAGTGTTAGACAGCAAACATTCCATTGGCCGAGGTTGTCCTGCAAATTACAAACGTTTAGTTTTAAATGACCTCATATGCAATCACAGCTTTATCAAATGAAAATTGAAAAAGAAAGAAAAAATGATGCATTTGGATAGCAGGTCCACATGTGAAGTACAGACTGCATGGATGAGTAAGTCCAAACTGCTGGCATGCATTTTGCTAAAGGCAGTGCGTGCAGGAAAACTGCTATTAGCACGTCCATCGTTTTTGAGGTGATTAACATTGCTTTTCTAAGACAGACATCTGTTTTGGACATCTTTTACTTTTAAATCCTATAAATGGTGACCGCTCCATATTATGTGCAATTATTTAAATCTGGATCTTAAAAACATTTTCCTTTGTGCAGGTTTTGATTAAGGATTACAGGTACAGCATCATTTTGTCTTGGCTGCTCATCCATCAGATAAAAATGAATAGCCCATCAAATAAATAGCAAATACCCGGTGTTGTGCAGTGAGCCCAGTCAGCCAAACCCTCTTTGTGAAACAGAAAATCTCAAGTTTGTTTCAACTCTAAGCCAACTAACTGAGTTTTCACTAAACCTGCTTTCTGATACAGGCCCCTGGTTGTACATTTTTAAGTGTTCTAAGTGTTCACTGACCTTTTTTGGCCAACAATGTGGATGTTTACTCAATATGCTTACTAACAGACATGATGAGTACAACTGTGAATTTGTGTGTTTTTAATTATTGTTAGACTGTGTTTGTCTATAATTGTGACTTAGCTCATCAGAGCACTATAACAGCTTTGGCTAGGCAACAAAGCTGTAAAAGAGTGATGAGAAAACCAGCAAACAGAAGTGAAAGTAGAAGGAAGGGAAACACAAGGAAAGACCAAGGTAGCTTAAATGTTGTATTATACACAAACACGCACAAACGCACACACGCACGCGCACCCGCACACACACACACACACACACACACACACACACACACACACATACATACATAATGGAGTAGCATCAGGAATAGAGTTTGTTTTTTGTTTTTTGCTTTTAATACCCAAAAAAGTCAATTTTACTTGATGCCATATAGAACTCATGGCACTGCTGTATATTCTCTCCTGTTCTCATGAATTTGCTAAGGTACTGTAGAGCAAGACCGTTGTGCTTTGTAGGTCATTAGAAGGACGTTGTAATAGTAGGTGTCATCATCATTGAATCTGATGCCCGAGGACATTATCAGCTCTTCACGATTTCAGCCTGTTATCACACAGCTGTAAATGATAGCGATGGCATGATACCAGTTTTTCTGTACCAATCCAATGTCAACATCCTGTGTTTTAATGTCAACCAATATCAATACTGATCTGATATTTTTTCATTAAAAACCTGCAACAGTAAACATGTTGGTGAATGGTTTGTTTTGGACCAAATAATCTTTTTTTTTTTCTTGCCTGATCTCTCTGGTCCCTCCCAAGGTAGTGCTGGGAAGGTCTCATCAATCTCCCCTCTGCTACTGGCCATCTCATCTCTGCTGATGTTCCCTGAGAAGCAGGTTATTCCTACTGAAAATGACATACAGACAAATTTCAAATTAGCCTAGTGTCCTCAAAGTAAGACCTATACTCCTAAATTTCATTGTACAGAATTAGCTAAAGTATAAAATGCATTGCCATTAAAGTATAGGATCACGACAGTGTAAAACATGTCTATATAAATCTGTGTTGAGATAAAGGGAAAAACACAAAGAAAAAAATAAGTCTTTCAAACCGGACGAATAAATGTCCAAAGAGTGAAATTCAGCACCAGGTGAAAGTTATAGCCACCAAAGATTAAACTTTTTTTTTTCAATCAATATACTTTAAACTAAATGGACCTCTACAAAATAACAAACCTCCATATAATAAATTTGTCAGTTAGCTGGTGCATTTGGACCTCACCATGTTTCTCTTGCACAAGCAGGATTTGATCTACTGCACTTGCACATGAACAGCAAAAATATATGAAGATATATTTTTACTAATTAGAGGAACAAAATAATGGAGCTATACATCACTCCCATTAGTCCATGGGCTACCATTAAAGGCTTGACCATTGTGGTCAGATACATGCTCTCTAGACTATATGATGTTTTGGAAACATCTTTTTAGTACTAATATATGGTAAATATGCATTTCATTTCATTTTCAGTTCACTGCAGTTCATTTAAAGTCACTCAGCAATCAGTCCCATGACATAACGGGTCATTAAACATTGTCAGTTTTTTCCAATTTAAGAATGATCATTAGACAAAAAATCTATACATTTAATTTCAAATGATCTGAAGTAAGTAAACAATTGACAATGCCTGTAACAAAAGATTCAAATAATGTTAAAGGTGTTGAACCTTCATGAATCATACTGGTCATACTGGTCAAATCTGATTATACTGGTTGACCAGTGTGGTTATTGCTCATGCTGGTCAACTATCTTGTTCTTATCTTATCTGAAGTGTGATGTTTATAGCTACATGCATACAAAATGTGATTTGAAATAAATAACAATCTAATTGTAGGTATTTTGGATTTTAATCATCATTTTTAAGGCTGCCTACAGCCTAGCATAAATAAATATGCACGAATAGGTCGGTCTTTCATTCTGTATCACGTATATCATAATAAAACCATGGTAACCGAAAAACTTACTTTTCACTTCCAAAAGACTTGGCGCTGATCTCAGAAGTCCATCTCCTCCCCGTGTCCTCTGCAAACAGCCATTCTGTTGTTGTGGCAAACTTCCATTGTGTTGTGACTGGATTTGCAGCACTTCTGAAGTTGCGTAAGTTTTCCTGAATTTGCACTGGGTTGTGTTGTCATTTTGATGAATTTGCTTTGTGTATTTGCGGCACGTTTGTGAAATGTATCACAAGTGTTGTCATTTTGATGAATGTGCTTTATGTATTTACAGCGCGATGGGTCTTCCTGGCAACCGTAGTGGGTGTGGAGCGTGAATCCACCTCCAACTTTGATGTAAATAATTTTTTTTTCTCTCTTGGGCTTTATGTATATTCTTTAGAAAGGCTCTTCTTTTGCCACGTTTTCAATTAAGCGCACATAAAAAAAACACTCACCACATTCTACAACATTTCTTTTGGCCATCGATTAGGAGTGATGTTGGATACTGCCATTCCTGCCATACATACCAGTTTGTTGGAAAACCAAATCAGGTGATTACTGTCGGCCAAACAGCACTAATCTAAATTCTACCAATGCCAAAAGAAGATGACCTTAAGTTGACTGAATAGTGACGAGCAAATGAATCAAGTTTAGACAGACTAACAAACTGGGTATCTGACAAACATATAAAATAAGATGTTATTCTAAGTACAATATTCTTCTCGTGAGGGGTTCTAGACTTGTAGTTACTTCTGTTTGAAATGACTCTGCTGAAATCAGTTTTTAACTACTGATCTCAGGGGTGGAATAAGCAGGAAAGGCTCAACAGATGTGTTCATGCAAATTTATAGCTTCTTTGTCTCAGTCTTAGGCTTTGATTGTGTCAGGCATTTACCTCGAGTTACCTTACAAAACATAAATTAATTCAGTATAGTACATTAAAAGAACAGAAAGAGGGAAACAAAACAACTGGAACACAAGAGCAAAGTTAAATACTGATATTTGGGGATAGGTGATAATTGTCTTTTAAGCCATAATAGGTTGGAACATTTTTGTCATACTAATTTCACCTGACCACTTAGTCTACACATTTATAAATACAAAGAAAGAGTTCTTACAAACAATATAAAGCACACTACTAATTTTTCATATATAAACTGGCTTCTCCTACTACTAACTCAGAAGCACTTTGCTTACACAGCTGATGAAAGACCTCAAAAACATTTCATTACTCAAAGACAAAACATTAGAGAATATTCAAGGAAAACAGACAATGGTTCAAGGCAGATATGACTATGCAATATTTCAAACATCTATGTGCAAATGATTTATTTCAAAGCTTAAGGTTTTGATCACAGAAATCAGGAGTGAAAGACAAGTTAGAGAAAATGTTTATTTGAGGATATGCTATTTAATTTGGGAAGTTCATTGTAGGGAAACATTCGGGAAATTAATGTAGTCTATCCTGTCCACATCTTGGTCAAGGCTGGTGAAGCTGCTTCAAGGCTGAGTGGAATCTTGATCCGCATCTAAGTATTTTTCTGTGCTTGGACTGAAATAGTTTACTCCAAGTGCTGAGCCCTTTGGGCGGATCTGAAAAGTGCTGCTCATAGCCTGGGGGCTTGTAATCCGCAGCGTGAGGGTCGCCAAGCATCTCTCTCACCTTGGGTGAGGCGTCCTTGTGTAAGTACTGATAGGGCTTTTTGCCACTGTTGTCACGTATGTTGCAGTTGGCACCATAATCACGCACCAGAACACTCAGGACTGATTCGTGGCTGTGAATAGCAGCCATGTGTAGTGGGGTGTAGCCGTCGTAGCTCTTGATGTTAACGTCAACCCCTGGCCCACCTTGCTGTGAAAGAAGAAGGATCTTGCGCACTATTTCACTGTTTCCTTGTTTAGCAGCCCAGTGAAGTACTGTGAAGCCAGAAATGAAGTTTCTCTTCTCTGCCAGCTTGATGTCCTGGAGCAGAAGCTGGCAGATTTGATCCTGCTGTCCTGCAGCACACTTCACAAGCCACTCATGTTCTCTTGGCCCTAAAGGGAAGATGACTGACTGCTTTGTATCCACACCTGGTTTGGTGTCTTTGTTGACCCTTTTCAGGGCTGGTGAAGCAGGTGCCACAGAGTGCCTCTGCTTGGTCCTGGCTGATCTGTACAAGTCATATCCATCAGTCACTTCACTTAGACATGCTGCCACAGTTCGTTCATGGGCCATCTTCAAATCTGCCGGAGCAAGTATCATTACTTCTGGATATATATAGAACACATATTGTATGTACTACATACAGCCTGACAAGAGCCTAAAATCTTGTAATAGTCTAATAATGCACTAATACTTCAAGTGGTGTTGCATATTTTAAATGAGAGTTTTAGTCACTGCTGATCAAAGGATAAAAGCATTTTCAATAAGTCAGTTTTTGTCCCTTATTGTAAAGATTATTTAGTTTACTGTTTTTTTATACATGAGATTTAAATTAATCCTTTTAGAAAGGCAAGGCCAAAAAGCAGAAAAAATAATCAAATATCCATACCAACTGTAGGACGTTTTTTCCACTCTATCTTCAATTTTTTTTAGATTCCACTTCTGCTTTCCTCTTTTGCTTTTCTTTATTAAGTCTCTCCTGGATTCCACCTCCTTTGTATCAATATATTCATTCTCGATACCTCCAGCACACCAGCTCCAGAAACGCCTCATTGTTCGATCTGTCCTCTTCAGTGTCTTTCCACAGACTGATCTGTAAAGGTGTTCATGGGATTCCACTCATGTGTGACATTATGACACGGGACAGAGGGGGTTCTAAAGTTCCAAGAGTGGAGATGAGTTGTTTTTCTTTGAATTTCCTAATTTAATTGCTGCCATAGCAACAACTGACAATGCAAACAGATATGTCATTAATGCAGCGACTCTAACAGATTCCTCAACCTGGATTGATTAACCATGTATGGCTCACCACCGGAGACTGTGATACATATAACATTCCAAAGTGTACTTAATTCTGAGCAAAATCTAACTAGCCTCATTACTGCTGAACTATGAGGGCCCGTTTAAAGAGAAATCAGGGAAACTGTACTTGCACATACATATGAAACATTTTCACATAAATAGCCTACTATTTACATTTGTGCATAATAATTTAAACTTGCATATACATGCACTTGCACATTCAATCATTGATGCGTAAACACAGAGTTGCACTATGCTTGTGTGTGTATGAGTGTGGCTGCTGTCACAGAACGTTTGCCTCCTGCGAGTCACACGGTTTGGCCTGCCACGTGACTTGGGAGTATATGTTTATGGCCATGCCTGCACACACCTGTACCTCATCTTGTTTGTGTATTTAAACCCTTGTTAGTGCGTACAGTATTGTTGATCATTGTTGGTGTAGCCTGTGGATGTCAAGATTAGTCTCGTTATTGTTAAACGTATTCATGTTCATGTTATATGTGAGTGCCGTTATGTTGTATGTAATAAATGTTCGTCCATGTCGATTGAGTCTGTGCATCCTGCTCCCTGCCCTCGGTACTCAGGCCACCTCGTTACAGCTGCGTGTGTGTGTAAAACAATTTTCAGGCTGCCGGAAGTCATTTCATTGTAACAGCAAGGCAGATATTTAACATGTTTACAGTGTGCATAATAGACAGAGGAAGACTGTTGAACTATTAATATTAGGACAGTTATGACGTTTGTGTAATACGTAATGCTTTCTATCTATAAAGTAGTGCTTCTCTTAATGACAAATGTAACTGTTTTCCCATATATAATTGTGTGCTTTATATTGTTTGTAAGAACTTTTCTTCTCATTTAGAAATATGTGGACTAAGTGATCAGTTTGTCTTATTATTTAATATGCTCAGTCTCACTATTGTTGGCAGATTTCATCACATTATTACGAATGTGGATACATTATCTTATAATTATAAGCAGTGTGAGATGTGAAGCTAAGTGAATTACATGTGCAGAATTTCTAACAATACCCTGTTTTGTATAGGCTGGCTAGCTGACCACTTAGTAAAATTAAATGTGATTGCTGAGCTTGTTGTAGGTGAGTCAATTTAATTTGATTTCATTGTGTTTAATTTTTAACTCAGATGCATTAATCTGAATATTTTGTGTTCTACCTGCAAGCAAATGCTGACTTAAGCTGTTTTATAGTTAGCTTGAAATAATTGAGGTTCATCGCTGGGTGCTGTTCATTTTTTAATTTTTTTTTGTATTATTGATCAGGAAAAAAAAACTACAATGGATGAGATGGACGTTTTCTATGTATGATATGAAATTTGAGTATATGAGTGAATGTTACTCTGTAAATGTATAAGAATATGTAGATAAGATTATTATGAGATCATTATTTATACTCAAACGACTACACTATATGACAACAGCTTCCTTTAATTTATATATTTTATTATATTGTTATTATGGAAGAAGTTGTAACATTTACTGGGAGGTGCATGGCAGAGCGAGACATACCTCCTGTGGGCTTGCTAGCTGACCCCTCAGTGAAATTAAATGTGGTTGCTGAACTTGTTATAGTGTGGAAAATAAAAGGAAACCCCTTTTATTCACAACCTGGTGTACATCATTGAGTGGGACGGAACACAGAGGTCCCACTAGCTACTATTTTACATTCCCATTCAACCTAATAACATTCTATATAATACAACTCTAGTTTCGAGCTAAATACCTACAATTAGATGATTTATTTCAGATCACATACTTTCAAATAAAACAATAAAGGATTCTGGTACTTATTTTTCTAATGACTGTGAGACATTCTAGATACCACAGCATAAGCAGACGGACAAACCGATTATGGCACATGCTCTTGACCAACACAAACCTGACATGATAATTTACATAGTACTAGTTTCTACTTGAAATGTGTTACAAAGACACCTGTTGTTCTTATTCATTTGCTGCTATTCCGATATGCCTCTACCTTTATTTCCTTGTGTTTGCACTGACTGGGTCTATGAAAGCAGGGAGCAGGCATGTGTGTCTGTCAAGGCCATGTGCGTTTGGACGCACTCTCAATGTCCGGTTAACTGTAGAGATATTCAAGCCTGGTAAACTGTTGTCAGATATTCAAGCTTCAGTGTTAGACAGCAAACATTCCATTGGCCGAGGTTGTCCTGCAAATTACAAACGTTTAGTTTTAAATGACCTCATATGCAATCACAGCTTTATCAAATGAAAATTGAAAAAGAAAGAAAAAATGATGCATTTGGATAGCAGGTCCACATGTGAAGTACAGACTGCATGGATGAGTAAGTCCAAACTGCTGGCATGCATTTTGCTAAAGGCAGTGCGTGCAGGAAAACTGCTATTAGCACGTCCATCGTTTTTGAGGTGATTAACATTGCTTTTCTAAGACAGACATCTGTTTTGGACATCTTTTACTTTTAAATCCTATAAATGGTGACCGCTCCATATTATGTGCAATTATTTAAATCTGGATCTTAAAAACATTTTCCTTTGTGCAGGTTTTGATTAAGGATTACGGGTACAGCATCATTTTGTCTTGGCTGCTCATCCATCAGATAAAAATGAATAGCCCATCAAATAAATAGCAAATACCCGGTGTTGTGCAGTGAGCCCAGTCAGCCAAACCCTCTTTGTGAAACAGAAAATCTCAAGTTTGTTTCAACTCTAAGCCAACTAACTGAGTTTTCACTAAACCTGCTTTCTGATACAGGCCCCTGGTTGTACATTTTTAAGTGTTCTAAGTGTTCACTGACCTTTTTTGGCCAACAATGTGGATGTTTACTCAATATGCTTACTAACAGACATGATGAGTACAACTGTGAATTTGTGTGTTTTTAATTATTGTTAGACTGTGTTTGTCTATAATTGTGATTTAGCTCATCAGACCACTATAACAGCTTTGGCTAGGCAACAAAGCTGTAAAAGAGTGATGAGAAAACCAGCAAACAGAAGTGAAAGTAGAAGGAAGGGAAACACAAGGAAAGACCAAAGTAGCTTAAATGTTGTATTATACACAAACACGCACAAACGCACACACGCACGCGCACCCGCACACACACACACACACACACACACACACACACATACATACATAATGGAGTAGCATCAGGAATAGAGTTTGTTTTTTGTTTTTTGCTTTTAATACCCAAAAAAGTCAATTTTACTTGATGCCATATAGAACTCATGGCACTGCTGTATATTCTCTCCTGTTCTCATGAATTTGCTAAGGTACTGTAGAGCAAGACCGTTGTGCTTTGTAGGTCATTAGAAGGACGTTGTAATAGTAGGTGTCATCATCATTGACTCTGATGCCCGAGGACATTATCAGCTCTTCACGATTTCAGCCTGTTATCACACAGCTGTAAATGATAGCGATGGCATGATACCAGTTTTTCTGTACCAATCCAATGTCAACATCCTGTGTTTTAATGTCAACCAATATCAATACTGATCTGATGTTTTTTCATTAAAAACCTGCAACAGTAAACATGTTGGTGAATGGTTTGTTTTGGACCAAATAATCTTTTTTTTTTTCTTGCCTGATCTCTCTGGTCCCTCCCAAGGTAGTGCTGGGAAGGTCTCATCAATCTCCCCTCTGCTACTGGCCATCTCATCTCTGCTGATGTTCCCTGAGAAGCAGGTTATTCCTACTAAAAATGACATACAGACAAATTTCAAATTAGCCTAGTGTCCTCAAAGTAAGACCTATACTCCTAAATTTCATTGTACAGAATTAGCTAAAGTATAAAATGCATTGCCATTAAAGTATAGGATCACGACAGTGTAAAACATGTCTATATAAATCTGTGTTGAGATAAAGGGAAAAACACAAAGAAAAAAATAAGTCTTTCAAACCGGACGAATAAATGTCCAAAGAGTGAAATTCAGCACCAGGTGAAAGTTATAGCCACCAAAGATTAAACTTTTTTTTTTCAATCAATATACTTTAAACTAAATGGACCTCTACAAAATAACAAACCTCCATATAATAAATTTGTCAGTTAGCTGGTGCATTTGGACCTCACCATGTTTCTCTTGCACAAGCAGGATTTGATCTACTGCACTTGCACATGAACAGCAAAAATATATGAAGATATATTTTTACTAATTAAAGGAACAAAATAATGGAGCTATACATCACTCCCATTAGTCCATGGGCTACCATTAAAGGCTTGACCATTGTGGTCAGATACATGCTCTCTAGACTATATGATGTTTTGGAAACATCTTTTTAGTACTAATATATGGTAAATATGCATTTCATTTCATTTTCAGTTCACTGCAGTTCATTTAAAGTCACTCAGCAATCAGTCCCATGACATAACGGGTCATTAAACATTGTCAGTTTTTTCCAATTTAAGAATGATCATTAGACAAAAAATCTATACATTTAATTTCAAATGATCTGAAGTAAGTAAACAATTGACAATGCCTGTAACAAAAGATTCAAATAATGTTAAAGGTGTTGAACCTTCATGAATCATACTGGTCATACTGGTCAAATCTGATTATACTGGTTGACCAGTGTGGTTATTGCTCATGCTGGTCAACTATCTTGTTCTTATCTTATCTGAAGTGTGATGTTTATAGCTACATGGATACAAAATGTGATTTGAAATAAATAACAATCTAATTGTAGGTATTTTGGATTTTAATCATCATTTTTAAGGCTGCCTACAGCCTAGCATAAATAAATATGCACGAATAGGTCGGTCTTTCATTCTGTATCACGTATATCATAATAAAACCATGGTAACCGAAAAACTTACTTTTCACTTCCAAAAGACTTGGCGCTGATCTCAGAAGTCCATCTCCTCCCCGTGTCCTCTGCAAACAGCCATTCTGTTGTTGTGGCAAACTTCCATTGTGTTGTGACTGGATTTGCAGCACTTCTGAAGTTGCGTAAGTTTTCCTGAATTTGCACTGGGTTGTGTTGTCATTTTGATGAATTTGCTTTGTGTATTTGCGGCACGTTTGTGAAATGTATCACAAGTGTTGTCATTTTGATGAATGTGCTTTATGTATTTACAGCGCGATGGGTCTTCCTGGCAACCGTAGTGGGTGTGGAGCGTGAATCCACCTCCAACTTTGATGTAAATAATTCTTTTTTCTCTCTTGGGCTTTATGTATATTCTTTAGAAAGGCTCTTCTTTTGCCACGTTTTCAATTAAGCGCACATAAAAAAAACACTCACCACATTCTACAACATTTCTTTTGGCCATCGATTAGGAGTGATGTTGGATACTGCCATTCCTGCCATACATACCAGTTTGTTGGAAAACCAAATCAGGTGATTACTGTCGGCCAAACAGCACTAATCTAAATTCTACCAATGCCAAAAGAAGATGACCTTAAGTTGACTGAATAGTGACGAGCAAATGAATCAAGTTTAGACAGACTAACAAACTGGGTATCTGACAAACATATAAAATAAGATGTTATTCTAAGTACAATATTCTTCTCGTGAGGGGTTCTAGACTTGTAGTTACTTCTGTTTGAAATGACTCTGCTGAAATCAGTTTTTAACTACTGATCTCAGGGGTGGAATAAGCAGGAAAGGCTCAACAGATGTGTTCATGCAAATTTATAGCTTCTTTGTCTCAGTCTTAGGCTTTGATTGTGTCAGGCATTTACCTCGAGTTACCTTACAAAACATAAATTAATTCAGTATAGTACATTAAAAGAACAGAAAGAGGGAAACAAAACAACTGGAACACAAGAGCAAAGTTAAATACTGATATTTGGGGATAGGTGATAATTGTCTTTTAAGCCATAATAGGTTGGAACATTTTTGTCATACTAATTTCACCTGACCACTTAGTCTACGCATTTATAAATACAAAGAAAGAGTTCTTACAAACAATATAAAGCACACTACTAATTTTTCATATATAAACTGGCTTCTCCTACTACTAACTCAGAAGCACTTTGCTTACACAGCTGATGAAAGACCTCAAAAACATTTCATTACTCAAAGACAAAACATTAGAGAATATTCAAGGAAAACAGACAATGGTTCAAGGCAGATATGACTATGCAATATTTCAAACATCTATGTGCAAATGATTTATTTCAAAGCTTAAGGTTTTGATCACAGAAATCAGGAGTGAAAGACAAGTTAGAGAAAATGTTTATTTGAGGATATGCTATTTAATTTGGGAAGTTCATTGTAGGGAAACATTCGGGAAATTAATGTAGTCTATCCTGTCCACATCTTGGTCAAGGCTGGTGAAGCTGCTTCAAGGCTGAGTGGAATCTTGATCCGCATCTAAGTATTTTTCTGTGCTTGGACTGAAATAGTTTACTCCAAGTGCTGAGCCCTTTGGGCGGATCTGAAAAGTGCTGCTCATAGCCTGGGGGCTTGTAATCCGCAGCGTGAGGGTCGCCAAGCATCTCTCTCACCTTGGGTGAGGCGTCCTTGTGTAAGTAGTGATAGGGCTTTTTGCCACTGTTGTCACGTATGTTGCAGTTGGCACCATAATCACGCACCAGAACACTCAGGACTGATTCGTGGCTGTGAATAGCAGCCATGTGTAGTGGGGTGTAGCCGTCGTAGCTCTTGATGTTAACGTCAACCCCTGGCCCACCTTGCTGTGAAAGAAGAAGGATCTTGCGCACTATTTCACTGTTTCCTTGTTTAGCAGCCCAGTGAAGTACTGTGAAGCCAGAAATGAAGTTTCTCTTCTCTGCCAGCTTGATGTCCTGGAGCAGAAGCTGGCAGATTTGATCCTGCTGTCCTGCAGCACACTTCACAAGCCACTCATGTTCTCTTGGCCCTAGAGGGAAGATGACTGACTGCTTTGTATCCACACCTGGTTTGGTGTCTTTGTTGACCCTTTTCAGGGCTGGTGAAGCAGGTGCCACAGAGTGCCTCTGCTTGGTCCTGGCTGATCTGTACAAGTCATATCCATCAGTCACTTCACTTAGACATGCTGCCACAGTCCTTTCAGTTCGTTCATGGGCCATCTTCAAATCTGCCGGAGCAAGTATCATTACTTCTGGATATATATAGAACACATATTGTATGTACTACATACAGCCTGACAAGAGCCTAAAACCTTGTAATAGACTAATAATGCACTAATACTTCAAGTGGTGTTGCATATTTTAAATGAGAGTTTTAGTCACTGCTGATCAAAGGATAAAAGCATTTTCAATAAGTCAGTTTTTGTCCCTTATTGTAAAGATTATTTAGTTTACTGTTTTTTTATACATGAGATTTAAATTAATCCTTTTAGAAAGGCAAGGCCAAAAAGCAGAAAAAATAATCAAATATCCATACCAACTGTAGGACGTTTTTTCCACTCTATCTTCAATTTTTTTAGATTCCACTTCTGCTTTCCTCTTTTGCTTTTCTTTATTAAGTCTCTCCTGGATTCCACCTCCTTTGTATCAATATATTCATTCTCGATACCTCCAGCACACCAGCTCCAGAAACGCCTCATTGTTCGATCTGTCCTCTTCAGTGTCTTTCCACAGACTGATCTGTAAAGGTGTTCATGGGATTCCACTCATGTGTGACATTATGACACGGGACAGAGGGGGTTCTAAAGTTCCAAGAGTGGAGATGAGTTGTTTTTCTTTGAATTTCCTAATTTAATTGCTGCCATAGCAACAACTGACAATGCAAACAGATATGTCATTAATGCAGCGACTCTAACAGATTCCTCAACCTGGATTGATTAACCATGTATGGCTCACCACCGGAGACTGTGATACATATAACATTCCAAAGTGTACTTAATTCTGAGCAAAATCTAACTAGCCTCATTACTGCTGAACTATGAGGGCCCGTTTAAAGAGAAATCAGGGAAACTGTACTTGCACATACATATGAAACATTTTCACATAAATAGCCTACTATTTACATTTGTGCATAATAATTTAAACTTGCATATACATGCACTTGCACATTCAATCATTGATGCGTAAACACAGAGTTGCACTATGCTTGTGTGTGTATGAGTGTGGCTGCTGTCACAGAACGTTTGCCTCCTGCGAGTCACACGGTTTGGCCTGCCACGTGACTTGGGAGTATATGTTTATGGCCATGCCTGCACACACCTGTACCTCATCTTGTTTGTGTATTTAAACCCTTGTTAGTGCGTACAGTATTGTTGATCATTGTTGGTGTAGCCTGTGGATGTCAAGATTAGTCTCGTTATTGTTAAACGTATTCATGTTCATGTTATATGTGAGTGCCGTTATGTTGTATGTAATAAATGTTCGTCCATGTCGATTGAGTCTGTGCATCCTGCTCCCTGCCCTCGGTACTCAGGCCAGCTCGTTACAGCTGCGTGTGTGTAAAACAATTTTCAGGGTGCCGGAAGTCATTTCATTGTAACAGCAAGGCAGATATTTAACATGTTTACAGTGTGCATAATAAACAGAGGAAGACTGTTGAACTATTAATATTAGGACAGTTATGACGTTTGTGTAATACGTAATGCTTTCTATCTATAAAGTAGTGCTTCTCTTAATGACAAATGTAACTGTTTTCCCATATATAATTGTGTGCTTTATATTGTTTGTAAGAA
Source organism: Electrophorus electricus (assembly GCF_041902795.1). Classification (NCBI taxonomy): domain Eukaryota; kingdom Metazoa; phylum Chordata; class Actinopteri; order Gymnotiformes; family Gymnotidae; genus Electrophorus; species Electrophorus electricus. The sequence goes on along the minus strand of NC_137497.1, from coordinate 18,267,839 downwards.
CTTTTCTTCTCATTTAAAAATATGTGGACTAAGTGATCAGTTTGTCTTATTATTTAATATGCTCAGTCTCACTATTGTTGGCAGATTTTATCACATTATTACGAATGTGGATACGTTATCTTATAATTATAAGCAGTGTGAGATGTGAAGCTAAGTGAATTACATGTGCAGAATTTCTAACAATACCCTGTTTTGTATAGGCTGGCTAGCTGACCACTTAGTAAAATTAAATGTGATTGCTGAGCTTGTTGTAGGTGAGTCAATTTAATTTGATTTCATTGTGTTTAATTTTTAACTCAGATGCATTAATCTGAATATTTTGTGTTCTACCTGCAAGCAAATGCTGACTTAAGCTGTTTTATAGTTAGCTTGAAATAATTGAGGTTCATCGCTGGGTGCTGTTCATTTTTTAATTTTTTTTTTGTATTATTGATCAGGAAAAAAAACTACAATGGATGAGATGGACGTTTTCTATGTATGATATGAAATTTGAGTATATGAGTGAATGTTACTCTGTAAGTGTATAAGAATATGTAGATAAGATTATTATGAGATCATTATTTATACTCAAACGACTACACTATATGACAACAGCTTCCTTTAATTTATATATTTTATTATATTGTTATTATGGAAGAAGTTGTAACATTTACTGGGAGGTGCATGGCAGAGCGAGACATACCTCCTGTGGGCTTGCTAGCTGACCCCTCAGTGAAATTAAATGTGGTTGCTGAACTTGTTATAGTGTGGAAAATAAAAGGAAACCCCTTTTATTCACAACCTGGTGTACATCATTGAGTGGGACGGAACACAGAGGTCCCACTAGCTACTATTTTACATTCCCATTCAACCTAATGACATTCTATATAATACAACTCTAGTTTCGAGCTAAATACCTACAATTAGATGATTTATTTCAGATCACATACTTTCAAATAAAACAATAAAGGATTCTGGTACTTATTTTTCTAATGACTGTGAGACATTCTAGATACCACAGCATAAGCAGACGGACAAACCGATTATGGCACATGCTCTTGACCAACACAAACCTGACATGATAATTTACATAGTACTAGTTTCTACTTGAAATGTGTTACAAAGACACCTGTTGTTCTTATTCATTTGCTGCTATTCCGATATGCCTCTACCTTTATTTCCTTGTGTTTGCACTGACTGGGTCTATGAAAGCAGGGAGCAGGCATGTGTGTCTGTCAAGGCCATGTGCGTTTGGAAGCACTCTCAATGTCCGGTTAACTGTAGAGATATTCAAGCCTGGTAAACTGTTGTCAGATATTCAAGCTTCAGTGTTAGACAGCAAACATTCCATTGGCCGAGGTTGTCCTGCAAATTACAAACGTTTAGTTTTAAATGACCTCATATGCAATCACAGCTTTATCAAATGAAAATTGAAAAAGAAAGAAAAAATGATGCATTTGGATAGCAGGTCCACATGTGAAGTACAGACTGCATGGATGAGTAAGTCCAAACTGCTGGCATGCATTTTGCTAAAGGCAGTGCGTGCAGGAAAACTGCTATTAGCACGTCCATCGTTTTTGAGGTGATTAACATTGCTTTTCTAAGACAGACATCTGTTTTGGACATCTTTTACTTTTAAATCCTATAAATGGTGACCGCTCCATATTATGTGCAATTATTTAAATCTGGATCTTAAAAACATTTTCCTTTGTGCAGGTTTTGATTAAGGATTACAGGTACAGCATCATTTTGTCTTGGCTGCTCATCCATCAGATAAAAATGAATAGCCCATCAAATAAATAGCAAATACCCGGTGTTGTGCAGTGAGCCCAGTCAGCCAAACCCTCTTTGTGAAACAGAAAATCTCAAGTTTGTTTCAACTCTAAGCCAACTAACTGAGTTTTCACTAAACCTGCTTTCTGATACAGGCCCCTGGTTGTACATTTTTAAGTGTTCTAAGTGTTCACTGACCTTTTTTGGCCAACAATGTGGATGTTTACTCAATATGCTTACTAACAGACATGATGAGTACAACTGTGAATTTGTGTGTTTTTAATTATTGTTAGACTGTGTTTGTCTATAATTGTGACTTAGCTCATCAGAGCACTATAACAGCTTTGGCTAGGCAACAAAGCTGTAAAAGAGTGATGAGAAAACCAGCAAACAGAAGTGAAAGTAGAAGGAAGGGAAACACAAGGAAAGACCAAGGTAGCTTAAATGTTGTATTATACACAAACACGCACAAACGCGCACCCGCACGCGCACCCGCACACACACACACACACACACACACACACACACACACATACATACATAATGGAGTAGCATCAGGAATAGAGTTTGTTTTTTGTTTTTTGCTTTTAATACCCAAAAAAGTCAATTTTACTTGATGCCATATAGAACTCATGGCACTGCTGTATATTCTCTCCTGTTCTCATGAATTTGCTAAGGTACTGTAGAGCAAGACCGTTGTGCTTTGTAGGTCATTAGAAGGACGTTGTAATAGTAGGTGTCATCATCATTGAATCTGATGCCCGAGGACATTATCAGCTCTTCACGATTTCAGCCTGTTATCACACAGCTGTAAATGATAGCGATGGCATGATACCAGTTTTTCTGTACCAATCCAATGTCAACATCCTGTGTTTTAATGTCAACCAATATCAATACTGATCTGATGTTTTTTCATTAAAAACCTGCAACAGTAAACATGTTGGTGAATGGTTTGTTTTGGACCAAATAATCTTTTTTTTTTTCTTGCCTGATCTCTCTGGTCCCTCCCAAGGTAGTGCTGGGAAGGTCTCATCAATCTCCCCTCTGCTACTGGCCATCTCATCTCTGCTGATGTTCCCTGAGAAGCAGGTTATTCCTACTAAAAATGACATACAGACAAATTTCAAATTAGCCTAGTGTCCTCAAAGTAAGACCTATACTCCTAAATTTCATTGTACAGAATTAGCTAAAGTATAAAATGCATTGCCATTAAAGTATAGGATCACGACAGTGTAAAACATGTCTATATAAATCTGTGTTGAGATAAAGGGAAAAACACAAAGAAAAAAATAAGTCTTTCAAACCGGACGAATAAATTTCAAATTAGCCTAGTGTCCTCAAAGTAAGACCTATACTCCTAAATTTCATTGTACAGAATTAGCTAAAGTATAAAATGCATTGCCATTAAAGTATAGGATCACGACAGTGTAAAACATGTCTATATAAATCTGTGTTGAGATAAAGGGAAAAACACAAAGAAAAAAATAAGTCTTTCAAACCGGACGAATAAATGTCCAAAGAGTGAAATTCAGCACCAGGTGAAAGTTATAGCCACCAAAGATTAAACTTTTTTTTTTCAATCAATATACTTTAAACTAAATGGACCTCTACAAAATAACAAACCTCCATATAATAAATTTGTCAGTTAGCTGGTGCATTTGGACCTCACCATGTTTCTCTTGCACAAGCAGGATTTGATCTACTGCACTTGCACATGAACAGCAAAAATATATGAAGATATATTTTTACTAATTAGAGGAACAAAATAATGGAGCTATACATCACTCCCATTAGTCCATGGGCTACCATTAAAGGCTTGACCATTGTGGTCAGATACATGCTCTCTAGACTATATGATGTTTTGGAAACATCTTTTTAGTACTAATATATGGTAAATATGCATTTCATTTCATTTTCAGTTCACTGCAGTTCATTTAAAGTCACTCAGCAATCAGTCCCATGACATAACGGGTCATTAAACATTGTCAGTTTTTTCCAATTTAAGAATGATCATTAGACAAAAAATCTATACATTTAATTTCAAATGATCTGAAGTAAGTAAACAATTGACAATGCCTGTAACAAAAGATTCAAATAATGTTAAAGGTGTTGAACCTTCATGAATCATACTGGTCATACTGGTCAAATCTGATTATACTGGTTGACCAGTGTGGTTATTGCTCATGCTGGTCAACTATCTTGTTCTTATCTTATCTGAAGTGTGATGTTTATAGCTACATGCATACAAAATGTGATTTGAAATAAATAACAATCTAATTGTAGGTATTTTGGATTTTAATCATCATTTTTAAGGCTGCCTACAGCCTAGCATAAATAAATATGCACGAATAGGTCGGTCTTTCATTCTGTATCACGTATATCATAATAAAACCATGGTAACCGAAAAACTTACTTTTCACTTCCAAAAGACTTGGCGCTGATCTCAGAAGTCCATCTCCTCCCCGTGTCCTCTGCAAACAGCCATTCTGTTGTTGTGGCAAACTTCCATTGTGTTGTGACTGGATTTGCAGCACTTCTGAAGTTGCGTAAGTTTTCCTGAATTTGCACTGGGTTGTGTTGTCATTTTGATGAATTTGCTTTGTGTATTTGCGGCACGTTTGTGAAATGTATCACAAGTGTTGTCATTTTGATGAATGTGCTTTATGTATTTACAGCGCGATGGGTCTTCCTGGCAACCGTAGTGGGTGTGGAGCGTGAATCCACCTCCCACTTTGATGTAAATAATTTTTTTTTTCTCTCTTGGGCTTTATGTATATTCTTTAGAAAGGCTCTTCTTTTGCCACGTTTTCAATTAAGCGCACATAAAAAAAACACTCACCACATTCTACAACATTTCTTTTGGCCATCGATTAGGAGTGATGTTGGATACTGCCATTCCTGCCATACATACCAGTTTGTTGGAAAACCAAATCAGGTGATTACTGTCGGCCAAACAGCACTAATCTAAATTCTACCAATGCCAAAAGAAGATGACCTTAAGTTGACTGAATAGTGACGAGCAAATGAATCAAGTTTAGACAGACTAACAAACTGGGTATCTGACAAACATATAAAATAAGATGTTATTCTAAGTACAATATTCTTCTCGTGAGGGGTTCTAGACTTCTAGTTACTTCTGTTTGAAATGACTCTGCTGAAATCAGTTTTTAACTACTGATCTCAGGGGTGGAATAAGCAGGAAAGGCTCAACAGATGTGTTCATGCAAATTTATAGCTTCTTTGTCTCAGTCTTAGGCTTTGATTGTGTCAGGCATTTACCTCGAGTTACCTTACAAAACATAAATTAATTCAGTATAGTACATTAAAAGAACAGAAAGAGGGAAACAAAACAACTGGAACACAAGAGCAAAGTTAAATACTGATATTTGGGGATAGGTGATAATTGTCTTTTAAGCCATAATAGGTTGGAACATTTTTGTCATACTAATTTCACCTGAGCACTTAGTCTACACATTTATAAATACAAAGAAAGAGTTCTTACAAACAATATAAAGCACACTACTAATTTTTCATATATAAACTGGCTTCTCCTACTACTAACTCAGAAGCACTTTGCTTACACAGCTGATGAAAGACCTCAAAAACATTTCATTACTCAAAGACAAAACATTAGAGAATATTCAAGGAAAACAGACAATGGTTCAAGGCAGATATGACTATGCAATATTTCAAACATCTATGTGCAAATGATTTATTTCAAAGCTTAAGGTTTTGATCACAGAAATCAGGAGTGAAAGACAAGTTAGAGAAAATGTTTATTTGAGGATATGCTATTTAATTTGGGAAGTTCATTGTAGGGAAACATTCGGGAAATTAATGTAGTCTATCCTGTCCACATCTTGGTCAAGGCTGGTGAAGCTGCTTCAAGGCTGAGTGGAATCTTGATCCGCATCTAAGTATTTTTCTGTGCTTGGACTGAAATAGTTTACTCCAAGTGCTGAGCCCTTTGGGCGGATCTGAAAAGTGCTGCTCATAGCCTGGGGGCTTGTAATCCGCAGCGTGAGGGTCCCCAAGCATCTCTCTCACCTTGGGTGAGGCGTCCTTGTGTAAGTACTGATAGGGCTTTTTGCCACTGTTGTCACGTATGTTGCAGTTGGCACCATAATCACGCACCAGAACACTCAGGACTGATTCGTGGCTGTGAATAGCAGCCATGTGTAGTGGGGTGTAGCCGTCGTAGCTCTTGATGTTAACGTCAACCCCTGGCCCACCTTGCTGTGAAAGAAGAAGGATCTTGCGCACTATTTCACTGTTTCCTTGTTTAGCAGCCCAGTGAAGTACTGTGAAGCCAGAAATGAAGTTTCTCTTCTCTGCCAGCTTGATGTCCTGGAGCAGAAGCTGGCAGATTTGATCCTGCTGTCCTGCAGCACACTTCACAAGCCACTCATGTTCTCTTGGCCCTAGAGGGAAGATGACTGACTGCTTTGTATCCACACCTGGTTTGGTGTCTTTGTTGACCCTTTTCAGGGCTGGTGAAGCAGGTGCCACAGAGTGCCTCTGCTTGGTCCTGGCTGATCTGTACAAGTCATATCCATCAGTCACTTCACTTAGACATGCTGCCACAGTCCTTTCAGTTCGTTCATGGGCCATCTTCAAATCTGCCGGAGCAAGTATCATTACTTCTGGATATATATAGAACACATATTGTATGTACTACATACAGCCTGACAAGATCCTTAAACCTTGTAATAGACTAATAAGCACTAATACTTCAAGTGGTGTTGCATATTTTAAATGAGAGTTTTAGTCACTGCTGATCAAAGGATAAAAGCATTTTCAATAAGTCAGTTTTTGTCCCTTATTGTAAAGATTATTTAGTTTACTGTTTTTTTATACATGAGATTTAAATTAATCCTTTTAGAAAGGCAAGGCCAAAAAGCAGAAAAAATAATCAAATATCCATACCAACTGTAGGACGTTTTTTCCACTCTATCTTCAATTTTTTTAGATTCCACTTCTGCTTTCCTCTTTTGCTTTTCTTTATTAAGTCTCTCCTGGATTCCACCTCCTTTGTATCAATATATTCATTCTCGATACCTCCAGCACACCAGCTCCAGAAACGCCTCATTGTTCGATCTGTCCTCTTCAGTGTCTTTCCACAGACTGATCTGTAAAGGTGTTCATGGGATTCCACTCATGTGTGACATTATGACACGGGACAGAGGGGGTTCTAAAGTTCCAAGAGTGGAGATGAGTTGTTTTTCTTTGAATTTCCTAATTTAATTGCTGCCATAGCAACAACTGACAATGCAAACAGATATGTCATTAATGCAGCGACTCTAACAGATTCCTCAACCTGGATTGATTAACCATGTATGGCTCACCACCGGAGACTGTGATACATATAACATTCCAAAGTGTACTTAATTCTGAGCAAAATCTAACTAGCCTCATTACTGCTGAACTATGAGGGCCCGTTTAAAGAGAAATCAGGGAAACTGTACTTGCACATACATATGAAACATTTTCACATAAATAGCCTACTATTTACATTTGTGCATAATAATTTAAACTTGCATATACATGCACTTGCACATTCAATCATTGATGCGTAAACACAGAGTTGCACTATGCTTGTGTGTGTATGAGTGTGGCTGCTGTCACAGAACGTTTGCCTCCTGCGAGTCACACGGTTTGGCCTGCCACGTGACTTGGGAGTATATGTTTATGGCCATGCCTGCACACACCTGTACCTCATCTTGTTTGTGTATTTAAACCCTTGTTAGTGCGTACAGTATTGTTGATCATTGTTGGTGTAGCCTGTGGATGTCAAGATTAGTCTCGTTATTGTTAAACGTATTCATGTTCATGTTATATGTGAGTGCCGTTATGTTGTATGTAATAAATGTTCGTCCATGTCGATTGAGTCTGTGCATCCTGCTCCCTGCCCTCGGTACTCAGGCCACCTCGTTACAGCTGCGTGTGTGTAAAACAATTTTCAGGGTGCCGGAAGTCATTTCATTGTAACAGCAAGGCAGATATTTAACATGTTTACAGTGTGCATAATAGACAGAGGAAGACTGTTGAACTATTAATATTAGGACAGTTATGACGTTTGTGTAATACGTAATGCTTTCTATCTATAAAGTAGTGCTTCTCTTAATGACAAATGTAACTGTTTTCCCATATATAATTGTGTGCTTTATATTGTTTGTAAGAACTTTTCTTCTCATTTAGAAATATGTGGACTAAGTGATCAGTTTGTCTTATTATTTAATATGCTCAGTCTCACTATTGTTGGCAGATTTCATCACATTATTACGAATGTGGATACGTTATCTTATAATTATAAGCAGTGTGAGATGTGAAGCTAAGTGAATTACATGTGCAGAATTTCTAACAATACCCTGTTTTGTATAGGCTGGCTAGCTGACCACTTAGTAAAATTAAATGTGATTGCTGAGCTTGTTGTAGGTGAGTCAATTTAATTTGATTTCATTGTGTTTAATTTTTAACTCAGATGCATTAATCTGAATATTTTGTGTTCTACCTGCAAGCAAATGCTGACTTAAGCTGTTTTATAGTTAGCTTGAAATAATTGAGGTTCATCGCTGGGTGCTGTTCATTTTTTAATTTTTTTTTGTATTATTGATCAGGAAAAAAAACTACAATGGATGAGATGGACGTTTTCTATGTATGATATGAAATTTGAGTATATGAGTGAATGTTACTCTGTAAATGTATAAGAATATGTAGATAAGATTATTATGAGATCATTATTTATACTCAAACGACTACACTATATGACAACAGCTTCCTTTAATTTATATATTTTATTATATTGTTATTATGGAAGAAGTTGTAACATTTACTGGGAGGTGCATGGCAGAGCGAGACATACCTCCTGTGGGCTTGCTAGCTGACCCCTCAGTGAAATTAAATGTGGTTGCTGAACTTGTTATAGTGTGGAAAATAAAAGGAAACCCCTTTTATTCACAACCTGGTGTACATCATTGAGTGGGACGGAACACAGAGGTCCCACTAGCTACTATTTTACATTCCCATTCAACCTAATGACATTCTATATAATACAACTCTAGTTTCGAGCTAAATACCTACAATTAGATGATTTATTTCAGATCACATACTTTCAAATAAAACAATAAAGGATTCTGGTACTTATTTTTCTAATGACTGTGAGACATTCTAGATACCACAGCATAAGCAGACGGACAAACCGATTATGGCACATGCTCTTGACCAACACAAACCTGACATGATAATTTACATAGTACTAGTTTCTACTTGAAATGTGTTACAAAGACACCTGTTGTTCTTATTCATTTGCTGCTATTCCGATATGCCTCTACCTTTATTTCCTTGTGTTTGCACTGACTGGGTCTATGAAAGCAGGGAGCAGGCATGTGTGTCTGTCAAGGCCATGTGCGTTTGGAAGCACTCTCAATGTCCGGTTAACTGTAGAGATATTCAAGCCTGGTAAACTGTTGTCAGATATTCAAGCTTCAGTGTTAGACAGCAAACATTCCATTGGCCGAGGTTGTCCTGCAAATTACAAACGTTTAGTTTTAAATGACCTCATATGCAATCACAGCTTTATCAAATGAAAATTGAAAAAGAAAGAAAAAATGATGCATTTGGATAGCAGGTCCACATGTGAAGTACAGACTGCATGGATGAGTAAGTCCAAACTGCTGGCATGCATTTTGCTAAAGGCAGTGCGTGCAGGAAAACTGCTATTAGCACGTCCATCGTTTTTGAGGTGATTAACATTGCTTTTCTAAGACAGACATCTGTTTTGGACATCTTTTACTTTTAAATCCTATAAATGGTGACCGCTCCATATTATGTGCAATTATTTAAATCTGGATCTTAAAAACATTTTCCTTTGTGCAGGTTTTGATTAAGGATTACAGGTACAGCATCATTTTGTCTTGGCTGCTCATCCATCAGATAAAAATGAATAGCCCATCAAATAAATAGCAAATACCCGGTGTTGTGCAGTGAGCCCAGTCAGCCAAACCCTCTTTGTGAAACAGAAAATCTCAAGTTTGTTTCAACTCTAAGCCAACTAACTGAGTTTTCACTAAACCTGCTTTCTGATACAGGCCCCTGGTTGTACATTTTTAAGTGTTCTAAGTGTTCACTGACCTTTTTTGGCCAACAATGTGGATGTTTACTCAATATGCTTACTAACAGACATGATGAGTACAACTGTGAATTTGTGTGTTTTTAATTATTGTTAGACTGTGTTTGTCTATAATTGTGACTTAGCTCATCAGAGCACTATAACAGCTTTGGCTAGGCAACAAAGCTGTAAAAGAGTGATGAGAAAACCAGCAAACAGAAGTGAAAGTAGAAGGAAGGGAAACACAAGGAAAGACCAAGGTAGCTTAAATGTTGTATTATACACAAACACGCACAAACGCACACACGCACGCGCACCCGCACACACACACACACACACACACACACACACACACATACATACATAATGGAGTAGCATCAGGAATAGAGTTTGTTTTTTGTTTTTTGCTTTTAATACCCAAAAAAGTCAATTTTACTTGATGCCATATAGAACTCATGGCACTGCTGTATATTCTCTCCTGTTCTCATGAATTTGCTAAGGTACTGTAGAGCAAGACCGTTGTGCTTTGTAGGTCATTAGAAGGACGTTGTAATAGTAGGTGTCATCATCATTGAATCTGATGCCCGAGGACATTATCAGCTCTTCACGATTTCAGCCTGTTATCACACAGCTGTAAATGATAGCGATGGCATGATACCAGTTTTTCTGTACCAATCCAATGTCAACATCCTGTGTTTTAATGTCAACCAATATCAATACTGATCTGATATTTTTTCATTAAAAACCTGCAACAGTAAACATGTTGGTGAATGGTTTGTTTTGGACCAAATAATCTTTTTTTTTTTCTTGCCTGATCTCTCTGGTCCCTCCCAAGGTAGTGCTGGGAAGGTCTCATCAATCTCCCCTCTGCTACTGGCCATCTCATCTCTGCTGATGTTCCCTGAGAAGCAGGTTATTCCTACTGAAAATGACATACAGACAAATTTCAAATTAGCCTAGTGTCCTCAAAGTAAGACCTATACTCCTAAATTTCATTGTACAAAATTAGCTAAAGTATAAAATGCATTGCCATTAAAGTATAGGATCACGACAGTGTAAAACATGTCTATATAAATCTGTGTTGAGATAAAGGGAAAAACACAAAGAAAAAAATAAGTCTTTCAAACCGGACGAATAAATGTCCAAAGAGTGAAATTCAGCACCAGGTGAAAGTTATAGCCACCAAAGATTAAACTTTTTTTTTTCAATCAATATACTTTAAACTAAATGGACCTCTACAAAATAACAAACCTCCATATAATAAATTTGTCAGTTAGCTGGTGCATTTGGACCTCACCATGTTTCTCTTGCACAAGCAGGATTTGATCTACTGCACTTGCACATGAACAGCAAAAATATATGAAGATATATTTTTACTAATTAAAGGAACAAAATAATGGAGCTATACATCACTCCCATTAGTCCATGGGCTACCATTAAAGGCTTGACCATTGTGGTCAGATACATGCTCTCTAGACTATATGATGTTTTGGAAACATCTTTTTAGTACTAATATATGGTAAATATGCATTTCATTTCATTTTCAGTTCACTGCAGTTCATTTAAAGTCACTCAGCAATCAGTCCCATGACATAACGGGTCATTAAACATTGTCAGTTTTTTCCAATTTAAGAATGATCATTAGACAAAAAATCTATACATTTAATTTCAAATGATCTGAAGTAAGTAAACAATTGACAATGCCTGTAACAAAAGATTCAAATAATGTTAAAGGTGTTGAACCTTCATGAATCATACTGGTCATACTGGTCAAATCTGATTATACTGGTTGACCAGTGTGGTTATTGCTCATGCTGGTCAACTATCTTGTTCTTATCTTATCTGAAGTGTGATGTTTATAGCTACATGCATACAAAATGTGATTTGAAATAAATAACAATCTAATTGTAGGTATTTTGGATTTTAATCATCATTTTTAAGGCTGCCTACAGCCTAGCATAAATAAATATGCACGAATAGGTCGGTCTTTCATTCTGTATCACGTATATCATAATAAAACCATGGTAACCGAAAAACTTACTTTTCACTTCCAAAAGACTTGGCGCTGATCTCAGAAGTCCATCTCCTCCCCGTGTCCTCTGCAAACAGCCATTCTGTTGTTGTGGCAAACTTCCATTGTGTTGTGACTGGATTTGCAGCACTTCTGAAGTTGCGTAAGTTTTCCTGAATTTGCACTGGGTTGTGTTGTCATTTTGATGAATTTGCTTTGTGTATTTGCGGCACGTTTGTGAAATGTATCACAAGTGTTGTCATTTTGATGAATGTGCTTTATGTATTTACAGCGCGATGGGTCTTCCTGGCAACCGTAGTGGGTGTGGAGCGTGAATCCACCTCCAACTTTGATGTAAATAATTTTTTTTTCTCTCTTGGGCTTTATGTATATTCTTTAGAAAGGCTCTTCTTTTGCCACGTTTTCAATTAAGCGCACATAAAAAAAACACTCACCACATTCTACAACATTTCTTTTGGCCATCGATTAGGAGTGATGTTGGATACTGCCATTCCTGCCATACATACCAGTTTGTTGGAAAACCAAATCAGGTGATTACTGTCGGCCAAACAGCACTAATCTAAATTCTACCAATGCCAAAAGAAGATGACCTTAAGTTGACTGAATAGTGACGAGCAAATGAATCAAGTTTAGACAGACTAACAAACTGGGTATCTGACAAACATATAAAATAAGATGTTATTCTAAGTACAATATTCTTCTCATGAGGGGTTCTAGACTTGTAATTACTTCTGTTTGAAATGACTCTGCTGAAATCAGTTTTTAACTACTGATCTCAGGGGTGGAATAAGCAGGAAAGGCTCAACAGATGTGTTCATGCAAATTTATAGCTTCTTTGTCTCAGTCTTAGGCTTTGATTGTGTCAGGCATTTACCTCGAGTTACCTTACAAAACATAAATTAATTCAGTATAGTACATTAAAAGAACAGAAAGAGGGAAACAAAACAACTGGAACACAAGAGCAAAGTTAAATACTGATATTTGGGGATAGGTGACAATTGTCTTTTAAGCCATAATAGGTTGGAACATTTTTGTCATACTAATTTCACCTGAGCACTTAGTCTACACATTTATAAATACAAAGAAAGAGTTCTTACAAACAATATAAAGCACACTACTAATTTTTCATATATAAACTGGCTTCTCCTACTACTAACTCAGAAGCACTTTGCTTACACAGCTGATGAAAGACCTCAAAAACATTTCATTACTCAAAGACAAAACATTAGAGAATATTCAAGGAAAACAGACAATGGTTCAAGGCAGATATGACTATGCAATATTTCAAACATCTATGTGCAAATGATTTATTTCAAAGCTTAAGGTTTTGATCACAGAAATCAGGAGTGAAAGACAAGTTAGAGAAAATGTTTATTTGAGGATATGCTATTTAATTTGGGAAGTTCATTGTAGGGAAACATTCGGGAAATTAATGTAGTCTATCCTGTCCACATCTTGGTCAAGGCTGGTGAAGCTGCTTCAAGGCTGAGTGGAATCTTGATCCGCATCTAAGTATTTTTCTGTGCTTGGACTGAAATAGTTTACTCCAAGTGCTGAGCCCTTTGGGCGGATCTGAAAAGTGCTGCTCATAGCCTGGGGGCTTGTAATCCGCAGCGTGAGGGTCGCCAAGCATCTCTCTCACCTTGGGTGAGGCGTCCTTGTGTAAGTAGTGATAGGGCTTTTTGCCACTGTTGTCACGTATGTTGCAGTTGGCACCATAATCACGCACCAGAACACTCAGGACTGATTCGTGGCTGTGAATAGCAGCCATGTGTAGTGGGGTGTAGCCGTCGTAGCTCTTGATGTTAACGTCAACCCCTGGCCCACCTTGCTGTGAAAGAAGAAGGATCTTGCGCACTATTTCACTGTTTCCTTGTTTAGCAGCCCAGTGAAGTACTGTGAAGCCAGAAATGAAGTTTCTCTTCTCTGCCAGCTTGATGTCCTGGAGCAGAAGCTGGCAGATTTGATCCTGCTGTCCTGCAGCACACTTCACAAGCCACTCATGTTCTCTTGGCCCTAGAGGGAAGATGACTGACTGCTTTGTATCCACACCTGGTTTGGTGTCTTTGTTGACCCTTTTCAGGGCTGGTGAAGCAGGTGCCACAGAGTGCCTCTGCTTGGTCCTGGCTGATCTGTACAAGTCATATCCATCAGTCACTTCACTTAGACATGCTGCCACAGTCCTTTCAGTTCGTTCATGGGCCATCTTCAAATCTGCCGGAGCAAGTATCATTACTTCTGGATATATATAGAACACATATTGTATGTACTACATACAGCCTGACAAGAGCCTAAAACCTTGTAATAGACTAATAATGCACTAATACTTCAAGTGGTGTTGCATATTTTAAATGAGAGTTTTAGTCACTGCTGATCAAAGGATAAAAGCATTTTCAATAAGTCAGTTTTTGTCCCTTATTGTAAAGATTATTTAATTTACTGTTTTTTTATACATGAGATTTAAATTAATCCTTTTAGAAAGGCAAGGCCAAAAAGCAGAAAAAATAATCAAATATCCATACCAACTGTAGGACGTTTTTTCCACTCTATCTTCAATTTTTTTAGATTCCACTTCTGCTTTCCTCTTTTGCTTTTCTTTATTAAGTCTCTCCTGGATTCCACCTCCTTTGTATCAATATATTCATTCTCGATACCTCCAGCACACCAGCTCCAGAAATGCCTCATTGTTCGATCTGTCCTCTTCAGTGTCTTTCCACAGACTGATCTGTAAAGGTGTTCATGGGATTCCACTCATGTGTGACATTATGACACGGGACAGAGGGGGTTCTAAAGTTCCAAGAGTGGAGATGAGTTGTTTTTCTTTGAATTTCCTAATTTAATTGCTGCCATAGCAACAACTGACAATGCAAACAGATATGTCATTAATGCAGCGACTCTAACAGATTCCTCAACCTGGATTGATTAACCATGTATGGCTCACCACCGGAGACTGTGATACATATAACATTCCAAAGTGTACTTAATTCTGAGCAAAATCTAACTAGCCTCATTACTGCTGAACTATGAGGGCCCGTTTAAAGAGAAATCAGGGAAACTGTACTTGCACATACATATGAAACATTTTCACATAAATAGCCTACTATTTACATTTGTGCATAATAATTTAAACTTGCATATACATGCACTTGCACATTCAATCATTGATGCGTAAACACAGAGTTGCACTATGCTTGTGTGTGTATGAGTGTGGCTGCTGTCACAGAACGTTTGCCTCCTGCGAGTCACACGGTTTGGCCTGCCACGTGACTTGGGAGTATATGTTTATGGCCATGCCTGCACACACCTGTACCTCATCTTGTTTGTGTATTTAAACCCTTGTTAGTGCGTACAGTATTGTTGATCATTGTTGGTGTAGCCTGTGGATGTCAAGATTAGTCTCGTTATTGTTAAACGTATTCATGTTCATGTTATATGTGAGTGCCATTATGTTGTATGTAATAAATGTTCGTCCATGTCGATTGAGTCTGTGCATCCTGCTCCCTGCCCTCGGTACTCAGGCCACCTCGTTACAGCTGCGTGTGTGTAAAACAATTTTCAGGGTGCCGGAAGTCATTTCATTGTAACAGCAAGGCAGATATTTAACATGTTTACAGTGTGCATAATAGACAGAGGAAGACTGTTGAACTATTAATATTAGGACAGTTATGACGTTTGTGTAATACGTAATGCTTTCTATCTATAAAGTAGTGCTTCTCTTAATGACAAATGTAACTGTTTTCCCATATATAATTGTGTGCTTTATATTGTTTGTAAGAACTTTTCTTCTCATTTAGAAATATGTGGACTAAGTGATCAGTTTGTCTTATTATTTAATATGCTCAGTCTCACTATTGTTGGCAGATTTCATCACATTATTACGAATGTGGATACGTTATCTTATAATTATAAGCAGTGTGAGATGTGAAGCTAAGTGAATTACATGTGCAGAATTTCTAACAATACCCTGTTTTGTATAGGCTGGCTAGCTGACCACTTAGTAAAATTAAATGTGATTGCTGAGCTTGTTGTAGGTGAGTCAATTTAATTTGATTTCATTGTGTTTAATTTTTAACTCAGATGCATTAATCTGAATATTTTGTGTTCTACCTGCAAGCAAATGCTGACTTAAGCTGTTTTATAGTTAGCTTGAAATAATTGAGGTTCATCGCTGGGTGCTGTTCATTTTTTAATTTTTTTTTGTATTATTGATCAGGAAAAAAAACTACAATGGATGAGATGGACGTTTTCTATGTATGATATGAAATTTGAGTATATGAGTGAATGTTACTCTGTAAATGTATAAGAATATGTAGATAAGATTATTATGAGATCATTATTTATACTCAAACGACTACACTATATGACAACAGCTTCCTTTAATTTATATATTTTATTATATTGTTATTATGGAAGAAGTTGTAACATTTACTGGGAGGTGCATGGCAGAGCGAGACATACCTCCTGTGGGCTTGCTAGCTGACCCCTCAGTGAAATTAAATGTGGTTGCTGAACTTGTTATAGTGTGGAAAATAAAAGGAAACCCCTTTTATTCACAACCTGGTGTACATCATTGAGTGGGACGGAACACAGAGGTCCCACTAGCTACTATTTTACATTCCCATTCAACCTAATGACATTCTATATAATACAACTCTAGTTTCGAGCTAAATACCTACAATTAGATGATTTATTTCAGATCACATACTTTCAAATAAAACAATAAAGGATTCTGGTACTTATTTTTCTAATGACTGTGAGACATTCTAGATACCACAGCATAAGCAGACGGACAAACCGATTATGGCACATGCTCTTGACCAACACAAACCTGACATGATAATTTACATAGTACTAGTTTCTACTTGAAATGTGTTACAAAGACACCTGTTGTTCTTATTCATTTGCTGCTATTCCGATATGCCTCTACCTTTATTTCCTTGTGTTTGCACTGACTGGGTCTATGAAAGCAGGGAGCAGGCATGTGTGTCTGTCAAGGCCATGTGCGTTTGGAAGCACTCTCAATGTCCGGTTAACTGTAGAGATATTCAAGCCTGGTAAACTGTTGTCAGATATTCAAGCTTCAGTGTTAGACAGCAAACATTCCATTGGCCGAGGTTGTCCTGCAAATTACAAACGTTTAGTTTTAAATGACCTCATATGCAATCACAGCTTTATCAAATGAAAATTGAAAAAGAAAGAAAAAATGATGCATTTGGATAGCAGGTCCACATGTGAAGTACAGACTGCATGGATGAGTAAGTCCAAACTGCTGGCATGCATTTTGCTAAAGGCAGTGCGTGCAGGAAAACTGCTATTAGCACGTCCATCGTTTTTGAGGTGATTAACATTGCTTTTCTAAGACAGACATCTGTTTTGGACATCTTTTACTTTTAAATCCTATAAATGGTGACCGCTCCATATTATGTGCAATTATTTAAATCTGGATCTTAAAAACATTTTCCTTTGTGCAGGTTTTGATTAAGGATTACAGGTACAGCATCATTTTGTCTTGGCTGCTCATCCATCAGATAAAAATGAATAGCCCATCAAATAAATAGCAAATACCCGGTGTTGTGCAGTGAGCCCAGTCAGCCAAACCCTCTTTGTGAAACAGAAAATCTCAAGTTTGTTTCAACTCTAAGCCAACTAACTGAGTTTTCACTAAACCTGCTTTCTGATACAGGCCCCTGGTTGTACATTTTTAAGTGTTCTAAGTGTTCACTGACCTTTTTTGGCCAACAATGTGGATGTTTACTCAATATGCTTACTAACAGACATGATGAGTACAACTGTGAATTTGTGTGTTTTTAATTATTGTTAGACTGTGTTTGTCTATAATTGTGACTTAGCTCATCAGAGCACTATAACAGCTTTGGCTAGGCAACAAAGCTGTAAAAGAGTGATGAGAAAACCAGCAAACAGAAGTGAAAGTAGAAGGAAGGGAAACACAAGGAAAGACCAAGGTAGCTTAAATGTTGTATTATACACAAACACGCACAAACGCACACACGCACGCGCACCCGCACACACACACACACACACACACACACACACATACATACATAATGGAGTAGCATCAGGAATAGAGTTTGTTTTTTGTTTTTTGCTTTTAATACCCAAAAAAGTCAATTTTACTTGATGCCATATAGAACTCATGGCACTGCTGTATATTCTCTCCTGTTCTCATGAATTTGCTAAGGTACTGTAGAGCAAGACCGTTGTGCTTTGTAGGTCATTAGAAGGACGTTGTAATAGTAGGTGTCATCATCATTGAATCTGATGCCCGAGGACATTATCAGCTCTTCACGATTTCAGCCTGTTATCACACAGCTGTAAATGATAGCGATGGCATGATACCAGTTTTTCTGTACCAATCCAATGTCAACATCCTGTGTTTTAATGTCAACCAATATCAATACTGATCTGATATTTTTTCATTAAAAACCTGCAACAGTAAACATGTTGGTGAATGGTTTGTTTTGGACCAAATAATCTTTTTTTTTTTTCTTGCCTGATCTCTCTGGTCCCTCCCAAGGTAGTGCTGGGAAGGTCTCATCAATCTCCCCTCTGCTACTGGCCATCTCATCTCTGCTGATGTTCCCTGAGAAGCAGGTTATTCCTACTGAAAATGACATACAGACAAATTTCAAATTAGCCTAGTGTCCTCAAAGTAAGACCTATACTCCTAAATTTCATTGTACAGAATTAGCTAAAGTATAAAATGCATTGCCATTAAAGTATAGGATCACGACAGTGTAAAACATGTCTATATAAATCTGTGTTGAGATAAAGGGAAAAACACAAAGAAAAAAATAAGTCTTTCAAACCGGACGAATAAATGTCCAAAGAGTGAAATTCAGCACCAGGTGAAAGTTATAGCCACCAAAGATTAAACTTTTTTTTTTCAATCAATATACTTTAAACTAAATGGACCTCTACAAAATAACAAACCTCCATATAATAAATTTGTCAGTTAGCTGGTGCATTTGGACCTCACCATGTTTCTCTTGCACAAGCAGGATTTGATCTACTGCACTTGCACATGAACAGCAAAAATATATGAAGATATATTTTTACTAATTAGAGGAACAAAATAATGGAGCTATACATCACTGCCATTAGTCCATGGGCTACCATTAAAGGCTTGACCATTGTGGTCAGATACATGCTCTCTAGACTATATGATGTTTTGGAAACATCTTTTTAGTACTAATATATGGTAAATATGCATTTCATTTCATTTTCAGTTCACTGCAGTTCATTTAAAGTCACTCAGCAATCAGTCCCATGACATAACGGGTCATTAAACATTGTTAGTTTTTTCCAATTTAAGAATGATCATTAGACAAAAAATCTATACATTTAATTTCAAATGATCTGAAGTAAGTAAACAATTGACAATGCCTGTAACAAAAGATTCAAATAATGTTAAAGGTGTTGAACCTTCATGAATCATACTGGTCATACTGGTCAAATCTGATTATACTGGTTGACCAGTGTGGTTATTGCTCATGCTGGTCAACTATCTTGTTCTTATCTTATCTGAAGTGTGATGTTTATAGCTACATGCATACAAAATGTGATTTGAAATAAATAACAATCTAATTGTAGGTATTTTGGATTTTAATCATCATTTTTAAGGCTGCCTACAGCCTAGCATAAATAAATATGCACGAATAGGTCGGTCTTTCATTCTGTATCACGTATATCATAATAAAACCATGGTAACCGAAAAACTTACTTTTCACTTCCAAAAGACTTGGCGCTGATCTCAGAAGTCCATCTCCTCCCCGTGTCCTCTGCAAACAGCCATTCTGTTGTTGTGGCAAACTTCCATTGTGTTGTGACTGGATTTGCAGCACTTCTGAAGTTGCGTAAGTTTTCCTGAATTTGCACTGGGTTGTGTTGTCATTTTGATGAATTTGCTTTGTGTATTTGCGGCACGTTTGTGAAATGTATCACAAGTGTTGTCATTTTGATGAATGTGCTTTATGTATTTACAGCGCGATGGGTCTTCCTGGCAACCGTAGTGGGTGTGGAGCGTGAATCCACCTCCAACTTTGATGTAAATAATTTTTTTTTCTCTCTTGGGCTTTATGTATATTCTTTAGAAAGGCTCTTCTTTTGCCACGTTTTCAATTAAGCGCACATAAAAAAAACACTCACCACATTCTACAACATTTCTTTTGGCCATCGATTAGGAGTGATGTTGGATACTGCCATTCCTGCCATACATACCAGTTTGTTGGAAAACCAAATCAGGTGATTACTGTCGGCCAAACAGCACTAATCTAAATTCTACCAATGCCAAAAGAAGATGACCTTAAGTTGACTGAATAGTGACGAGCAAATGAATCAAGTTTAGACAGACTAACAAACTGGGTATCTGACAAACATATAAAATAAGATGTTATTCTAAGTACAATATTCTTCTCGTGAGGGGTTCTAGACTTGTAATTACTTCTGTTTGAAATGACTCTGCTGAAATCAGTTTTTAACTACTGATCTCAGGGGTGGAATAAGCAGGAAAGGCTCAACAGATGTGTTCATGCAAATTTATAGCTTCTTTGTCTCAGTCTTAGGCTTTGATTGTGTCAGGCATTTACCTCGAGTTACCTTACAAAACATAAATTAATTCAGTATAGTACATTAAAAGAACAGAAAGAGGGAAACAAAACAACTGGAACACAAGAGCAAAGTTAAATACTGATATTTGGGGATAGGTGACAATTGTCTTTTAAGCCATAATAGGTTGGAACATTTTTGTCATACTAATTTCACCTGAGCACTTAGTCTACACATTTATAAATACAAAGAAAGAGTTCTTACAAACAATATAAAGCACACTACTAATTTTTCATATATAAACTGGCTTCTCCTACTACTAACTCAGAAGCACTTTGCTTACACAGCTGATGAAAGACCTCAAAAACATTTCATTACTCAAAGACAAAACATTAGAGAATATTCAAGGAAAACAGACAATGGTTCAAGGCAGATATGACTATGCAATATTTCAAACATCTATGTGCAAATGATTTATTTCAAAGCTTAAGGTTTTGATCACAGAAATCAGGAGTGAAAGACAAGTTAGAGAAAATGTTTATTTGAGGATATGCTATTTAATTTGGGAAGTTCATTGTAGGGAAACATTCGGGAAATTAATGTAGTCTATCCTGTCCACATCTTGGTCAAGGCTGGTGAAGCTGCTTCAAGGCTGAGTGGAATCTTGATCCGCATCTAAGTATTTTTCTGTGCTTGGACTGAAATAGTTTACTCCAAGTGCTGAGCCCTTTGGGCGGATCTGAAAAGTGCTGCTCATAGCCTGGGGGCTTGTAATCCGCAGCGTGAGGGTCGCCAAGCATCTCTCTCACCTTGGGTGAGGCGTCCTTGTGTAAGTACTGATAGGGCTTTTTGCCACTGTTGTCACGTATGTTGCAGTTGGCACCATAATCACGCACCAGAACACTCAGGACTGATTGGTGGCTGTGAATAGCAGCCATGTGTAGTGGGGTGTAGCCGTCGTAGCTCTTGATGTTAACGTCAACCCCTGGCCCACCTTGCTGTGAAAGAAGAAGGATCTTGCGCACTATTTCACTGTTTCCTTGTTTAGCAGCCCAGTGAAGTACTGTGAAGCCAGAAATGAAGTTTCTCTTCTCTGCCAGCTTGATGTCCTGGAGCAGAAGCTGGCAGATTTGATCCTGCTGTCCTGCAGCACACTTCACAAGCCACTCATGTTCTCTTGGCCCTAGAGGGAAGATGACTGACTGCTTTGTATCCACACCTGGTTTGGTGTCTTTGTTGACCCTTTTCAGGGCTGGTGAAGCAGGTGCCACAGAGTGCCTCTGCTTGGTCCTGGCTGATCTGTACAAGTCATATCCATCAGTCACTTCACTTAGACATGCTGCCACAGTCCTTTCAGTTCGTTCATGGGCCATCTTCAAATCTGCCGGAGCAAGTATCATTACTTCTGGATATATATAGAACACATATTGTATGTACTACATACAGCCTGACAAGAGCCTAAAACCTTGTAATAGACTAATAATGCACTAATACTTCAAGTGGTGTTGCATATTTTAAATGAGAGTTTTAGTCACTGCTGATCAAAGGATAAAAGCATTTTCAATAAGTCAGTTTTTGTCCCTTATTGTAAAGATTATTTAGTTTACTGTTTTTTTATACATGAGATTTAAATTAATCCTTTTAGAAAGGCAAGGCCAAAAAGCAGAAAAAATAATCAAATATCCATACCAACTGTAGGACGTTTTTTCCACTCTATCTTCAATTTTTTTAGATTCCACTTCTGCTTTCCTCTTTTGCTTTTCTTTATTAAGTCTCTCCTGGATTCCACCTCCTTTGTATCAATATATTCATTCTCGATACCTCCAGCACACCAGCTCCAGAAACGCCTCATTGTTCGATCTGTCCTCTTCAGTGTCTTTCCACAGACTGATCTGTAAAGGTGTTCATGGGATTCCACTCATGTGTGACATTATGACACGGGACAGAGGGGGTTCTAAAGTTCCAAGAGTGGAGATGAGTTGTTTTTCTTTGAATTTCCTAATTTAATTGCTGCCATAGCAACAACTGACAATGCAAACAGATATGTCATTAATGCAGCGACTCTAACAGATTCCTCAACCTGGATTGATTAACCATGTATGGCTCACCACCGGAGACTGTGATACATATAACATTCCAAAGTGTACTTAATTCTGAGCAAAATCTAACTAGCCTCATTACTGCTGAACTATGAGGGCCTGTTTAAAGAGAAATCAGGGAAACTGTACTTGCACATACATATGAAACATTTTCACATAAATAGCCTACTATTTACATTTGTGCATAATAATTTAAACTTGCATATACATGCACTTGCACATTCAATCATTGATGCGTAAACACAGAGTTGCACTATGCTTGTGTGTGTATGAGTGTGGCTGCTGTCACAGAACGTTTGCCTCCTGCGAGTCACACGGTTTGGCCTGCCACGTGACTTGGGAGTATATGTTTATGGCCATGCCTGCACACACCTGTACCTCATCTTGTTTGTGTATTTAAACCCTTGTTAGTGCGTACAGTATTGTTGATCATTGTTGGTGTAGCCTGTGGATGTCAAGATTAGTCTCGTTATTGTTAAACGTATTCATGTTCATGTTATATGTGAGTGCCGTTATGTTGTATGTAATAAATGTTCGTCCATGTCGATTGAGTCTGTGCATCCTGCTCCCTGCCCTCGGTACTCAGGCCACCTCGTTACAGCTGCGTGTGTGTAAAACAATTTTCAGGGTGCCGGAAGTCATTTCATTGTAACAGCAAGGCAGATATTTAACATGTTTACAGTGTGCATAATAGACAGAGGAAGACTGTTGAACTATTAATATTAGGACAGTTATGACGTTTGTGTAATACGTAATGCTTTCTATCTATAAAGTAGTGCTTCTCTTAATGACAAATGTAACTGTTTTCCCATATATAATTGTGTGCTTTATATTGTTTGTAAGAACTTTTCTTCTCATTTAGAAATATGTGGACTAAGTGATCAGTTTGTCTTATTATTTAATATGCTCAGTCTCACTATTGTTGGCAGATTTCATCACATTATTACGAATGTGGATACGTTATCTTATAATTATAAGCAGTGTGAGATGTGAAGCTAAGTGAATTACATGTGCAGAATTTCTAACAATACCCTGTTTTGTATAGGCTGGCTACCTGACCACTTAGTAAAATTAAATGTGATTGCTGAGCTTGTTGTAGGTGAGTCAATTTAATTTGATTTCATTGTGTTTAATTTTTAACTCAGATGCATTAATCTGAATATTTTGTGTTCTACCTGCAAGCAAATGCTGACTTAAGCTGTTTTATAGTTAGCTTGAAATAATTGAGATTCATCGCTGGGTGCTGTTCATTTTTTAATTTTTTTTTGTATTATTGATCAGGAAAAAAAACTACAATGGATGAGATGAACGTTTTCTATGTATGATATGAAATTTGAGTATATGAGTGAATGTTACTCTGTAAATGTATAAGAATATGTAGATAAGATTATTATGAGATCATTATTTATACTCAAACGACTACACTATATGACAACAGCTTCCTTTAATTTATATATTTTATTATATTGTTATTATGGAAGAAGTTGTAACATTTACTGGAAGGTGCATGGCAGAGCGAGACATACCTCCTGTGGGCTTGCTAGCTGACCCCTCAGTGAAATTAAATGTGGTTGCTGAACTTGTTATAGTGTGGAAAATAAAAGGAAACCCCTTTTATTCACAACCTGGTGTACATCATTGAGTGGGACGGAACACAGAGGTCCCACTAGCTACTATTTTACATTCCCATTCAACCTAATGACATTCTATATAATACAACTCTAGTTTCGAGCTAAATACCTACAATTAGATGATTTATTTCAGATCACATACTTTCAAATAAAACAATAAAGGATTCTGGTACTTATTTTTCTAATGACTGTGAGACATTCTAGATACCACAGCATAAGCAGACGGACAAACCGATTATGGCACATGCTCTTGACCAACACAAACCTGACATGATAATTTACATAGTACTAGTTTCTACTTGAAATGTGTTACAAAGACACCTGTTGTTCTTATTCATTTGCTGCTATTCCGATATGCCTCTACCTTTATTTCCTTGTGTTTGCACTGACTGGGTCTATGAAAGCAGGGAGCAGGCATGTGTGTCTGTCAAGGCCATGTGCGTTTGGACGCACTCTCAATGTCCGGTTAACTGTAGAGATATTCAAGCCTGGTAAACTGTTGTCAGATATTCAAGCTTCAGTGTTAGACAGCAAACATTCCATTGGCCGAGGTTGTCCTGCAAATTACAAACGTTTAGTTTTAAATGACCTCATATGCAATCACAGCTTTATCAAATGAAAATTGAAAAAGAAAGAAAAAATGATGCATTTGGATAGCAGGTCCACATGTGAAGTACAGACTGCATGGATGAGTAAGTCCAAACTGCTGGCATGCATTTTGCTAAAGGCAGTGCGTGCAGGAAAACTGCTATTAGCACGTCCATCGTTTTTGAGGTGATTAACATTGCTTTTCTAAGACAGACATCTGTTTTGGACATCTTTTACTTTTAAATCCTATAAATGGTGACCGCTCCATATTATGTGCAATTATTTAAATCTGGATCTTAAAAACATTTTCCTTTGTGCAGGTTTTGATTAAGGATTACAGGTACAGCATCATTTTGTCTTGGCTGCTCATCCATCAGATAAAAATGAATAGCCCATCAAATAAATAGCAAATACCCGGTGTTGTGCAGTGAGCCCAGTCAGCCAAACCCTCTTTGTGAAACAGAAAATCTCAAGTTTGTTTCAACTCTAAGCCAACTAACTGAGTTTTCACTAAACCTGCTTTCTGATACAGGCCCCTGGTTGTACATTTTTAAGTGTTCTAAGTGTTCACTGACCTTTTTTGGCCAACAATGTGGATGTTTACTCAATATGCTTACTAACAGACATGATGAGTACAACTGTGAATTTGTGTGTTTTTAATTATTGTTAGACTGTGTTTGTCTATAATTGTGACTTAGCTCATCAGACCACTATAACAGCTTTGGCTAGGCAACAAAGCTGTAAAAGAGTGATGAGAAAACCAGCAAACAGAAGTGAAAGTAGAAGGAAGGGAAACACAAGGAAAGACCAAGGTAGCTTAAATGTTGTATTATACACAAACACGCACAAACGCACACACGCACGCGCACCCGCACACACACACACACACACACACACACACACATACATACATAATGGAGTAGCATCAGGAATAGAGTTTGTTTTTTGTTTTTTGCTTTTAATACCCAAAAAAGTCAATTTTACTTGATGCCATATAGAACTCATGGCACTGCTGTATATTCTCTCCTGTTCTCATGAATTTGCTAAGGTACTGTAGAGCAAGACCGTTGTGCTTTGTAGGTCATTAGAAGGACGTTGTAATAGTAGGTGTCATCATCATTGAATCTGATGCCCGAGGACATTATCAGCTCTTCACGATTTCAGCCTGTTATCACACAGCTGTAAATGATAGCGATGGCATGATACCAGTTTTTCTGTACCAATCCAATGTCAACATCCTGTGTTTTAATGTCAACCAATATCAATACTGATCTGATATTTTTTCATTAAAAACCTGCAACAGTAAACATGTTGGTGAATGGTTTGTTTTGGACCAAATAATCTTTTTTTTTTTCTTGCCTGATCTCTCTGGTCCCTCCCAAGGTAGTGCTGGGAAGGTCTCATCAATCTCCCCTCTGCTACTGGCCATCTCATCTCTGCTGATGTTCCCTGAGAAGCAGGTTATTCCTACTGAAAATGACATACAGACAAATTTCAAATTAGCCTAGTGTCCTCAAAGTAAGACCTATACTCCTAAATTTCATTGTACAGAATTAGCTAAAGTATAAAATGCATTGCCATTAAAGTATAGGATCACGACAGTGTAAAACATGTCTATATAAATCTGTGTTGAGATAAAGGGAAAAACACAAAGAAAAAAATAAGTCTTTCAAACCGGACGAATAAATGTCCAAAGAGTGAAATTCAGCACCAGGTGAAAGTTATAGCCACCAAAGATTAAACTTTTTTTTTTCAATCAATATACTTTAAACTAAATGGACCTCTACAAAATAACAAACCTCCATATAATAAATTTGTCAGTTAGCTGGTGCATTTGGACCTCACCATGTTTCTCTTGCACAAGCAGGATTTGATCTACTGCACTTGCACATGAACAGCAAAAATATATGAAGATATATTTTTACTAATTAGAGGAACAAAATAATGGAGCTATACATCACTCCCATTAGTCCATGGGCTACCATTAAAGGCTTGACCATTGTGGTCAGATACATGCTCTCTAGACTATATGATGTTTTGGAAACATCTTTTTAGTACTAATATATGGTAAATATGCATTTCATTTCATTTTCAGTTCACTGCAGTTCATTTAAAGTCACTCAGCAATCAGTCCCATGACATAACGGGTCATTAAACATTGTCAGTTTTTTCCAATTTAAGAATGATCATTAGACAAAAAATCTATACATTTAATTTCAAATGATCTGAAGTAAGTAAACAATTGACAATGCCTGTAACAAAAGATTCAAATAATGTTAAAGGTGTTGAACCTTCATGAATCATACTGGTCATACTGGTCAAATCTGATTATACTGGTTGACCAGTGTGGTTATTGCTCATGCTGGTCAACTATCTTGTTCTTATCTTATCTGAAGTGTGATGTTTATAGCTACGTGCATACAAAATGTGATTTGAAATAAATAACAATCTAATTGTAGGTATTTTGGATTTTAATCATCATTTTTAAGGCTGCCTACAGCCTAGCATAAATAAATATGCACGAATAGGTCGGTCTTTCATTCTGTATCACGTATATCATAATAAAACCATGGTAACCGAAAAACTTACTTTTCACTTCCAAAAGACTTGGCGCTGATCTCAGAAGTCCATCTCCTCCCCGTGTCCTCTGCAAACAGCCATTCTGTTGTTGTGGCAAACTTCCATTGTGTTGTGACTGAATTTGCAGCACTTCTGAAGTTGCGTAAGTTTTCCTGAATTTGCACTGGGTTGTGTTGTCATTTTGATGAATTTGCTTTGTGTATTTGCGGCACGTTTGTGAAATGTATCACAAGTGTTGTCATTTTGATGAATGTGCTTTATGTATTTACAGCGCGATGGGTCTTCCTGGCAACCGTAGTGGGTGTGGAGCGTGAATCCACCTCCAACTTTGATGTAAATAATTTTTTTTTCTCTCTTGGGCTTTATGTATATTCTTTAGAAAGGCTCTTCTTTTGCCACGTTTTCAATTAAGCGCACATAAAAAAAACACTCACCACATTCTACAACATTTCTTTTGGCCATCGATTAGGAGTGATGTTGGATACTGCCATTCCTGCCATACATACCAGTTTGTTGGAAAACCAAATCAGGTGATTACTGTCGGCCAAACAGCACTAATCTAAATTCTACCAATGCCAAAAGAAGATGACCTTAAGTTGACTGAATAGTGACGAGCAAATGAATCAAGTTTAGACAGACTAACAAACTGGGTATCTGACAAACATATAAAATAAGATGTTATTCTAAGTACAATATTCTTCTCGTGAGGGGTTCTAGACTTGTAATTACTTCTGTTTGAAATGACTCTGCTGAAATCAGTTTTTAACTACTGATCTCAGGGGTGGAATAAGCAGGAAAGGCTCAACAGATGTGTTCATGCAAATTTATAGCTTCTTTGTCTCAGTCTTAGGCTTTGATTGTGTCAGGCATTTACCTCGAGTTACCTTACAAAACATAAATTAATTCAGTATAGTACATTAAAAGAACAGAAAGAGGGAAACAAAACAACTGGAACACAAGAGCAAAATTAAATACTGATATTTGGGGATAGGTGACAATTGTCTTTTAAGCCATAATAGGTTGGAACATTTTTGTCATACTAATTTCACCTGAGCACTTAGTCTACACATTTATAAATACAAAGAAAGAGTTCTTACAAACAATATAAAGGACACTACTAATTTTTCATATATAAACTGGCTTCTCCTACTACTAACTCAGAAGCACTTTGCTTACACAGCTGATGAAAGACCTCAAAAACATTTCATTACTCAAAGACAAAACATTAGAGAATATTCAAGGAAAACAGACAATGGTTCAAGGCAGATATGACTATGCAATATTTCAAACATCTATGTGCAAATGATTTATTTCAAAGCTTAAGGTTTTGATCACAGAAATCAGGAGTGAAAGACAAGTTAGAGAAAATGTTTATTTGAGGATATGCTATTTAATTTGGGAAGTTCATTGTAGGGAAACATTCGGGAAATTAATGTAGTCTATCCTGTCCACATCTTGGTCAAGGCTGGTGAAGCTGCTTCAAGGCTGAGTGGAATCTTGATCCGCATCTAAGTATTTTTCTGTGCTTGGACTGAAATAGTTTACTCCAAGTGCTGAGCCCTTTGGGCGGATCTGAAAAGTGCTGCTCATAGCCTGGGGGCTTGTAATCCGCAGCGTAAGGGTCGCCAAGCATCTCTCTCACCTTGGGTGAGGCGTCCTTGTGTAAGTACTGATAGGGCTTTTTGCCACTGTTGTCACGTATGTTGCAGTTGGCACCATAATCACGCACCAGAACACTCAGGACTGATTCGTGGCTGTGAATAGCAGCCATGTGTAGTGGGGTGTAGCCGTCGTAGCTCTTGATGTTAACGTCAACCCCTGGCCCACCTTGCTGTGAAAGAAGAAGGATCTTGCGCACTATTTCACTGTTTCCTTGTTTAGCAGCCCAGTGAAGTACTGTGAAGCCAGAAATGAAGTTTCTCTTCTCTGCCAGCTTGATGTCCTGGAGCAGAAGCTGGCAGATTTGATCCTGCTGTCCTGCAGCACACTTCACAAGCCACTCATGTTCTCTTGGCCCTAGAGGGAAGATGACTGACTGCTTTGTATCCACACCTGGTTTGGTGTCTTTGTTGACCCTTTTCAGGGCTGGTGAAGCAGGTGCCACAGAGTGCCTCTGCTTGGTCCTGGCTGATCTGTACAAGTCATATCCATCAGTCACTTCACTTAGACATGCTGCCACAGTCCTTTCAGTTCGTTCATGGGCCATCTTCAAATCTGCCGGAGCAAGTATCATTACTTCTGGATATATATAGAACACATATTGTATGTACTACATACAGCCTGACAAGAGCCTAAAACCTTGTAATAGACTAATAATGCACTAATACTTCAAGTGGTGTTGCATATTTTAAATGAGAGTTTTAGTCACTGCTGATCAAAGGATAAAAGCATTTTCAATAAGTCAGTTTTTGTCCCTTATTGTAAAGATTATTTAGTTTACTGTTTTTTTATACATGAGATTTAAATTAATCCTTTTAGAAAGGCAAGGCCAAAAAGCAGAAAAAATAATCAAATATCCATACCAACTGTAGGACGTTTTTTCCACTCTATCTTCAATTTTTTTAGATTCCACTTCTGCTTTCCTCTTTTGCTTTTCTTTATTAAGTCTCTCCTGGATTCCACCTCCTTTGTATCAATATATTCATTCTCGATACCTCCAGCACACCAGCTCCAGAAACGCCTCATTGTTCGATCTGTCCTCTTCAGTGTCTTTCCACAGACTGATCTGTAAAGGTGTTCATGGGATTCCACTCATGTGTGACATTATGACACGGGACAGAGGGGGTTCTAAAGTTCCAAGAGTGGAGATGAGTTGTTTTTCTTTGAATTTCCTAATTTAATTGCTGCCATAGCAACAACTGACAATGCAAACAGATATGTCATTAATGCAGCGACTCTAACAGATTCCTCAACCTGGATTGATTAACCATGTATGGCTCACCACCGGAGACTGTGATACATATAACATTCCAAAGTGTACTTAATTCTGAGCAAAATCTAACTAGCCTCATTACTGCTGAACTATGAGGGCCCGTTTAAAGAGAAATCAGGGAAACTGTACTTGCACATACATATGAAACATTTTCACATAAATAGCCTACTATTTACATTTGTGCATAATAATTTAAACTTGCATATACATGCACTTGCACATTCAATCATTGATGCGTAAACACAGAGTTGCACTATGCTTGTGTGTGTATGAGTGTGGCTGCTGTCACAGAACGTTTGCCTCCTGCGAGTCACACGGTTTGGCCTGCCACGTGACTTGGGAGTATATGTTTATGGCCATGCCTGCACACACCTGTACCTCATCTTGTTTGTGTATTTAAACCCTTGTTAGTGCGTACAGTATTGTTGATCATTGTTGGTGTAGCCTGTGGATGTCAAGATTAGTCTCGTTATTGTTAAACGTATTCATGTTCATGTTATATGTGAGTGCCGTTATGTTGTATGTAATAAATGTTCGTCCATGTCGATTGAGTCTGTGCATCCTGCTCCCTGCCCTCGGTACTCAGGCCACCTCGTTACAGCTGCGTGTGTGTAAAACAATTTTCAGGGTGCCGGAAGTCATTTCATTGTAACAGCAAGGCAGATATTTAACATGTTTACAGTGTGCATAATAGACAGAGGAAGACTGTTGAACTATTAATATTAGGACAGTTATGACGTTTGTGTAATACGTAATGCTTTCTATCTATAAAGTAGTGCTTCTCTTAA
Source organism: Electrophorus electricus (assembly GCF_041902795.1). Classification (NCBI taxonomy): domain Eukaryota; kingdom Metazoa; phylum Chordata; class Actinopteri; order Gymnotiformes; family Gymnotidae; genus Electrophorus; species Electrophorus electricus. The sequence continues at coordinate 18,236,765 of NC_137497.1, read as the reverse complement.
TGACAAATGTAACTGTTTTCCCATATATAATTGTGTGCTTTATATTGTTTGTAAGAACTTTTCTTCTCATTTAGAAATATGTGGACTAAGTGATCAGTTTGTCTTATTATTTAATATGCTCAGTCTCACTATTGTTGGCAGATTTCATCACATTATTACGAATGTGGATACGTTATCTTATAATTATAAGCAGTGTGAGATGTGAAGCTAAGTGAATTACATGTGCAGAATTTCTAACAATACCCTGTTTTGTATAGGCTGGCTACCTGACCACTTAGTAAAATTAAATGTGATTGCTGAGCTTGTTGTAGGTGAGTCAATTTAATTTGATTTCATTGTGTTTAATTTTTAACTCAGATGCATTAATCTGAATATTTTGTGTTCTACCTGCAAGCAAATGCTGACTTAAGCTGTTTTATAGTTAGCTTGAAATAATTGAGGTTCATCGCTGGGTGCTGTTCATTTTTTAATTTTTTTTTGTATTATTGATCAGGAAAAAAAACTACAATGGATGAGATGGACGTTTTCTATGTATGATATGAAATTTGAGTATATGAGTGAATGTTACTCTGTAAATGTATAAGAATATGTAGATAAGATTATTATGAGATCATTATTTATACTCAAACGACTACACTATATGACAACAGCTTCCTTTAATTTATATATTTTATTATATTGTTATTATGGAAGAAGTTGTAACATTTACTGGGAGGTGCATGGCAGAGCGAGACATACCTCCTGTGGGCTTGCTAGCTGACCCCTCAGTGAAATTAAATGTGGTTGCTGAACTTGTTATAGTGTGGAAAATAAAAGGAAACCCCTTTTATTCACAACCTGGTGTACATCATTGAGTGGGACGGAACACAGAGGTCCCACTAGCTACTATTTTACATTCCCATTCAACCTAATGACATTCTATATAATACAACTCTAGTTTCGAGCTAAATACCTACAATTAGATGATTTATTTCAGATCACATACTTTCAAATAAAACAATAAAGGATTCTGGTACTTATTTTTCTAATGACTGTGAGACATTCTAGATACCACAGCATAAGCAGACGGACAAACCGATTATGGCACATGCTCTTGACCAACACAAACCTGACATGATAATTTACATAGTACTAGTTTCTACTTGAAATGTGTTACAAAGACACCTGTTGTTCTTATTCATTTGCTGCTATTCCGATATGCCTCTACCTTTATTTCCTTGTGTTTGCACTGACTGGGTCTATGAAAGCAGGGAGCAGGCATGTGTGTCTGTCAAGGCCATGTGCGTTTGGAAGCACTCTCAATGTCCGGTTAACTGTAGAGATATTCAAGCCTGGTAAACTGTTGTCAGATATTCAAGCTTCAGTGTTAGACAGCAAACATTCCATTGGCCGAGGTTGTCCTGCAAATTACAAACGTTTAGTTTTAAATGACCTCATATGCAATCACAGCTTTATCAAATGAAAATTGAAAAAGAAAGAAAAAATGATGCATTTGGATAGCAGGTCCACATGTGAAGTACAGACTGCATGGATGAGTAAGTCCAAACTGCTGGCATGCATTTTGCTAAAGGCAGTGCGTGCAGGAAAACTGCTATTAGCACGTCCATCGTTTTTGAGGTGATTAACATTGCTTTTCTAAGACAGACATCTGTTTTGGACACCTTTTACTTTTAAATCCTATAAATGGTGACCGCTCCATATTATGTGCAATTATTTAAATCTGGATCTTAAAAACATTTTCCTTTGTGCAGGTTTTGATTAAGGATTACAGGTACAGCATCATTTTGTCTTGGCTGCTCATCCATCAGATAAAAATGAATAGCCCATCAAATAAATAGCAAATACCCGGTGTTGTGCAGTGAGCCCAGTCAGCCAAACCCTCTTTGTGAAACAGAAAATCTCAAGTTTGTTTCAACTCTAAGCCAACTAACTGAGTTTTCACTAAACCTGCTTTCTGATACAGGCCCCTGGTTGTACATTTTTAAGTGTTCTAAGTGTTCACTGACCTTTTTTGGCCAACAATGTGGATGTTTACTCAATATGCTTACTAACAGACATGATGAGTACAACTGTGAATTTGTGTGTTTTTAATTATTGTTAGACTGTGTTTGTCTATAATTGTGACTTAGCTCATCAGAGCACTATAACAGCTTTGGCTAGGCAACAAAGCTGTAAAAGAGTGATGAGAAAACCAGCAAACAGAAGTGAAAGTAGAAGGAAGGGAAACACAAGGAAAGACCAAGGTAGCTTAAATGTTGTATTATACACAAACACGCACAAACGCGCACACGCACGCGCACCCGCACACACACACACACACATACATACATAATGGAGTAGCATCAGGAATAGAGTTTGTTTTTTGTTTTTTGCTTTTAATACCCAAAAAAGTCAATTTTACTTGATGCCATATAGAACTCATGGCACTGCTGTATATTCTCTCCTGTTCTCATGAATTTGCTAAGGTACTGTAGAGCAAGACCGTTGTGCTTTGTAGGTCATTAGAAGGACGTTGTAATAGTAGGTGTCATCATCATTGAATCTGATGCCCGAGGACATTATCAGCTCTTCACGATTTCAGCCTGTTATCACACAGCTGTAAATGATAGCGATGGCATGATACCAGTTTTTCTGTACCAATCCAATGTCAACATCCTGTGTTTTAATGTCAACCAATATCAATACTGATCTGATGTTTTTTCATTAAAAACCTGCAACAGTAAACATGTTGGTGAATGGTTTGTTTTGGACCAAATAATCTTTTTTTTTTTCTTGCCTGATCTCTCTGGTCCCTCCCAAGGTAGTGCTGGGAAGGTCTCATCAATCTCCCCTCTGCTACTGGCCATCTCATCTCTGCTGATGTTCCCTGAGAAGCAGGTTATTCCTACTGAAAATGACATACAGACAAATTTCAAATTAGCCTAGTGTCCTCAAAGTAAGACCTATACTCCTAAATTTCATTGTACAGAATTAGCTAAAGTATAAAATGCATTGCCATTAAAGTATAGGATCACGACAGTGTAAAACATGTCTATATAAATCTGTGTTGAGATAAAGGGAAAAACACAAAGAAAAAAATAAGTCTTTCAAACCGGACGAATAAATGTCCAAAGAGTGAAATTCAGCACCAGGTGAAAGTTATAGCCACCAAAGATTAAACTTTTTTTTTTCAATCAATATACTTTAAACTAAATGGACCTCTACAAAATAACAAACCTCCATATAATAAATTTGTCAGTTAGCTGGTGCATTTGGACCTCACCATGTTTCTCTTGCACAAGCAGGATTTGATCTACTGCACTTGCACATGAACAGCAAAAATATATGAAGATATATTTTTACTAATTAGAGGAACAAAATAATGGAGCTATACATCACTCCCATTAGTCCATGGGCTACCATTAAAGGCTTGACCATTGTGGTCAGATACATGCTCTCTAGACTATATGATGTTTTGGAAACATCTTTTTAGTACTAATATATGGTAAATATGCATTTCATTTCATTTTCAGTTCACTGCAGTTCATTTAAAGTCACTCAGCAATCAGTCCCATGACATAACGGGTCATTAAACATTGTCAGTTTTTTCCAATTTAAGAATGATCATTAGACAAAAAATCTATACATTTAATTTCAAATGATCTGAAGTAAGTAAACAATTGACAATGCCTGTAACAAAAGATTCAAATAATGTTAAAGGTGTTGAACCTTCATGAATCATACTGGTCATACTGGTCAAATCTGATTATACTGGTTGACCAGTGTGGTTATTGCTCATGCTGGTCAACTATCTTGTTCTTATCTTATCTGAAGTGTGATGTTTATAGCTACATGCATACAAAATGTGATTTGAAATAAATAACAATCTAATTGTAGGTATTTTGGATTTTAATCATCATTTTTAAGGCTGCCTACAGCCTAGCATAAATAAATATGCACGAATAGGTCGGTCTTTCATTCTGTATCACGTATATCATAATAAAACCATGGTAACCGAAAAACTTACTTTTCACTTCCAAAAGACTTGGCGCTGATCTCAGAAGTCCATCTCCTCCCCGTGTCCTCTGCAAACAGCCATTCTGTTGTTGTGGCAAACTTCCATTGTGTTGTGACTGGATTTGCAGCACTTCTGAAGTTGCGTAAGTTTTCCTGAATTTGCACTGGGCTGTGTTGTCATTTTGATGAATTTGCTTTGTGTATTTGCGGCACGTTTGTGAAATGTATCACAAGTGTTGTCATTTTGATGAATGTGCTTTATGTATTTACAGCGCGATGGGTCTTCCTGGCAACCGTAGTGGGTGTGGAGCGTGAATCCACCTCCAACTTTGATGTAAATAATTTTTTTTTCTCTCTTGGGCTTTATGTATATTCTTTAGAAAGGCTCTTCTTTTGCCACGTTTTCAATTAAGCGCACATAAAAAAAACACTCACCACATTCTACAACATTTCTTTTGGCCATCGATTAGGAGTGATGTTGGATACTGCCATTCCTGCCATACATACCAGTTTGTTGGAAAACCAAATCAGGTGATTACTGTCGGCCAAACAGCACTAATCTAAATTCTACCAATGCCAAAAGAAGATGACCTTAAGTTGACTGAATAGTGACGAGCAAATGAATCAAGTTTAGACAGACTAACAAACTGGGTATCTGACAAACATATAAAATAAGATGTTATTCTAAGTACAATATTCTTCTCGTGAGTGGTTCTAGACTTGTAGTTACTTCTGTTTGAAATGACTCTGCTGAAATCAGTTTTTAACTACTGATCTCAGGGGTGGAATAAGCAGGAAAGGCTCAACAGATGTGTTCATGCAAATTTATAGCTTCTTTGTCTCAGTCTTAGGCTTTGATTGTGTCAGGCATTTACCTCGAGTTACCTTACAAAACATAAATTAATTCAGTATAGTACATTAAAAGAACAGAAAGAGGGAAACAAAACAACTGGAACACAAGAGCAAAGTTAAATACTGATATTTGGGGATAGGTGATAATTGTCTTTTAAGCCATAATAGGTTGGAACATTTTTGTCATACTAATTTCACCTGAGCACTTAGTCTACACATTTATAAATACAAAGAAAGAGTTCTTACAAACAATATAAAGCACACTACTAATTTTTCATATATAAACTGGCTTCTCCTACTACTAACTCAGAAGCACTTTGCTTACACAGCTGATGAAAGACCTCAAAAACATTTCATTACTCAAAGACAAAACATTAGAGAATATTCAAGGAAAACAGACAATGGTTCAAGGCAGATATGACTATGCAATATTTCAAACATCTATGTGCAAATGATTTATTTCAAAGCTTAAGGTTTTGATCACAGAAATCAGGAGTGAAAGACAAGTTAGAGAAAATGTTTATTTGAGGATATGCTATTTAATTTGGGAAGTTCATTGTAGGGAAACATTCGGGAAATTAATGTAGTCTATCCTGTCCACATCTTGGTCAAGGCTGGTGAAGCTGCTTCAAGGCTGAGTGGAATCTTGATCCGCATCTAAGTATTTTTCTGTGCTTGGACTGAAATAGTTTACTCCAAGTGCTGAGCCCTTTGGGCGGATCTGAAAAGTGCTGCTCATAGCCTGGGGGCTTGTAATCCGCAGCGTGAGGGTCGCCAAGCATCTCTCTCACTTTGGGTGAGGCGTCCTTGTGTAAGTACTGATAGGGCTTTTTGCCACTGTTGTCACGTATGTTGCAGTTGGCACCATAATCACGCACCAGAACACTCAGGACTGATTCTTGGCTGTGAATAGCAGCCATGTGTAGTGGGGTGTAGCCGTCGTAGCTCTTGATGTTAACGTCAACCCCTGGCCCACCTTGCTGTGAAAGAAGAAGGATCTTGCGCACTATTTCACTGTTTCCTTGTTTAGCAGCCCAGTGAAGTACTGTGAAGCCAGAAATGAAGTTTCTCTTCTCTGCCAGCTTGATGTCCTGGAGCAGAAGCTGGCAGATTTGATCCTGCTGTCCTGCAGCACACTTCACAAGCCACTCATGTTCTCTTGGCCCTAGAGGGAAGATGACTGACTGCTTTGTATCCACACCTGGTTTGGTGTCTTTGTTGACCCTTTTCAGGGCTGGTGAAGCAGGTGCCACAGAGTGCCTCTGCTTGGTCCTGGCTGATCTGTACAAGTCATATCCATCAGTCACTTCACTTAGACATGCTGCCACAGTCCTTTCAGTTCGTTCATGGGCCATCTTCAAATCTGCCGGAGCAAGTATCATTACTTCTGGATATATATAGAACACATATTGTATGTACTACATACAGCCTGACAAGAGCCTAAAACCTTGTAATAGACTAATAATGCACTAATACTTCAAGTGGTGTTGCATATTTTAAATGAGAGTTTTAGTCACTGCTGATCAAAGGATAAAAGCATTTTCAATAAGTCAGTTTTTGTCCCTTATTGTAAAGATTATTTAGTTTACTGTTTTTTTATACATGAGATTTAAATTAATCCTTTTAGAAAGGCAAGGCCAAAAAGCAGAAAAAATAATCAAATATCCATACCAACTGTAGGACGTTTTTTCCACTCTATCTTCAATTTTTTTAGATTCCACTTCTGCTTTCCTCTTTTGCTTTTCTTTATTAAGTCTCTCCTGGATTCCACCTCCTTTGTATCAATATATTCATTCTCGATACCTCCAGCACACCAGCTCCAGAAACGCCTCATTGTTCGATCTGTCCTCTTCAGTGTCTTTCCACAGACTGATCTGTAAAGGTGTTCATGGGATTCCACTCATGTGTGACATTATGACACGGGACAGAGGGGGTTCTAAAGTTCCAAGAGTGGAGATGAGTTGTTTTTCTTTGAATTTCCTAATTTAATTGCTGCCATAGCAACAACTGACAATGCAAACAGATATGTCATTAATGCAGCGACTCTAACAGATTCCTCAACCTGGATTGATTAACCATGTATGGCTCACCACCGGAGACTGTGATACATATAACATTCCAAAGTGTACTTAATTCTGAGCAAAATCTAACTAGCCTCATTACTGCTGAACTATGAGGGCCCGTTTAAAGAGAAATCAGGGAAACTGTACTTGCACATACATATGAAACATTTTCACATAAATAGCCTACTATTTACATTTGTGCATAATAATTTAAACTTGCATATACATGCACTTGCACATTCAATCATTGATGCGTAAACACAGAGTTGCACTATGCTTGTGTGTGTATGAGTGTGGCTGCTGTCACAGAACGTTTGCCTCCTGCGAGTCACACGGTTTGGCCTGCCACGTGACTTGGGAGTATATGTTTATGGCCATGCCTGCACACACCTGTACCTCATCTTGTTTGTGTATTTAAACCCTTGTTAGTGCGTACAGTATTGTTGATCATTGTTGGTGTAGCCTGTGGATGTCAAGATTAGTCTCGTTATTGTTAAACGTATTCATGTTCATGTTATATGTGAGTGCCGTTATGTTGTATGTAATAAATGTTCGTCCATGTCGATTGAGTCTGTGCATCCTGCTCCCTGCCCTCGGTACTCAGGCCACCTCGTTACAGCTGCGTGTGTGTAAAACAATTTTCAGGGTGCCGGAAGTCATTTCATTGTAACAGCAAGGCAGATATTTAACATGTTTACAGTGTGCATAATAGACAGAGGAAGACTGTTGAACTATTAATATTAGGACAGTTATGACGTTTGTGTAATACGTAATGCTTTCTATCTATAAAGTAGTGCTTCTCTTAATGACAAATGTAACTGTTTTCCCATATATAATTGTGTGCTTTATATTGTTTGTAAGAACTTTTCTTCTCATTTAGAAATATGTGGACTAAGTGATCAGTTTGTCTTATTATTTAATATGCTCAGTCTCACTATTGTTGGCAGATTTCATCACATTATTACGAATGTGGATACGTTATCTTATAATTATAAGCAGTGTGAGATGTGAAGCTAAGTGAATTACATGTGCAGAATTTCTAACAATACCCTGTTTTGTATAGGCTGGCTAGCTGACCACTTAGTAAAATTAAATGTGATTGCTGAGCTTGTTGTAGGTGAGTCAATTTAATTTGATTTCATTGTGTTTAATTTTTAACTCAGATGCATTAATCTGAATATTTTGTGTTCTACCTGCAAGCAAATGCTGACTTAAGCTGTTTTATAGTTAGCTTGAAATAATTGAGGTTCATCGCTGGGTGCTGTTCATTTTTAAATTTTTTTTTGTATTATTGATCAGGAAAAAAAACTACAATGGATGAGATGGACGTTTTCTATGTATGATATGAAATTTGAGTATATGAGTGAATGTTACTCTGTAAATGTATAAGAATATGTAGATAAGATTATTATGAGATCATTATTTATACTCAAACGACTACACTATATGACAACAGCTTCCTTTAATTTATATATTTTATTATATTGTTATTATGGAAGAAGTTGTAACATTTACTGGGAGGTGCATGGCAGAGCGAGACATACCTCCTGTGGGCTTGCTAGCTGACCCCTCAGTGAAATTAAATGTGGTTGCTGAACTTGTTATAGTGTGGAAAATAAAAGGAAACCCCTTTTATTCACAACCTGGTGTACATCATTGAGTGGGACGGAACACAGAGGTCCCACTAGCTACTATCTTACATTCCCATTCAACCTAATGACATTCTATATAATACAACTCTAGTTTCGAGCTAAATACCTACAATTAGATGATTTATTTCAGATCACATACTTTCAAATAAAACAATAAAGGATTCTGGTACTTATTTTTCTAATGACTGTGAGACATTCTAGATACCACAGCATAAGCAGACGGACAAACCGATTATGGCACATGCTCTTGACCAACACAAACCTGACATGATAATTTACATAGTACTAGTTTCTACTTGAAATGTGTTACAAAGACACCTGTTGTTCTTATTCATTTGCTGCTATTCCGATATGCCTCTACCTTTATTTCCTTGTGTTTGCACTGAATGGGTCTATGAAAGCAGGGAGCAGGCATGTGTGTCTGTCAAGGCCATGTGCGTTTGGACGCACTCTCAATGTCCGGTTAACTGTAGAGATATTCAAGCCTGGTAAACTGTTGTCAGATATTCAAGCTTCAGTGTTAGACAGCAAACATTCCATTGGCCGAGGTTGTCCTGCAAATTACAAACGTTTAGTTTTAAATGACCTCATATGCAATCACAGCTTTATCAAATGAAAATTGAAAAAGAAAGAAAAAATGATGCATTTGGATAGCAGGTCCACATGTGAAGTACAGACTGCATGGATGAGTAAGTCCAAACTGCTGGCATGCATTTTGCTAAAGGCAGTGCGTGCAGGAAAACTGCTATTAGCACGTCCATCGTTTTTGAGGTGATTAACATTGCTTTTCTAAGACAGACATCTGTTTTTGACATCTTTTACTTTTAAATCCTATAAATGGTGACCGCTCCATATTATGTGCAATTATTTAAATCTGGATCTTAAAAAGATTTTCCTTTGTGCAGGTTTTGATTAAGGATTACAGGTACAGCATCATTTTGTCTTGGCTGCTCATCCATCAGATAAAAATGAATAGCCCATCAAATAAATAGCAAATACCCGGTGTTGTGCAGTGAGCCCAGTCAGCCAAACCCTCTTTGTGAAACAGAAAATCTCAAGTTTGTTTCAACTCTAAGCCAACTAACTGAGTTTTCACTAAACCTGCTTTCTGATACAGGCCCCTGGTTGTACATTTTTAAGTGTTCTAAGTGTTCACTGACCTTTTTTGGCCAACAATGTGGATGTTTACTCAATATGCTTACTAACAGACATGATGAGTACAACTGTGAATTTGTGTGTTTTTAATTATTGTTAGACTGTGTTTGTCTATAATTGTGACTTAGCTCATCAGACCACTATAACAGCTTTGGCTAGGCAACAAAGCTGTAAAAGAGTGATGAGAAAACCAGCAAACAGAAGTGAAAGTAGAAGGAAGGGAAACACAAGGAAAGACCAAGGTAGCTTAAATGTTGTATTATACACAAACACGCACAAACACACACACGCACACACACACACACACACACACACACACACACATACATACATAATGGAGTAGCATCAGGAATAGAGTTTGTTTTTTGTTTTTTGCTTTTAATACCCAAAAAAGTCAATTTTACTTGATGCCATATAGAACTCATGGCACTGCTGTATATTCTCTCCTGTTCTCATGAATTTGCTAAGGTACTGTAGAGCAAGACCGTTGTGCTTTGTAGGTCATTAGAAGGACGTTGTAATAGTAGGTGTCATCATCATTGACTCTGATGCCCGAGGACATTATCAGCTCTTCACGATTTCAGCCTGTTATCACACAGCTGTAAATGATAGCGATGGCATGATACCAGTTTTTCTGTACCAATCCAATGTCAACATCCTGTGTTTTAATGTCAACCAATATCAATACTGATCTGATGTTTTTTCATTAAAAACCTGCAACAGTAAACATGTTGGTGAATGGTTTGTTTTGGACCAAATAATCTTTTTTTTTTTCTTGCCTGATCTCTCTGGTCCCTCCCAAGGTAGTGCTGGGAAGGTCTCATCAATCTCCCCTCTGCTACTGGCCATCTCATCTCTGCTGATGTTCCCTGAGAAGCAGGTTATTCCTACTGAAAATGACATACAGACAAATTTCAAATTAGCCTAGTGTCCTCAAAGTAAGACCTATACTCCTAAATTTCATTGTACAGAATTAGCTAAAGTATAAAATGCATTGCCATTAAAGTATAGGATCACGACAGTGTAAAACCTGTCTATATAAATCTGTGTTGAGATAAAGGGAAAAACACAAAGAAAAAAATAAGTCTTTCAAACCGGACGAATAAATGTCCAAAGAGTGAAATTCAGCACCAGGTGAAAGTTATAGCCACCAAAGATTAAACTTTTTTTTTTTCAATCAATATACTTTAAACTAAATGGACCTCTACAAAATAACAAACCTCCATATAATAAATTTGTCAGTTAGCTGGTGCATTTGGACCTCACCATGTTTCTCTTGCACAAGCAGGATTTGATCTACTGCACTTGCACATGAACAGCAAAAATATATGAAGATATATTTTTACTAATTAGAGGAACAAAATAATGGAGCTATACATCACTCCCATTAGTCCATGGGCTACCATTAAAGGCTTGACCATTGTGGTCAGATACATGCTCTCTAGACTATATGATGTTTTGGAAACATCTTTTTAGTACTAATATATGGTAAATATGCATTTCATTTCATTTTCAGTTCACTGCAGTTCATTTAAAGTCACTCAGCAATCAGTCCCATGACATAACGGGTCATTAAACATTGTCAGTTTTTTCCAATTTAAGAATGATCATTAGACAAAAAATCTATACATTTAATTTCAAATGATCTGAAGTAAGTAAACAATTGACAATGCCTGTAACAAAAGATTCAAATAATGTTAAAGGTGTTGAACCTTCATGAATCATACTGGTCATACTGGTCAAATCTGATTATACTGGTTGACCAGTGTGGTTATTGCTCATGCTGGTCAACTATCTTGTTCTTATCTTATCTGAAGTGTGATGTTTATAGCTACATGCATACAAAATGTGATTTGAAATAAATAACAATCTAATTGTAGGTATTTTGGATTTTAATCATCATTTTTAAGGCTGCCTACAGCCTAGCATAAATAAATATGCACGAATAGGTCGGTCTTTCATTCTGTATCACGTATATCATAATAAAACCATGGTAACCGAAAAACTTACTTTTCACTTCCAAAAGACTTGGCGCTGATCTCAGAAGTCCATCTCCTCCCCGTGTCCTCTGCAAACAGCCATTCTGTTGTTGTGGCAAACTTCCATTGTGTTGTGACTGGATTTGCAGCACTTCTGAAGTTGCGTAAGTTTTCCTGAATTTGCACTGGGTTGTGTTGTCATTTTGATGAATTTGCTTTGTGTATTTGCGGCACGTTTGTGAAATGTATCACAAGTGTTGTCATTTTGATGAATGTGCTTTATGTATTTACAGCGCGATGGGTCTTCCTGGCAACCGTAGTGGGTGTGGAGCGTGAATCCACCTCCAACTTTGATGTAAATAATTTTTTTTTCTCTCTTGGGCTTTATGTATATTCTTTAGAAAGGCTCTTCTTTTGCCACGTTTTCAATTAAGCGCACATAAAAAAAACACTCACCACATTCTACAACATTTCTTTTGGCCATCGATTAGGAGTGATGTTGGATACTGCCATTCCTGCCATACATACCAGTTTGTTGGAAAACCAAATCAGGTGATTACTGTCGGCCAAACAGCACTAATCTAAATTCTACCAATGCCAAAAGAAGATGACCTTAAGTTGACTGAATAGTGACGAGCAAATGAATCAAGTTTAGACAGACTAACAAACTGGGTATCTGACAAACATATAAAATAAGATGTTATTCTAAGTACAATATTCTTCTCGTGAGGGGTTCTAGACTTGTAGTTACTTCTGTTTGAAATGACTCTGCTGAAATCAGTTTTTAACTACTGATCTCAGGGGTGGAATAAGCAGGAAAGGCTCAACAGATGTGTTCATGCAAATTTATAGCTTCTTTGTCTCAGTCTTAGGCTTTGATTGTGTCAGGCATTTACCTCGAGTTACCTTACAAAACATAAATTAATTCAGTATAGTACATTAAAAGAACAGAAAGAGGGAAACAAAACAACTGGAACACAAGAGCAAAGTTAAATACTGATATTTGGGGATAGGTGATAATTGTCTTTTAAGCCATAATAGGTTGGAACATTTTTGTCATACTAATTTCACCTGAGCACTTAGTCTACACATTTATAAATACAAAGAAAGAGTTCTTACAAACAATATAAAGCACACTACTAATTTTTCATATATAAACTGGCTTCTCCTACTACTAACTCAGAAGCACTTTGCTTACACAGCTGATGAAAGACCTCAAAAACATTTCATTACTCAAAGACAAAACATTAGAGAATATTCAAGGAAAACAGACAATGGTTCAAGGCAGATATGACTATGCAATATTTCAAACATCTATGTGCAAATGATTTATTTCAAAGCTTAAGGTTTTGATCACAGAAATCAGGAGTGAAAGACAAGTTAGAGAAAATGTTTATTTGAGGATATGCTATTTAATTTGGGAAGTTCATTGTAGGGAAACATTCGGGAAATTAATGTAGTCTATCCTGTCCACATCTTGGTCAAGGCTGGTGAAGCTGCTTCAAGGCTGAGTGGAATCTTGATCCGCATCTAAGTATTTTTCTGTGCTTGGACTGAAATAGTTTACTCCAAGTGCTGAGCCCTTTGGGCGGATCTGAAAAGTGCTGCTCATAGCCTGGGGGCTTGTAATCCGCAGCGTGAGGGTCGCCAAGCATCTCTCTCACCTTGGGTGAGGCGTCCTTGTGTAAGTACTGATAGGGCTTTTTGCCACTGTTGTCACGTATGTTGCAGTTGGCACCATAATCACGCACCAGAACACTCAGGACTGATTCGTGGCTGTGAATAGCAGCCATGTGTAGTGGGGTGTAGCCGTCGTAGCTCTTGATGTTAACGTCAACCCCTGGCCCACCTTGCTGTGAAAGAAGAAGGATCTTGCGCACTATTTCACTGTTTCCTTGTTTAGCAGCCCAGTGAAGTACTGTGAAGCCAGAAATGAAGTTTCTCTTCTCTGCCAGCTTGATGTCCTGGAGCAGAAGCTGGCAGATTTGATCCTGCTGTCCTGCAGCACACTTCACAAGCCACTCATGTTCTCTTGGCCCTAGAGGGAAGATGACTGACTGCTTTGTATCCACACCTGGTTTGGTGTCTTTGTTGACCCTTTTCAGGGCTGGTGAAGCAGGTGCCACAGAGTGCCTCTGCTTGGTCCTGGCTGATCTGTACAAGTCATATCCATCAGTCACTTCACTTAGACATGCTGCCACAGTCCTTTCAGTTCGTTCATGGGCCATCTTCAAATCTGCCGGAGCAAGTATCATTACTTCTGGATATATATAGAACACATATTGTATGTACTACATACAGCCTGACAAGAGCCTAAAACCTTGTAATAGACTAATAATGCACTAATACTTCAAGTGGTGTTGCATATTTTAAATGAGAGTTTTAGTCACTGCTGATCAAAGGATAAAAGCATTTTCAATAAGTCAGTTTTTGTCCCTTATTGTAAAGATTATTTAGTTTACTGTTTTTTTATACATGAGATTTAAATTAATCCTTTTAGAAAGGCAAGGCCAAAAAGCAGAAAAAATAATCAAATATCCATACCAACTGTAGGACGTTTTTTCCACTCTATCTTCAATTTTTTTAGATTCCACTTCTGCTTTCCTCTTTTGCTTTTCTTTATTAAGTCTCTCCTGGATTCCACCTCCTTTGTATCAATATATTCATTCTCGATACCTCCAGCACACCAGCTCCAGAAACGCCTCATTGTTCGATCTGTCCTCTTCAGTGTCTTTCCACAGACTGATCTGTAAAGGTGTTCATGGGATTCCACTCATGTGTGACATTATGACACGGGACAGAGGGGGTTCTAAAGTTCCAAGAGTGGAGATGAGTTGTTTTTCTTTGAATTTCCTAATTTAATTGCTGCCATAGCAACAACTGACAATGCAAACAGATATGTCATTAATGCAGCGACTCTAACAGATTCCTCAACCTGGATTGATTAACCATGTATGGCTCACCACCGGAGACTGTGATACATATAACATTCCAAAGTGTACTTAATTCTGAGCAAAATCTAACTAGCCTCATTACTGCTGAACTATGAGGGCCCGTTTAAAGAGAAATCAGGGAAACTGTACTTGCACATACATATGAAACATTTTCACATAAATAGCCTACTATTTACATTTGTGCATAATAATTTAAACTTGCATATACATGCACTTGCACATTCAATCATTGATGCGTAAACACAGAGTTGCACTATGCTTGTGTGTGTATGAGTGTGGCTGCTGTCACAGAACGTTTGCCTCCTGCGAGTCACACGGTTTGGCCTGCCACGTGACTTGGGAGTATATGTTTATGGCCATGCCTGCACACACCTGTACCTCATCTTGTTTGTGTATTTAAACCCTTGTTAGTGCGTACAGTATTGTTGATCATTGTTGGTGTAGCCTGTGGATGTCAAGATTAGTCTCGTTATTGTTAAACGTATTCATGTTCATGTTATATGTGAGTGCCGTTATGTTGTATGTAATAAATGTTCGTCCATGTCGATTGAGTCTGTGCATCCTGCTCCCTGCCCTCGGTACTCAGGCCACCTCGTTACAGCTGCGTGTGTGTAAAACAATTTTCAGGGTGCCGGAAGTCATTTCATTGTAACAGCAAGGCAGATATTTAACATGTTTACAGTGTGCATAATAGACAGAGGAAGACTGTTGAACTATTAATATTAGGACAGTTATGACGTTTGTGTAATACGTAATGCTTTCTATCTATAAAGTAGTGCTTCTCTTAATGACAAATGTAACTGTTTTCCCATATATAATTGTGTGCTTTATATTGTTTGTAAGAACTTTTCTTCTCATTTAGAAATATGTGGACTAAGTGATCAGTTTGTCTTATTATTTAATATGCTCAGTCTCACTATTGTTGGCAGATTTCATCACATTATTACGAATGTGGATACGTTATCTTATAATTATAAGCAGTGTGAGATGTGAAGCTAAGTGAATTACATGTGCAGAATTTCTAACAATACCCTGTTTTGTATAGGCTGGCTAGCTGACCACTTAGTAAAATTAAATGTGATTGCTGAGCTTGTTGTAGGTGAGTCAATTTAATTTGATTTCATTGTGTTTAATTTTTAACTCAGATGCATTAATCTGAATATTTTGTGTTCTACCTGCAAGCAAATGCTGACTTAAGCTGTTTTATAGTTAGCTTGAAATAATTGAGGTTCATCGCTGGGTGCTGTTCATTTTTAAATTTTTTTTTGTATTATTGATCAGGAAAAAAAACTACAATGGATGAGATGGACGTTTTCTATGTATGATATGAAATTTGAGTATATGAGTGAATGTTACTCTGTAAATGTATAAGAATATGTAGATAAGATTATTATGAGATCATTATTTATACTCAAACGACTACACTATATGACAACAGCTTCCTTTAATTTATATATTTTATTATATTGTTATTATGGAAGAAGTTGTAACATTTACTGGGAGGTGCATGGCAGAGCGAGACATACCTCCTGTGGGCTTGCTAGCTGACCCCTCAGTGAAATTAAATGTGGTTGCTGAACTTGTTATAGTGTGGAAAATAAAAGGAAACCCCTTTTATTCACAACCTGGTGTACATCATTGAGTGGGACGGAACACAGAGGTCCCACTAGCTACTATCTTACATTCCCATTCAACCTAATGACATTCTATATAATACAACTCTAGTTTCGAGCTAAATACCTACAATTAGATGATTTATTTCAGATCACATACTTTCAAATAAAACAATAAAGGATTCTGGTACTTATTTTTCTAATGACTGTGAGACATTCTAGATACCACAGCATAAGCAGACGGACAAACCGATTATGGCACATGCTCTTGACCAACACAAACCTGACATGATAATTTACATAGTACTAGTTTCTACTTGAAATGTGTTACAAAGACACCTGTTGTTCTTATTCATTTGCTGCTATTCCGATATGCCTCTACCTTTATTTCCTTGTGTTTGCACTGAATGGGTCTATGAAAGCAGGGAGCAGGCATGTGTGTCTGTCAAGGCCATGTGCGTTTGGACGCACTCTCAATGTCCGGTTAACTGTAGAGATATTCAAGCCTGGTAAACTGTTGTCAGATATTCAAGCTTCAGTGTTAGACAGCAAACATTCCATTGGCCGAGGTTGTCCTGCAAATTACAAACGTTTAGTTTTAAATGACCTCATATGCAATCACAGCTTTATCAAATGAAAATTGAAAAAGAAAGAAAAAATGATGCATTTGGATAGCAGGTCCACATGTGAAGTACAGACTGCATGGATGAGTAAGTCCAAACTGCTGGCATGCATTTTGCTAAAGGCAGTGCGTGCAGGAAAACTGCTATTAGCACGTCCATCGTTTTTGAGGTGATTAACATTGCTTTTCTAAGACAGACATCTGTTTTTGACATCTTTTACTTTTAAATCCTATAAATGGTGACCGCTCCATATTATGTGCAATTATTTAAATCTGGATCTTAAAAACATTTTCCTTTGTGCAGGTTTTGATTAAGGATTACAGGTACAGCATCATTTTGTCTTGGCTGCTCATCCATCAGATAAAAATGAATAGCCCATCAAATAAATAGCAAATACCCGGTGTTGTGCAGTGAGCCCAGTCAGCCAAACCCTCTTTGTGAAACAGAAAATCTCAAGTTTGTTTCAACTCTAAGCCAACTAACTGAGTTTTCACTAAACCTGCTTTCTGATACAGGCCCCTGGTTGTACATTTTTAAGTGTTCTAAGTGTTCACTGACCTTTTTTGGCCAACAATGTGGATGTTTACTCAATATGCTTACTAACAGACATGATGAGTACAACTGTGA
Organism: Electrophorus electricus; assembly: GCF_041902795.1. Classification (NCBI taxonomy): domain Eukaryota; kingdom Metazoa; phylum Chordata; class Actinopteri; order Gymnotiformes; family Gymnotidae; genus Electrophorus; species Electrophorus electricus. The sequence goes on along the minus strand of NC_137497.1, from coordinate 18,219,251 downwards.
ATTTGTGTGTTTTTAATTATTGTTAGACTGTGTTTGTCTATAATTGTGACTTAGCTCATCAGACCACTATAACAGCTTTGGCTAGGCAACAAAGCTGTAAAAGAGTGATGAGAAAACCAGCAAACAGAAGTGAAAGTAGAAGGAAGGGAAACACAAGGAAAGACCAAGGTAGCTTAAATGTTGTATTATACACAAACACGCACAAACACACACACGCACACACACACACACACACACACACACACACACATACATACATAATGGAGTAGCATCAGGAATAGAGTTTGTTTTTTGTTTTTTGCTTTTAATACCCAAAAAAGTCAATTTTACTTGATGCCATATAGAACTCATGGCACTGCTGTATATTCTCTCCTGTTCTCATGAATTTGCTAAGGTACTGTAGAGCAAGACCGTTGTGCTTTGTAGGTCATTAGAAGGACGTTGTAATAGTAGGTGTCATCATCATTGACTCTGATGCCCGAGGACATTATCAGCTCTTCACGATTTCAGCCTGTTATCACACAGCTGTAAATGATAGCGATGGCATGATACCAGTTTTTCTGTACCAATCCAATGTCAACATCCTGTGTTTTAATGTCAACCAATATCAATACTGATCTGATGTTTTTTCATTAAAAACCTGCAACAGTAAACATGTTGGTGAATGGTTTGTTTTGGACCAAATAATCTTTTTTTTTTTCTTGCCTGATCTCTCTGGTCCCTCCCAAGGTAGTGCTGGGAAGGTCTCATCAATCTCCCCTCTGCTACTGGCCATCTCATCTCTGCTGATGTTCCCTGAGAAGCAGGTTATTCCTACTGAAAATGACATACAGACAAATTTCAAATTAGCCTAGTGTCCTCAAAGTAAGACCTATACTCTTAAATTTCATTGTACAGAATTAGCTAAAGTATAAAATGCATTGCCATTAAAGTATAGGATCACGACAGTGTAAAACATGTCTATATAAATCTGTGTTGAGATAAAGGGAAAAACACAAAGAAAAAAATAAGTCTTTCAAACCGGACGAATAAATGTCCAAAGAGTGAAATTCAACACCAGGTGAAAGTTATAGCCACCAAAGATTAAACTTTTTTTTTTCAATCAATATACTTTAAACTAAATGGACCTCTACAAAATAACAAACCTCCATATAATAAATTTGTCAGTTAGCTGGTGCATTTGGACCTCACCATGTTTCTCTTGCACAAGCAGGATTTGATCTACTGCACTTGCACATGAACAGCAAAAATATATGAAGATATATTTTTACTAATTAAAGGAACAAAATAATGGAGCTATACATCACTCCCATTAGTCCATGGGCTACCATTAAAGGCTTGACCATTGTGGTCAGATACATGCTCTCTAGACTATATGATGTTTTGGAAACATCTTTTTAGTACTAATATATGGTAAATATGCATTTCATTTCATTTTCAGTTCACTGCAGTTCATTTAAAGTCACTCAGCAATCAGTCCCATGACATAACGGGTCATTAAACATTGTCAGTTTTTTCCAATTTAAGAATGATCATTAGACAAAAAATCTATACATTTAATTTCAAATGATCTGAAGTAAGTAAACAATTGACAATGCCTGTAACAAAAGATTCAAATAATGTTAAAGGTGTTGAACCTTCATGAATCATACTGGTCATACTGGTCAAATCTGATTATACTGGTTGACCAGTGTGGTTATTGCTCATGCTGGTCAACTATCTTGTTCTTATCTTATCTGAAGTGTGATGTTTATAGCTACATGCATACAAAATGTGATTTGAAATAAATAACAATCTAATTGTAGGTATTTTGGATTTTAATCATCATTTTTAAGGCTGCCTACAGCCTAGCATAAATAAATATGCACGAATAGGTCGGTCTTTCATTCTGTATCATGTATATCATAATAAAACCATGGTAACAGAAAAACTTACTTTTCACTTCCAAAAGACTTGGCGCTGATCTCAGAAGTCCATCTCCTCCCCGTGTCCTCTGCAAACAGCCATTCTGTTGTTGTGGCAAACTTCCATTGTGTTGTGACTGGATTTGCAGCACTTCTGAAGTTGCGTAAGTTTTCCTGAATTTGCACTGGGTTGTGTTGTCATTTTGATGAATTTGCTTTGTGTATTTGCGGCACGTTTGTGAAATGTATCACAAGTGTTGTCATTTTGATGAATGTGCTTTATGTATTTACAGCGCGATGGGTCTTCCTGGCAACCGTAGTGGGTGTGGAGCGTGAATCCACCTCCAACTTTGATGTAAATAATTTTTTTTTCTCTCTTGGGCTTTATGTATATTCTTTAGAAAGGCTCTTCTTTTGCCACGTTTTCAATTAAGCGTACATAAAAAAAACACTCACCACATTCTACAACATTTCTTTTGGCCATCGATTAGGAGTGATGTTGGATACTGCCATTCCTGCCATACATACCAGTTTGTTGGAAAACCAAATCAGGTGATTACTGTCGGCCAAACAGCACTAATCTAAATTCTACCAATGCCAAAAGAAGATGACCTTAAGTTGACTGAATAGTGACGAGCAAATGAATCAAGTTTAGACAGACTAACAAACTGGGTATCTGACAAACATATAAAATAAGATGTTATTCTAAGTACAATATTCTTCTCGTGAGGGGTTCTAGACTTGTAATTACTTCTGTTTGAAATGACTCTGCTGAAATCAGTTTTTAACTACTGATCTCAGGGGTGGAATAAGCAGGAAAGGCTCAACAGATGTGTTCATGCAAATTTATAGCTTCTTTGTCTCAGTCTTAGGCTTTGATTGTGTCAGGCATTTACCTCGAGTTACCTTACAAAACATAAATTAATTCAGTATAGTACATTAAAAGAACAGAAAGAGGGAAACAAAACAACTGGAACACAAGAGCAAAGTTAAATACTGATATTTGGGGATACGTGACAATTGTCTTTTAAGCCATAATAGGTTGGAACATTTTTGTCATACTAATTTCACCTGAGCACTTAGTCTACACATTTATAAATACAAAGAAAGAGTTCTTACAAACAATATAAAGCACACTACTAATTTTTCATATATAAACTGACTTCTCCTACTACTAACTCAGAAGCACTTTGCTTACACAGCTGATGAAAGACCTCAAAAACATTTCATTACTCAAAGACAAAACATTAGAGAATATTCAAGGAAAACAGACAATGGTTCAAGGCAGATATGACTATGCAATATTTCAAACATCTATGTGCAAATGATTTATTTCAAAGTTAAGGTTTTGATCACAGAAATCAGGAGTGAACGACAAGTTAGAGAAAATGTTTATTTGAGGATATGCTATTTAATTTGGGAAGTTCATTGTAGGGAAACATTCGGGAAATTAATGTAGTCTATCCTGTCCACATCTTGGTCAAGGCTGGTGAAGCTGCTTCAAGGCTGAGTGGAATCTTGATCCGCATCTAAGTATTTTTCTGTGCTTGGACTGAAATAGTTTACTCCAAGTGCTGAGCCCTTTGGGCGGATCTGAAAAGTGCTGCTCATAGCCTGGGGGCTTGTAATCCGCAGCGTGAGGGTCGCCAAGCATCTCTCTCACCTTGGGTGAGGCGTCCTTGTGTAAGTACTGATAGGGCTTTTTGCCACTGTTGTCACGTATGTTGCAGTTGGCACCATAATCACGCACCAGAACACTCAGGACTGATTCGTGGCTGTGAATAGCAGCCATGTGTAGTGGGGTGTAGCCGTCGTAGCTCTTGATGTTAACGTCAACCCCTGGCCCACCTTGCTGTGAAAGAAGAAGGATCTTGCGCACTATTTCACTGTTTCCTTGTTTAGCAGCCCAGTGAAGTACTGTGAAGCCAGAAATGAAGTTTCTCTTCTCTGCCAGCTTGATGTCCTGGAGCAGAAGCTGGCAGATTTGATCCTGCTGTCCTGCAGCACACTTCACAAGCCACTCATGTTCTCTTGGCCCTAGAGGGAAGATGACTGACTGCTTTGTATCCACACCTGGTTTGGTGTCTTTGTTGACCCTTTTCAGGGCTGGTGAAGCAGGTGCCACAGAGTGCCTCTGCTTGGTCCTGGCTGATCTGTACAAGTCATATCCATCAGTCACTTCACTTAGACATGCTGCCACAGTCCTTTCAGTTCGTTCATGGGCCATCTTCAAATCTGCCGGAGCAAGTATCATTACTTCTGGATATATATAGAACACATATTGTATGTACTACATACAGCCTGACAAGAGCCTAAAACCTTGTAATAGACTAATAATGCACTAATACTTCAAGTGGTGTTGCATATTTTAAATGAGAGTTTTAGTCACTGCTGATCAAAGGATAAAAGCATTTTCAATAAGTCAGTTTTTGTCCCTTATTGTAAAGATTATTTAGTTTACTGTTTTTTTATACATGAGATTTAAATTAATCCTTTTAGAAAGGCAAGGCCAAAAAGCAGAAAAAATAATCAAATATCCATACCAACTGTAGGACGTTTTTTCCACTCTATCTTCAATTTTTTTAGATTCCACTTCTGCTTTCCTCTTTTGCTTTTCTTTATTAAGTCTCTCCTGGATTCCACCTCCTTTGTATCAATATATTCATTCTCGATACCTCCAGCACACCAGCTCCAGAAACGCCTCATTGTTCGATCTGTCCTCTTCAGTGTCTTTCCACAGACTGATCTGTAAAGGTGTTCATGGGATTCCACTCATGTGTGACATTATGACACGGGACAGAGGGGGTTCTAAAGTTCCAAGAGTGGAGATGAGTTGTTTTTCTTTGAATTTCCTAATTTAATTGCTGCCATAGCAACAACTGACAATGCAAACAGATATGTCATTAATGCAGCGACTCTAACAGATTCCTCAACCTGGATTGATTAACCATGTATGGCTCACCACCGGAGACTGTGATACATATAACATTCCAAAGTGTACTTAATTCTGAGCAAAATCTAACTAGCCTCATTACTGCTGAACTATGAGGGCCCGTTTAAAGAGAAATCAGGGAAACTGTACTTGCACATACATATGAAACATTTTCACATAAATAGCCTACTATTTACATTTGTGCATAATAATTTAAACTTGCATATACATGCACTTGCACATTCAATCATTGATGCGTAAACACAGAGTTGCACTATGCTTGTGTGTGTATGAGTGTGGCTGCTGTCACAGAACGTTTGCCTCCTGCGAGTCACACGGTTTGGCCTGCCACGTGACTTGGGAGTATATGTTTATGGCCATGCCTGCACACACCTGTACCTCATCTTGTTTGTGTATTTAAACCCTTGTTAGTGCGTACAGTATTGTTGATCATTGTTGGTGTAGCCTGTGGATGTCAAGATTAGTCTCGTTATTGTTAAACGTATTCATGTTCATGTTATATGTGAGTGCCGTTATGTTGTATGTAATAAATGTTCGTCCATGTCGATTGAGTCTGTGCATCCTGCTCCCTGCCCTCGGTACTCAGGCCACCTCGTTACAGCTGCGTGTGTGTAAAACAATTTTCAGGGTGCCGGAAGTCATTTCATTGTAACAGCAAGGCAGATATTTAACATGTTTACAGTGTGCATAATAGACAGAGGAAGACTGTTGAACTATTAATATTAGGACAGTTATGACGTTTGTGTAATACGTAATGCTTTCTATCTATAAAGTAGTGCTTCTCTTAATGACAAATGTAACTGTTTTCCCATATATAATTGTGTGCTTTATATTGTTTGTAAGAACTTTTCTTCTCATTTAGAAATATGTGGACTAAGTGATCAGTTTGTCTTATTATTTAATATGCTCAGTCTCACTATTGTTGGCAGATTTCATCACATTATTACGAATGTGGATACGTTATCTTATAATTATAAGCAGTGTGAGATGTGAAGCTAAGTGAATTACATGTGCAGAATTTCTAACAATACCCTGTTTTGTATAGGCTGGCTAGCTGACCACTTAGTAAAATTAAATGTGATTGCTGAGCTTGTTGTAGGTGAGTCAATTTAATTTGATTTCATTGTGTTTAATTTTTAACTCAGATGCATTAATCTGAATATTTTGTGTTCTACCTGCAAGCAAATGCTGACTTAAGCTGTTTTATAGTTAGCTTGAAATAATTGAGGTTCATCGCTGGGTGCTGTTCATTTTTAAATTTTTTTTTGTATTATTGATCAGGAAAAAAAACTACAATGGATGAGATGGACGTTTTCTATGTATGATATGAAATTTGAGTATATGAGTGAATGTTACTCTGTAAATGTATAAGAATATGTAGATAAGATTATTATGAGATCATTATTTATACTCAAACGACTACACTATATGACAACAGCTTCCTTTAATTTATATATTTTATTATATTGTTATTATGGAAGAAGTTGTAACATTTACTGGGAGGTGCATGGCAGAGCGAGACATACCTCCTGTGGGCTTGCTAGCTGACCCCTCAGTGAAATTAAATGTGGTTGCTGAACTTGTTATAGTGTGGAAAATAAAAGGAAACCCCTTTTATTCACAACCTGGTGTACATCATTGAGTGGGACGGAACACAGAGGTCCCACTAGCTACTATCTTACATTCCCATTCAACCTAATGACATTCTATATAATACAACTCTAGTTTCGAGCTAAATACCTACAATTAGATGATTTATTTCAGATCACATACTTTCAAATAAAACAATAAAGGATTCTGGTACTTATTTTTCTAATGACTGTGAGACATTCTAGATACCACAGCATAAGCAGACGGACAAACCGATTATGGCACATGCTCTTGACCAACACAAACCTGACATGATAATTTACATAGTACTAGTTTCTACTTGAAATGTGTTACAAAGACACCTGTTGTTCTTATTCATTTGCTGCTATTCCGATATGCCTCTACCTTTATTTCCTTGTGTTTGCACTGAATGGGTCTATGAAAGCAGGGAGCAGGCATGTGTGTCTGTCAAGGCCATGTGCGTTTGGACGCACTCTCAATGTCCGGTTAACTGTAGAGATATTCAAGCCTGGTAAACTGTTGTCAGATATTCAAGCTTCAGTGTTAGACAGCAAACATTCCATTGGCCGAGGTTGTCCTGCAAATTACAAACGTTTAGTTTTAAATGACCTCATATGCAATCACAGCTTTATCAAATGAAAATTGAAAAAGAAAGAAAAAATGATGCATTTGGATAGCAGGTCCACATGTGAAGTACAGACTGCATGGATGAGTAAGTCCAAACTGCTGGCATGCATTTTGCTAAAGGCAGTGCGTGCAGGAAAACTGCTATTAGCACGTCCATCGTTTTTGAGGTGATTAACATTGCTTTTCTAAGACAGACATCTGTTTTGGACATCTTTTACTTTTAAATCCTATAAATGGTGACCGCTCCATATTATGTGCAATTATTTAAATCTGGATCTTAAAAACATTTTCCTTTGTGCAGGTTTTGATTAAGGATTACAGGTACAGCATCATTTTGTCTTGGCTGCTCATCCATCAGATAAAAATGAATAGCCCATCAAATAAATAGCAAATACCCGGTGTTGTGCAGTGAGCCCAGTCAGCCAAACCCTCTTTGTGAAACAGAAAATCTCAAGTTTGTTTCAACTCTAAGCCAACTAACTGAGTTTTCACTAAACCTGCTTTCTGATACAGGCCCCTGGTTGTACATTTTTAAGTGTTCTAAGTGTTCACTGACCTTTTTTGGCCAACAATGTGGATGTTTACTCAATATGCTTACTAACAGACATGATGAGTACAACTGTGAATTTGTGTGTTTTTAATTATTGTTAGACTGTGTTTGTCTATAATTGTGACTTAGCTCATCAGACCACTATAACAGCTTTGGCTAGGCAACAAAGCTGTAAAAGAGTGATGAGAAAACCAGCAAACAGAAGTGAAAGTAGAAGGAAGGGAAACACAAGGAAAGACCAAGGTAGCTTAAATGTTGTATTATACACAAACACGCACAAACACACACACGCACACACACACACACACACACACACACACACACACATACATACATAATGGAGTAGCATCAGGAATAGAGTTTGTTTTTTGTTTTTTGCTTTTAATACCCAAAAAAGTCAATTTTACTTGATGCCATATAGAACTCATGGCACTGCTGTATATTCTCTCCTGTTCTCATGAATTTGCTAAGGTACTGTAGAGCAAGACCGTTGTGCTTTGTAGGTCATTAGAAGGACGTTGTAATAGTAGGTGTCATCATCATTGACTCTGATGCCCGAGGACATTATCAGCTCTTCACGATTTCAGCCTGTTATCACACAGCTGTAAATGATAGCGATGGCATGATACCAGTTTTTCTGTACCAATCCAATGTCAACATCCTGTGTTTTAATGTCAACCAATATCAATACTGATCTGATGTTTTTTCATTAAAAACCTGCAACAGTAAACATGTTGGTGAATGGTTTGTTTTGGACCAAATAATCTTTTTTTTTTTCTTGCCTGATCTCTCTGGTCCCTCCCAAGGTAGTGCTGGGAAGGTCTCATCAATCTCCCCTCTGCTACTGGCCATCTCATCTCTGCTGATGTTCCCTGAGAAGCAGGTTATTCCTACTGAAAATGACATACAGACAAATTTCAAATTAGCCTAGTGTCCTCAAAGTAAGACCTATACTCCTAAATTTCATTGTACAGAATTAGCTAAAGTATAAAATGCATTGCCATTAAAGTATAGGATCACGACAGTGTAAAACATGTCTATATAAATCTGTGTTGAGATAAAGGGAAAAACACAAAGAAAAAAATAAGTCTTTCAAACCGGACGAATAAATGTCCAAAGAGTGAAATTCAACACCAGGTGAAAGTTATAGCCACCAAAGATTAAACTTTTTTTTTTCAATCAATATTCTTTAAACTAAATGGACCTCTACAAAATAACAAACCTCCATATAATAAATTTGTCAGTTAGCTGGTGCATTTGGACCTCACCATGTTTCTCTTGCACAAGCAGGATTTGATCTACTGCACTTGCACATGAACAGCAAAAATATATGAAGATATATTTTTACTAATTAAAGGAACAAAATAATGGAGCTATACATCACTCCCATTAGTCCATGGGCTACCATTAAAGGCTTGACCATTGTGGTCAGATACATGCTCTCTAGACTATATGATGTTTTGGAAACATCTTTTTAGTACTAATATATGGTAAATATGCATTTCATTTCATTTTCAGTTCACTGCAGTTCATTTAAAGTCACTCAGCAATCAGTCCCATGACATAACGGGTCATTAAACATTGTCAGTTTTTTCCAATTTAAGAATGATCATTAGACAAAAAATCTATACATTTAATTTCAAATGATCTGAAGTAAGTAAACAATTGACAATGCCTGTAACAAAAGATTCAAATAATGTTAAAGGTGTTGAACCTTCATGAATCATACTGGTCATACTGGTCAAATCTGATTATACTGGTTGACCAGTGTGGTTATTGCTCATGCTGGTCAACTATCTTGTTCTTATCTTATCTGAAGTGTGATGTTTATAGCTACATGCATACAAAATGTGATTTGAAATAAATAACAATCTAATTGTAGGTATTTTGGATTTTAATCATCATTTTTAAGGCTGCCTACAGCCTAGCATAAATAAATATGCACGAATAGGTCGGTCTTTCATTCTGTATCACGTATATCATAATAAAACCATGGTAACCGAAAAACTTACTTTTCACTTCCAAAAGACTTGGCGCTGATCTCAGAAGTCCATCTCCTCCCCGTGTCCTCTGCAAACAGCCATTCTGTTGTTGTGGCAAACTTCCATTGTGTTGTGACTGGATTTGCAGCACTTCTGAAGTTGCGTAAGTTTTCCTGAATTTGCACTGGGTTGTGTTGTCATTTTGATGAATTTGCTTTGTGTATTTGCGGCACGTTTGTGAAATGTATCACAAGTGTTGTCATTTTGATGAATGTGCTTTATGTATTTACAGCGCGATGGGTCTTCCTGGCAACCGTAGTGGGTGTGGAGCGTGAATCCACCTCCAATTTTGATGTAAATAATTTTTTTTTCTCTCTTGGGCTTTATGTATATTCTTTAGAAAGGCTCTTCTTTTGCCACGTTTTCAATTAAGCGCACATAAAAAAAAACACTCACCACATTCTACAACATTTCTTTTGGCCATCGATTAGGAGTGATGTTGGATACTGCCATTCCTGCCATACATACCAGTTTGTTGGAAAACCAAATCAGGTGATTACTGTCGGCCAAACAGCACTAATCTAAATTCTACCAATGCCAAAAGAAGATGACCTTAAGTTGACTGAATAGTGACGAGCAAATGAATCAAGTTTAGACAGACTAACAAACTGGGTATTTGACAAACATATAAAATAAGATGTTATTCTAAGTACAATATTCTTCTCGTGAGGGGTTCTAGACTTGTAGTTACTTCTGTTTGAAATGACTCTGCTGAAATCAGTTTTTAACTACTGATCTCAGGGGTGGAATAAGCAGGAAAGGCTCAACAGATGTGTTCATGCAAATTTATAGCTTCTTTGTCTCAGTCTTAGGCTTTGATTGTGTCAGGCATTTACCTCGAGTTACCTTACAAAACATAAATTAATTCAGTATAGTACATTAAAAGAACAGAAAGAGGGAAACAAAACAACTGGAACACAAGAGCAAAGTTAAATACTGATATTTGGGGATAGGTGACAATTGTCTTTTAAGCCATAATAGGTTGGAACATTTTTGTCATACTAATTTCACCTGAGCACTTAGTCTACACATTTATAAATACAAAGAAAGAGTTCTTACAAACAATATAAAGCACACTACTAATTTTTCATATATAAACTGACTTCTCCTACTACTAACTCAGAAGCACTTTGCTTACACAGCTGATGAAAGACCTCAAAAACATTTCATTACTCAAAGACAAAACATTAGAGAACATTCAAGGAAAACAGACAATGGTTCAAGGCAGATATGACTATGCAATATTTCAAACATCTATGTGCAAATGATTTATTTCAAAGCTTAAGGTTTTGATCACAGAAATCAGGAGTGAACGACAAGTTAGAGAAAATGTTTATTTGAGGATATGCTATTTAATTTGGGAAGTTCATTGTAGGGAAACATTCGGGAAATTAATGTAGTCTATCCTGTCCACATCTTGGTCAAGGCTGGTGAAGCTGCTTCAAGGCTGAGTGGAATCTTGATCCGCATCTAAGTATTTTTCTGTGCTTGGACTGAAATAGTTTACTCCAAGTGCTGAGCCCTTTGGGCGGATCTGAAAAGTGCTGCTCATAGCCTGGGGGCTTGTAATCCGCAGCGTGAGGGTCGCCAAGCATCTCTCTCACCTTGGGTGAGGCGTCCTTGTGTAAGTACTGATAGGGCTTTTTGCCACTGTTGTCACGTATGTTGCAGTTGGCACCATAATCACGCACCAGAACACTCAGGACTGATTCGTGGCTGTGAATAGCAGCCATGTGTAGTGGGGTGTAGCCGTCGTAGCTCTTGATGTTAACGTCAACCCCTGGCCCACCTTGCTGTGAAAGAAGAAGGATCTTGCGCACTATTTCACTGTTTCCTTGTTTAGCAGCCCAGTGAAGTACTGTGAAGCCAGAAATGAAGTTTCTCTTCTCTGCCAGCTTGATGTCCTGGAGCAGAAGCTGGCAGATTTGATCCTGCTGTCCTGCAGCACACTTCACAAGCCACTCATGTTCTCTTGGCCCTAGAGGGAAGATGACTGACTGCTTTGTATCCACACCTGGTTTGGTGTCTTTGTTGACCCTTTTCAGGGCTGGTGAAGCAGGTGCCACAGAGTGCCTCTGCTTGGTCCTGGCTGATCTGTACAAGTCATATCCATCAGTCACTTCACTTAGACATGCTGCCACAGTCCTTTCAGTTCGTTCATGGGCCATCTTCAAATCTGCCGGAGCAAGTATCATTACTTCTGGATATATATAGAACACATATTGTATGTACTACATACAGCCTGACAAGAGCCTAAAACCTTGTAATAGACTAATAATGCACTAATACTTCAAGTGGTGTTGCATATTTTAAATGAGAGTTTTAGTCACTGCTGATCAAAGGATAAAAGCATTTTCAATAAGTCAGTTTTTGTCCCTTATTGTAAAGATTATTTAGTTTACTGTTTTTTTATACATGAGATTTAAATTAATCCTTTTAGAAAGGCAAGGCCAAAAAGCAGAAAAAATAATCAAATATCCATACCAACTGTAGGACGTTTTTTCCACTCTATCTTCAATTTTTTTAGATTCCACTTCTGCTTTCCTCTTTTGCTTTTCTTTATTAAGTCTCTCCTGGATTCCACCTCCTTTGTATCAATATATTCATTCTCGATACCTCCAGCACACCAGCTCCAGAAACGCCTCATTGTTCGATCTGTCCTCTTCAGTGTCTTTCCACAGACTGATCTGTAAAGGTGTTCATGGGATTCCACTCATGTGTGACATTATGACACGGGACAGAGGGGGTTCTAAAGTTCCAAGAGTGGAGATGAGTTGTTTTTCTTTGAATTTCCTAATTTAATTGCTGCCATAGCAACAACTGACAATGCAAACAGATATGTCATTAATGCAGCGACTCTAACAGATTCCTCAACCTGGATTGATTAACCATGTATGGCTCACCACCGGAGACTGTGATACATATAACATTCCAAAGTGTACTTAATTCTGAGCAAAATCTAACTAGCCTCATTACTGCTGAACTATGAGGGCCCGTTTAAAGAGAAATCAGGGAAACTGTACTTGCACATACATATGAAACATTTTCACATAAATAGCCTACTATTTACATTTGTGCATAATAATTTAAACTTGCATATACATGCACTTGCACATTCAATCATTGATGCGTAAACACAGAGTTGCACTATGCTTGTGTGTGTATGAGTGTGGCTGCTGTCACAGAACGTTTGCCTCCTGCGAGTCACACGGTTTGGCCTGCCACGTGACTTGGGAGTATGTGTTTATGGCCATGCCTGCACACACCTGTACCTCATCTTGTTTGTGTATTTAAACCCTTGTTAGTGCGTACAGTATTGTTGATCATTGTTGGTGTAGCCTGTGGATGTCAAGATTAGTCTCGTTATTGTTAAACGTATTCATGTTCATGTTATATGTGAGTGCCGTTATGTTGTATGTAATAAATGTTCGTCCATGTCGATTGAGTCTGTGCATCCTGCTCCCTGCCCTCGGTACTCAGGCCACCTCGTTACAGCTGCGTGTGTGTAAAACAATTTTCAGGGTGCCGGAAGTCATTTCATTGTAACAGCAAGGCAGATATTTAACATGTTTACAGTGTGCATAATAGACAGAGGAAGACTGTTGAACTATTAATATTAGGACAGTTATGACGTTTGTGTAATACGTAATGCTTTCTATCTATAAAGTAGTGCTTCTCTTAATGACAAATGTAACTGTTTTCCCATATATAATTGTGTGCTTTATATTGTTTGTAAGAACTTTTCTTCTCATTTAGAAATATGTGGACTAAGTGATCAGTTTGTCTTATTATTTAATATGCTCAGTCTCACTATTGTTGGCAGATTTCATCACATTATTACGAATGTGGATACGTTATCTTATAATTATAAGCAGTGTGAGATGTGAAGCTAAGTGAATTACATGTGCAGAATTTCTAACAATACCCTGTTTTGTATAGGCTGGCTAGCTGACCACTTAGTAAAATTAAATGTGATTGCTGAGCTTGTTGTAGGTGAGTCAATTTAATTTGATTTCATTGTGTTTAATTTTTAACTCAGATGCATTAATCTGAATATTTTGTGTTCTACCTGCAAGCAAATGCTGACTTAAGCTGTTTTATAGTTAGCTTGAAATAATTGAGGTTCATCGCTGGGTGCTGTTCATTTTTAAATTTTTTTTTGTATTATTGATCAGGAAAAAAAACTACAATGGATGAGATGGACGTTTTCTATGTATGATATGAAATTTGAGTATATGAGTGAATGTTACTCTGTAAATGTATAAGAATATGTAGATAAGATTATTATGAGATCATTATTTATACTCAAACGACTACACTATATGACAACAGCTTCCTTTAATTTATATATTTTATTATATTGTTATTATGGAAGAAGTTGTAACATTTACTGGGAGGTGCATGGCAGAGCGAGACATACCTCCTGTGGGCTTGCTAGCTGACCCCTCAGTGAAATTAAATGTGGTTGCTGAACTTGTTATAGTGTGGAAAATAAAAGGAAACCCCTTTTATTCACAACCTGGTGTACATCATTGAGTGGGACGGAACACAGAGGTCCCACTAGCTACTATTTTACATTCCCATTCAACCTAATGACATTCTATATAATACAACTCTAGTTTCGAGCTAAATACCTACAATTAGATGATTTATTTCAGATGACATACTTTCAAATAAAACAATAAAGGATTCTGGTACTTATTTTTCTAATGACTGTGAGACATTCTAGATACCACAGCATAAGCAGACGGACAAACCGATTATGGCACATGCTCTTGACCAACACAAACCTGACATGATAATTTACATAGTACTAGTTTCTACTTGAAATGTGTTACAAAGACACCTGTTGTTCTTATTCATTTGCTGCTATTCCGATATGCCTCTACCTTTATTTCCTTGTGTTTGCACTGACTGGGTCTATGAAAGCAGGGAGCAGGCATGTGTGTCTGTCAAGGCCATGTGCGTTTGGAAGCACTCTCAATGTCCGGTTAACTGTAGAGATATTCAAGCCTGGTAAACTGTTGTCAGATATTCAAGCTTCAGTGTTAGACAGCAAACATTCCATTGGCCGAGGTTGTCCTGCAAATTACAAACGTTTAGTTTTAAATGACCTCATATGCAATCACAGCTTTATCAAATGAAAATTGAAAAAGAAAGAAAAAATGATGCATTTGGATAGCAGGTCCACATGTGAAGTACAGACTGCATGGATGAGTAAGTCCAAACTGCTGGCATGCATTTTGCTAAAGGCAGTGCGTGCAGGAAAACTGCTATTAGCACGTCCATCGTTTTTGAGGTGAATAACATTGCTTTTCTAAGACAGACATCTGTTTTGGACATCTTTTACTTTTAAATCCTATAAATGGTGACCGCTCCATATTATGTGCAATTATTTAAATCTGGATCTTAAAAACATTTTCCTTTGTGCAGGTTTTGATTAAGGATTACAGGTACAGCATCATTTTGTCTTGGCTGCTCATCCATCAGATAAAAATGAATAGCCCATCAAATAAATAGCAAATACCCGGTGTTGTGCAGTGAGCCCAGTCAGCCAAACCCTCTTTGTGAAACAGAAAATCTCAAGTTTGTTTCAACTCTAAGCCAACTAACTGAGTTTTCACTAAACCTGCTTTCTGATACAGGCCCCTGGTTGTACATTTTTAAGTGTTCTAAGTGTTCACTGACCTTTTTTGGCCAACAATGTGGATGTTTACTCAATATGCTTACTAACAGACATGATGAGTACAACTGTGAATTTGTGTGTTTTTAATTATTGTTAGACTGTGTTTGTCTATAATTGTGACTTAGCTCATCAGACCACTATAACAGCTTTGGCTAGGCAACAAAGCTGTAAAAGAGTGATGAGAAAATCAGCAAACAGAAGTGAAAGTAGAAGGAAGGGAAACACAAGGAAAGACCAAGGTAGCTTAAATGTTGTATTATACACAAACACGCACAAACGCACACACGCACGCGCACCCGCACACACACACACACACACACACACACACACATACATACATACATAATGGAGTAGCATCAGGAATAGAGTTTGTTTTTTGTTTTTTGCTTTTAATACCCAAAAAAGTCAATTTTACTTGATGCCATATAGAACTCATGGCACTGCTGTATATTCTCTCCTGTTCTCATGAATTTGCTAAGGTACTGTAGAGCAAGACCGTTGTGCTTTGTAGGTCATTAGAAGGACGTTGTAATAGTAGGTGTCATCATCATTGAATCTGATGCCCGAGGACATTATCAGCTCTTCACGATTTCAGCCTGTTATCACACAGCTGTAAATGATAGCGATGGCATGATACCAGTTTTTCTGTACCAATCCAATGTCAACATCCTGTGTTTTAATGTCAACCAATATCAATACTGATCTGATATTTTTTCATTAAAAACCTGCAACAGTAAACATGTTGGTGAATGGTTTGTTTTGGACCAAATAATATTTTTTTTTTTCTTGCCTGATCTCTCTGGTCCCTCCCAAGGTAGTGCTGGGAAGGTCTCATCAATCTCCCCTCTGCTACTGGCCATCTCATCTCTGCTGATGTTCCCTGAGAAGCAGGTTATTCCTACTGAAAATGACATACAGACAAATTTCAAATTAGCCTAGTGTCCTCAAAGTAAGACCTATACTCCTAAATTTCATTGTACAGAATTAGCTAAAGTATAAAATGCATTGCCATTAAAGTATAGGATCACGACAGTGTAAAACATGTCTATATAAATCTGTGTTGAGATAAAGGGAAAAACACAAAGAAAAAAATAAGTCTTTCAAACCGGACGAATAAATGTCCATAGAGTGAAATTCAGCACCAGGTGAAAGTTATAGCCACCAAAGATTAAACTTTTTTTTTTCAATCAATATACTTTAAACTAAATGGACCTCTACAAAATAACAAACCTCCATATAATAAATTTGTCAGTTAGCTGGTGCATTTGGACCTCACCATGTTTCTCTTGCACAAGCAGGATTTGATCTACTGCACTTGCACATGAACAGCAAAAATATATGAAGATATATTTTTACTAATTAAAGGAACAAAATAATGGAGCTATACATCACTCCCATTAGTCCATGGGCTACCATCAAAGGCTTGACCATTGTGGTCAGATACATGCTCTCTAGACTATATGATGTTTTGGAAACATCTTTTTAGTACTAATATATGGTAAATATGCATTTCATTTCATTTTCAGTTCACTGCAGTTCATTTAAAGTCACTCAGCAATCAGTCCCATGACATAACGGGTCATTAAACATTGTCAGTTTTTTCCAATTTAAGAATGATCATTAGACAAAAAATCTATACATTTAATTTCAAATGATCTGAAGTAAGTAAACAATTGACAATGCCTGTAAAAAAAGATTCAAATAATGTTAAAGGTGTTGAACCTTCATGAATCATACTGGTCATACTGGTCAAATCTGATTATACTGGTTGACCAGTGTGGTTATTGCTCATGCTGGTCAACTATCTTGTTCTTATCTTATCTGAAGTGTGATGTTTATAGCTACATGCATACAAAATGTGATTTGAAATAAATAACAATCTAATTGTAGGTATTTTGGATTTTAATCATCATTTTTAAGGCTGCCTACAGCCTAGCATAAATAAATATGCACGAATAGGTCGGTCTTTCATTCTGTATCACGTATATCATAATAAAACCATGGTAACCGAAAAACTTACTTTTCACTTCCAAAAGACTTGGCGCTGATCTCAGAAGTCCATCTCCTCCCCGTGTCCTCTGCAAACAGCCATTCTGTTGTTGTGGCAAACTTCCATTGTGTTGTGACTGGATTTGCAGCACTTCTGAAGTTGCGTAAGTTTTCCTGAATTTGCACTGGGTTGTGTTGTCATTTTGATGAATTTGCTTTGTGTATTTGCGGCACGTTTGTGAAATGTATCACAAGTGTTGTCATTTTGATGAATGTGCTTTATGTATTTACAGCGCGATGGGTCTTCCTGGCAACCGTAGTGGGTGTGGAGCGTGAATCCACCTTCAACTTTGATGTAAATAATTTTTTTTTCTCTCTTGGGCTTTATGTATATTCTTTAGAAAGGCTCTTCTTTTGCCACATTTTCAATTAAGCGCACATAAAAAAAACACTCACCACATTCTACAACATTTCTTTTGGCCATCGATTAGGAGTGATGTTGGATACTGCCATTCCTGCCATACATACCAGTTTGTTGGAAAACCAAATCAGGTGATTACTGTCGGCCAAACAGCACTAATCTAAATTCTACCAATGCCAAAAGAAGATGACCTTAAGTTGACTGAATAGTGACGAGCAAATGAATCAAGTTTAGACAGACTAACAAACTGGGTATCTGACAAACATATAAAATAAGATGTTATTCTAAGTACAATATTCTTCTCGTGAGGGGTTCTAGACTTGTAATTACTTCTGTTTGAAATGACTCTGCTGAAATCAGTTTTTAACTACTGATCTCAGGGGTGGAATAAGCAGGAAAGACTCAACAGATGTGTTCATGCAAATTTATAGCTTCTTTGTCTCAGTCTTAGGCTTTGATTGTGTCAGGCATTTACCTCGAGTTACCTTACAAAACATAAATTAATTCAGTATAGTACATTAAAAGAACAGAAAGAGGGAAACAAAACAACTGGAACACAAGAGCAAAGTTAAATACTGATATTTGGGGATACGTGACAATTGTCTTTTAAGCCATAATAGGTTGGAACATTTTTGTCATACTAATTTCACCTGAGCACTTAGTCTACACATTTATAAATACAAAGAAAGAGTTCTTACAAACAATATAAAGCACACTACTAATTTTTCATATATAAACTGACTTCTCCTACTACTAACTCAGAAGCACTTTGCTTACACAGCTGATGAAAGACCTCAAAAACATTTCATTACTCAAAGACAAAACATTAGAGAATATTCAAGGAAAACAGACAATGGTTCAAGGCAGATATGACTATGCAATATTTCAAACATCTATGTGCAAATGATTTATTTCAAAGCTTAAGGTTTTGATCACAGAAATCAGGAGTGAACGACAAGTTAGAGAAAATGTTTATTTGAGGATATGCTATTTAATTTGGGAAGTTCATTGTAGGGAAACATTCGGGAAATTAATGTAGTCTATCCTGTCCACATCTTGGTCAAGGCTGGTGAAGCTGCTTCAAGGCTGAGTGGAATCTTGATCCGCATCTAAGTATTTTTCTGTGCTTGGACTGAAATAGTTTACTCCAAGTGCTGAGCCCTTTGGGCGGATCTGAAAAGTGCTGCTCATAGCCTGGGGGCTTGTAATCCGCAGCGTGAGGGTCGCCAAGCATCTCTCTCACCTTGGGTGAGGCGTCCTTGTGTAAGTACTGATAGGGCTTTTTGCCACTGTTGTCACGTATGTTGCAGTTGGCACCATAATCACGCACCAGAACACTCAGGACTGATTCGTGGCTGTGAATAGCAGCCATGTGTAGTGGGGTGTAGCCGTCGTAGCTCTTGATGTTAACGTCAACCCCTGGCCCACCTTGCTGTGAAAGAAGAAGGATCTTGCGCACTATTTCACTGTTTCCTTGTTTAGCAGCCCAGTGAAGTACTGTGAAGCCAGAAATGAAGTTTCTCTTCTCTGCCAGCTTGATGTCCTGGAGCAGAAGCTGGCAGATTTGATCCTGCTGTCCTGCAGCACACTTCACAAGCCACTCATGTTCTCTTGGCCCTAGAGGGAAGATGACTGACTGCTTTGTATCCACACCTGGTTTGGTGTCTTTGTTGACCCTTTTCAGGGCTGGTGAAGCAGGTGCCACAGAGTGCCTCTGCTTGGTCCTGGCTGATCTGTACAAGTCATATCCATCAGTCACTTCACTTAGACATGCTGCCACAGTCCTTTCAGTTCGTTCATGGGCCATCTTCAAATCTGCCGGAGCAAGTATCATTACTTCTGGATATATATAGAACACATATTGTATGTACTACATACAGCCTGACAAGAGCCTAAAACCTTGTAATAGACTAATAATGCACTAATACTTCAAGTGGTGTTGCATATTTTAAATGAGAGTTTTAGTCACTGCTGATCAAAGGATAAAAGCATTTTCAATAAGTCAGTTTTTGTCCCTTATTGTAAAGATTATTTAGTTTACTGTTTTTTTATACATGAGATTTAAATTAATCCTTTTAGAAAGGCAAGGCCAAAAAGCAGAAAAAATAATCAAATATCCATACCAACTGTAGGACGTTTTTTCCACTCTATCTTCAATTTTTTTAGATTCCACTTCTGCTTTCCTCTTTTGCTTTTCTTTATTAAGTCTCTCCTGGATTCCACCTCCTTTGTATCAATATATTCATTCTCGATACCTCCAGCACACCAGCTCCAGAAACGCCTCATTGTTCGATCTGTCCTCTTCAGTGTCTTTCCACAGACTGATCTGTAAAGGTGTTCATGGGATTCCACTCATGTGTGACATTATGACACGGGACAGAGGGGGTTCTAAAGTTCCAAGAGTGGAGATGAGTTGTTTTTCTTTGAATTTCCTAATTTAATTGCTGCCATAGCAACAACTGACAATGCAAACAGATATGTCATTAATGCAGCGACTCTAACAGATTCCTCAACCTGGATTGATTAACCATGTATGGCTCACCACCGGAGACTGTGATACATATAACATTCCAAAGTGTACTTAATTCTGAGCAAAATCTAACTAGCCTCATTACTGCTGAACTATGAGGGCCCGTTTAAAGAGAAATCAGGGAAACTGTACTTGCACATACATATGAAACATTTTCACATAAATAGCCTACTATTTACATTTGTGCATAATAATTTAAACTTGCATATACATGCACTTGCACATTCAATCATTGATGCGTAAACACAGAGTTGCACTATGCTTGTGTGTGTATGAGTGTGGCTGCTGTCACAGAACGTTTGCCTCCTGCGAGTCACACGGTTTGGCCTGCCACGTGACTTGGGAGTATATGTTTATGGCCATGCCTGCACACACCTGTACCTCATCTTGTTTGTGTATTTAAACCCTTGTTAGTGCGTACAGTATTGTTGATCATTGTTGGTGTAGCCTGTGGATGTCAAGATTAGTCTCGTTATTGTTAAACGTATTCATGTTCATGTTATATGTGAGTGCCGTTATGTTGTATGTAATAAATGTTCGTCCATGTCGATTGAGTCTGTGCATCCTGCTCCCTGCCCTCGGTACTCAGGCCACCTCGTTACAGCTGCGTGTGTGTAAAACAATTTTCAGGGTGCCGGAAGTCATTTCATTGTAACAGCAAGGCAGATATTTAACATGTTTACAGTGTGCATAATAGACAGAGGAAGACTGTTGAACTATTAATATTAGGACAGTTATGACGTTTGTGTAATACGTAATGCTTTCTATCTATAAAGTAGTGCTTCTCTTAATGACAAATGTAACTGTTTTCCCATATATAATTGTGTGCTTTATATTGTTTGTAAGAACTTTTCTTCTCATTTAGAAATATGTGGACTAAGTGATCAGTTTGTCTTATTATTTAATATGCTCAGTCTCACTATTGTTGGCAGATTTCATCACATTATTACGAATGTGGATACGTTATCTTATAATTATAAGCAGTGTGAGATGTGAAGCTAAGTGAATTACATGTGCAGAATTTCTAACAATACCCTGTTTTGTATAGGCTGGCTAGCTGACCACTTAGTAAAATTAAATGTGATTGCTGAGCTTGTTGTAGGTGAGTCAATTTAATTTGATTTCATTGTGTTTAATTTTTAACTCAGATGCATTAATCTGAATATTTTGTGTTCTACCTGCAAGCAAATGCTGACTTAAGCTGTTTTATAGTTAGCTTGAAATAATTGAGGTTCATCGCTGGGTGCTGTTCATTTTTAAATTTTTTTTTGTATTATTGATCAGGAAAAAAAACTACAATGGATGAGATGGACGTTTTCTATGTATGATATGAAATTTGAGTATATGAGTGAATGTTACTCTGTAAATGTATAAGAATATGTAGATAAGATTATTATGAGATCATTATTTATACTCAAACGACTACACTATATGACAACAGCTTCCTTTAATTTATATATTTTATTATATTGTTATTATGGAAGAAGTTGTAACATTTACTGGGAGGTGCATGGCAGAGCGAGACATACCTCCTGTGGGCTTGCTAGCTGACCCCTCAGTGAAATTAAATGTGGTTGCTGAACTTGTTATAGTGTGGAAAATAAAAGGAAACCCCTTTTATTCACAACCTGGTGTACATCATTGAGTGGGACGGAACACAGAGGTCCCACTAGCTACTATCTTACATTCCCATTCAACCTAATGACATTCTATATAATACAACTCTAGTTTCGAGCTAAATACCTACAATTAGATGATTTATTTCAGATCACATACTTTCAAATAAAACAATAAAGGATTCTGGTACTTATTTTTCTAATGACTGTGAGACATTCTAGATACCACAGCATAAGCAGACGGACAAACCGATTATGGCACATGCTCTTGACCAACACAAACCTGACATGATAATTTACATAGTACTAGTTTCTACTTGAAATGTGTTACAAAGACACCTGTTGTTCTTATTCATTTGCTGCTATTCCGATATGCCTCTACCTTTATTTCCTTGTGTTTGCACTGAATGGGTCTATGAAAGCAGGGAGCAGGCATGTGTGTCTGTCAAGGCCATGTGCGTTTGGACGCACTCTCAATGTCCGGTTAACTGTAGAGATATTCAAGCCTGGTAAACTGTTGTCAGATATTCAAGCTTCAGTGTTAGACAGCAAACATTCCATTGGCCGAGGTTGTCCTGCAAATTACAAACGTTTAGTTTTAAATGACCTCATATGCAATCACAGCTTTATCAAATGAAAATTGAAAAAGAAAGAAAAAATGATGCATTTGGATAGCAGGTCCACATGTGAAGTACAGACTGCATGGATGAGTAAGTCCAAACTGCTGGCATGCATTTTGCTAAAGGCAGTGCGTGCAGGAAAACTGCTATTAGCACGTCCATCGTTTTTGAGGTGATTAACATTGCTTTTCTAAGACAGACATCTGTTTTGGACATCTTTTACTTTTAAATCCTATAAATGGTGACCGCTCCATATTATGTGCAATTATTTAAATCTGGATCTTAAAAACATTTTCCTTTGTGCAGGTTTTGATTAAGGATTACAGGTACAGCATCATTTTGTCTTGGCTGCTCATCCATCAGATAAAAATGAATAGCCCATCAAATAAATAGCAAATACCCGGTGTTGTGCAGTGAGCCCAGTCAGCCAAACCCTCTTTGTGAAACAGAAAATCTCAAGTTTGTTTCAACTCTAAGCCAACTAACTGAGTTTTCACTAAACCTGCTTTCTGATACAGGCCCCTGGTTGTACATTTTTAAGTGTTCTAAGTGTTCACTGACCTTTTTTGGCCAACAATGTGGATGTTTACTCAATATGCTTACTAACAGACATGATGAGTACAACTGTGAATTTGTGTGTTTTTAATTATTGTTAGACTGTGTTTGTCTATAATTGTGACTTAGCTCATCAGACCACTATAACAGCTTTGGCTAGGCAACAAAGCTGTAAAAGAGTGATGAGAAAACCAGCAAACAGAAGTGAAAGTAGAAGGAAGGGAAACACAAGGAAAGACCAAGGTAGCTTAAATGTTGTATTATACACAAACACGCACAAACACACACACGCACACACACACACACACACACACACACACATACATACATAATGGAGTAGCATCAGGAATAGAGTTTGTTTTTTGTTTTTTGCTTTTAATACCCAAAAAAGTCAATTTTACTTGATGCCATATAGAACTCATGGCACTGCTGTATATTCTCTCCTGTTCTCATGAATTTGCTAAGGTACTGTAGAGCAAGACCGTTGTGCTTTGTAGGTCATTAGAAGGACGTTGTAATAGTAGGTGTCATCATCATTGACTCTGATGCCCGAGGACATTATCAGCTCTTCACGATTTCAGCCTGTTATCACACAGCTGTAAATGATAGCGATGGCATGATACCAGTTTTTCTGTACCAATCCAATGTCAACATCCTGTGTTTTAATGTCAACCAATATCAATACTGATCTGATGTTTTTTCATTAAAAACCTGCAACAGTAAACATGTTGGTGAATGGTTTGTTTTGGACCAAATAATCTTTTTTTTTTTCTTGCCTGATCTCTCTGGTCCCTCCCAAGGTAGTGCTGGGAAGGTCTCATCAATCTCCCCTCTGCTACTGGCCATCTCATCTCTGCTGATGTTCCCTGAGAAGCAGGTTATTCCTACTGAAAATGACATACAGACAAATTTCAAATTAGCCTAGTGTCCTCAAAGTAAGACCTATACTCCTAAATTTCATTGTACAGAATTAGCTAAAGTATAAAATGCATTGCCATTAAAGTATAGGATCACGACAGTGTAAAACATGTCTATATAAATCTGTGTTGAGATAAAGGGAAAAACACAAAGAAAAAAATAAGTCTTTCAAACCGGACGAATAAATGTCCAAAGAGTGAAATTCAACACCAGGTGAAAGTTATAGCCACCAAAGATTAAACTTTTTTTTTTCAATCAATATACTTTAAACTAAATGGACCTCTACAAAATAACAAACCTCCATATAATAAATTTGTCAGTTAGCTGGTGCATTTGGACCTCACCATGTTTCTCTTGCACAAGCAGGATTTGATCTACTGCACTTGCACATGAACAGCAAAAATATATGAAGATATATTTTTACTAATTAAAGGAACAAAATAATGGAGCTATACATCACTCCCATTAGTCCATGGGCTACCATTAAAGGCTTGACCATTGTGGTCAGATACATGCTCTCTAGACTATATGATGTTTTGGAAACATCTTTTTAGTACTAATATATGGTAAATATGCATTTCATTTCATTTTCAGTTCACTGCAGTTCATTTAAAGTCACTCAGCAATCAGTCCCATGACATAACGGGTCATTAAACATTGTCAGTTTTTTCCAATTTAAGAATGATCATTAGACAAAAAATCTATACATTTAATTTCAAATGATCTGAAGTAAGTAAACAATTGACAATGCCTGTAACAAAAGATTCAAATAATGTTAAAGGTGTTGAACCTTCATGAATCATACTGGTCATACTGGTCAAATCTGATTATACTGGTTGACCAGTGTGGTTATTGCTCATGCTGGTCAACTATCTTGTTCTTATCTTATCTGAAGTGTGATGTTTATAGCTACATGCATACAAAATGTGATTTGAAATAAATAACAATCTAATTGTAGGTATTTTGGATTTTAATCATCATTTTTAAGGCTGCCTACAGCCTAGCATAAATAAATATGCACGAATAGGTCGGTCTTTCATTCTGTATCATGTATATCATAATAAAACCATGGTAACAGAAAAACTTACTTTTCACTTCCAAAAGACTTGGCGCTGATCTCAGAAGTCCATCTCCTCCCCGTGTCCTCTGCAAACAGCCATTCTGTTGTTGTGGCAAAATTCCATTGTGTTGTGACTGGATTTGCAGCACTTCTGAAGTTGCGTAAGTTTTCCTGAATTTGCACTGGGTTGTGTTGTCATTTTGATGAATTTGCTTTGTGTATTTGCGGCACGTTTGTGAAATGTATCACAAGTGTTGTCATTTTGATGAATGTGCTTTATGTATTTACAGCGCGATGGGTCTTCCTGGCAACCGTAGTGGGTGTGGAGCGTGAATCCACCTCCAACTTTGATGTAAATAATTTTTTTTTCTCTCTTGGGCTTTATGTATATTCTTTAGAAAGGCTCTTCTTTTGCCACGTTTTCAATTAAGCGCACATAAAAAAAAACACTCACCACATTCTACAACATTTCTTTTGGCCATCGATTAGGAGTGATGTTGGATACTGCCATTCCTGCCATACATACCAGTTTGTTGGAAAACCAAATCAGGTGATTACTGTCGGCCAAACAGCACTAATCTAAATTCTACCAATGCCAAAAGAAGATGACCTTAAGTTGACTGAATACTGACGAGCAAATGAATCAAGTTTAGACAGACTAACAAACTGGGTATCTGACAAACATATAAAATAAGATGTTATTCTAAGTACAATATTCTTCTCGTGAGGGGTTCTAGACTTGTAATTACTTCTGTTTGAAATGACTGCTGAAATCAGTTTTTAACTACTGATCTCAGGGGTGGAATAAGCAGGAAAGGCTCAACAGATGTGTTCATGCAAATTTATAGCTTCTTTGTCTCAGTCTTAGGCTTTGATTGTGTCAGGCATTTACCTCGAGTTACCTTACAAAACATAAATTAATTCAGTATAGTACATTAAAAGAACAGAAAGAGGGAAACAAAACAACTGGAACACAAGAGCAAAGTTAAATACTGATATTTGGGGATAGGTGACAATTGTCTTTTAAGCCATAATAGGTTGGAACATTTTTGTCATACTAATTTCACCTTAGCACTTAGTCTACACATTTATAAATACAAAGAAAGAGTTCTTACAAACAATATAAAGCACACTACTAATTTTTCATATATAAACTGGCTTCTCCTACTACTAACTCAGAAGCACTTTGCTTACACAGCTGATGAAAGACCTCAAAAACATTTCATTACTCAAAGACAAAACATTAGAGAATATTCAAGGAAAACAGACAATGGTTCAAGGCAGATATGACTATGCAATATTTCAAACATCTATGTGCAAATGATTTATTTCAAAGCTTAAGGTTTTGATCACAGAAATCAGGAGTGAAAGACAAGTTAGAGAAAATGTTTATTTGAGGATATGCTATTTAATTTGGGAAGTTCATTGTAGGGAAACATTCGGGAAATTAATGTAGTCTATCCTTTCCACATCTTGGTCAAGGCTGGTGAAGCTGCTTCAAGGCTGAGTGGAATCTTGATCCGCATCTAAGTATTTTTCTGTGCTTGGACTGAAATAGTTTACTCCAAGTGCTGAGCCCTTTGGGCGGATCTGAAAAGTGCTGCTCATAGCCTGGGGGCTTGTAATCCGCAGCGTGAGGGTCGCCAAGCATCTCTCTCACCTTGGGTGAGGCGTCCTTGTGTAAGTACTGATAGGGCTTTTTGCCACTGTTGTCACGTATGTTGCAGTTGGCACCATAATCACGCACCAGAACACTCAGGACTGATTCGTGGCTGTGAATAGCAGCCATGTGTAGTGGGGTGTAGCCGTCGTAGCTCTTGATGTTAACGTCAACCCCTGGCCCACCTTGCTGTGAAAGAAGAAGGATCTTGCGCACTATTTCACTGTTTCCTTGTTTAGCAGCCCAGTGAAGTACTGTGAAGCCAGAAATGAAGTTTCTCTTCTCTGCCAGCTTGATGTCCTGGAGCAGAAGCTGGCAGATTTGATCCTGCTGTCCTGCAGCACACTTCACAAGCCACTCATGTTCTCTTGGCCCTAGAGGGAAGATGACTGACTGCTTTGTATCCACACCTGGTTTGGTGTCTTTGTTGACCCTTTTCAGGGCTGGTGAAGCAGGTGCCACAGAGTGCCTCTGCTTGGTCCTGGCTGATCTGTACAAGTCATATCCATCAGTCACTTCACTTAGACATGCTGCCACAGTCCTTTCAGTTCGTTCATGGGCCATCTTCAAATCTGCCGGAGCAAGTATCATTACTTCTGGATATATATAGAACACATATTGTATGTACTACATACAGCCTGACAAGAGCCTAAAACCTTGTAATAGACTAATAATGCACTAATACTTCAAGTGGTGTTGCATATTTTAAATGAGAGTTTTAGTCACTGCTGATCAAAGGATAAAAGCATTTTCAATAAGTCAGTTTTTGTCCCTTATTGTAAAGATTATTTAGTTTACTGTTTTTTTATACATGAGATTTAAATTAATCCTTTTAGAAAGGCAAGGCCAAAAAGCAGAAAAAATAATCAAATATCCATACCAACTGTAGGACGTTTTTTCCACTCTATCTTCAATTTTTTTAGATTCCACTTCTGCTTTCCTCTTTTGCTTTTCTTTATTAAGTCTCTCCTGGATTCCACCTCCTTTGTATCAATATATTCATTCTCGATACCTCCAGCACACCAGCTCCAGAAACGCCTCATTGTTCGATCTGTCCTCTTCAGTGTCTTTCCACAGACTGATCTGTAAAGGTGTTCATGGGATTCCACTCATGTGTGACATTATGACACGGGACAGAGGGGGTTCTAAAGTTCCAAGAGTGGAGATGAGTTGTTTTTCTTTGAATTTCCTAATTTAATTGCTGCCATAGCAACAACTGACAATGCAAACAGATATGTCATTAATGCAGCGACTCTAACAGATTCCTCAACCTGGATTGATTAACCATGTATGGCTCACCACCGGAGACTGTGATACATATAACATTCCAAAGTGTACTTAATTCTGAGCAAAATCTAACTAGCCTCATTACTGCTGAACTATGAGGGCCCGTTTAAAGAGAAATCAGGGAAACTGTACTTGCACATACATATGAAACATTTTCACATAAATAGCCTACTATTTACATTTGTGCATAATAATTTAAACTTGCATATACATGCACTTGCACATTCAATCATTGATGCGTAAACACAGAGTTGCACTATGCTTGTGTGTGTATGAGTGTGGCTGCTGTCACAGAACGTTTGCCTCCTGCGAGTCACACGGTTTGGCCTGCCACGTGACTTGGGAGTATATGTTTATGGCCATGCCTGCACACACCTGTACCTCATCTTGTTTGTGTATTTAAACCCTTGTTAGTGCGTACAGTATTGTTGATCATTGTTGGTGTAGCCTGTGGATGTCAAGATTAGTCTCGTTATTGTTAAACGTATTCATGTTCATGTTATATGTGAGTGCCGTTATGTTGTATGTAATAAATGTTCGTCCATGTCGATTGAGTCTGTGCATCCTGCTCCCTGCCCTCGGTACTCAGGCCACCTCGTTACAGCTGCGTGTGTGTAAAACAATTTTCAGGGTGCCGGAAGTCATTTCATTGTAACAGCAAGGCAGATATTTAACATGTTTACAGTGTGCATAATAGACAGAGGAAGACTGTTGAACTATTAATATTAGGACAGTTATGACGTTTGTGTAATACGTAATGCTTTCTATCTATAAAGTAGTGCTTCTCTTAATGACAAATGTAACTGTTTTCCCATATATAATTGTGTGCTTTATATTGTTTGTAAGAACTTTTCTTCTCATTTAGAAATATGTGGACTAAGTGATCAGTTTGTCTTATTATTTAATATGCTCAGTCTCACTATTGTTGGCAGATTTCATCACATTATTACGAATGTGGATACGTTATCTTATAATTATAAGCAGTGTGAGATGTGAAGCTAAGTGAATTACATGTGCAGAATTTCTAACAATACCCTGTTTTGTATAGGCTGGCTAGCTGACCACTTAGTAAAATTAAATGTGATTGCTGAGCTTGTTGTAGGTGAGTCAATTTAATTTGATTTCATTGTGTTTAATTTTTAACTCAGATGCATTAATCTGAATATTTTGTGTTCTACCTGCAAGCAAATGCTGACTTAAGCTGTTTTATAGTTAGCTTGAAATAATTGAGGTTCATCGCTGGGTGCTGTTCATTTTTAAATTTTTTTTTGTATTATTGATCAGGAAAAAAAACTACAATGGATGAGATGGACGTTTTCTATGTATGATATGAAATTTGAGTATATGAGTGAATGTTACTCTGTAAATGTATAAGAATATGTAGATAAGATTATTATGAGATCATTATTTATACTCAAACGACTACACTATATGACAACAGCTTCCTTTAATTTATATATTTTATTATATTGTTATTATGGAAGAAGTTGTAACATTTACTGGGAGGTGCATGGCAGAGCGAGACATACCTCCTGTGGGCTTGCTAGCTGACCCCTCAGTGAAATTAAATGTGGTTGCTGAACTTGTTATAGTGTGGAAAATAAAAGGAAACCCCTTTTATTCACAACCTGGTGTACATCATTGAGTGGGACGGAACACAGAGGTCCCACTAGCTACTATTTTACATTCCCATTCAACCTAATGACATTCTATATAATACAACTCTAGTTTCGAGCTAAATACCTACAATTAGATGATTTATTTCAGATCACATACTTTCAAATAAAACAATAAAGGATTCTGGTACTTATTTTTCTAATGACTGTGAGACATTCTAGATACCACAGCATAAGCAGACGGACAAACCGATTATGGCACATGCTCTTGACCAACACAAACCTGACATGATAATTTACATAGTACTAGTTTCTACTTGAAATGTGTTACAAAGACACCTGTTGTTCTTATTCATTTGCTGCTATTCCGATATGCCTCTACCTTTATTTCCTTGTGTTTGCACTGACTGGGTCTATGAAAGCAGGGAGCAGGCATGTGTGTCTGTCAAGGCCATGTGCGTTTGGAAGCACTCTCAATGTCCGGTTAACTGTAGAGATATTCAAGCCTGGTAAACTGTTGTCAGATATTCAAGCTTCAGTGTTAGACAGCAAACATTCCATTGGCCGAGGTTGTCCTGCAAATTACAAACGTTTAGTTTTAAATGACCTCATATGCAATCACAGCTTTATCAAATGAAAATTGAAAAAGAAAGAAAAAATGATGCATTTGGATAGCAGGTCCACATGTGAAGTACAGACTGCATGGATGAGTAAGTCCAAACTGCTGGCATGCATTTTGCTAAAGGCAGTGCGTGCAGGAAAACTGCTATTAGCACGTCCATCGTTTTTGAGGTGATTAACATTGCTTTTCTAAGACAGACATCTGTTTTGGACATCTTTTACTTTTAAATCCTATAAATGGTGACCGCTCCATATTATGTGCAATTATTTAAATCTGGATCTTAAAAACATTTTCCTTTGTGCAGGTTTTGATTAAGGATTACAGGTACAGCATCATTTTGTCTTGGCTGCTCATCCATCAGATAAAAATGAATAGCCCATCAAATAAATAGCAAATACCCGGTGTTGTGCAGTGAGCCCAGTCAGCCAAACCCTCTTTGTGAAACAGAAAATCTCAAGTTTGTTTCAACTCTAAGCCAACTAACTGAGTTTTCACTAAACCTGCTTTCTGATACAGGCCCCTGGTTGTACATTTTTAAGTGTTCTAAGTGTTCACTGACCTTTTTTGGCCAACAATGTGGATGTTTACTCAATATGCTTACTAACAGACATGATGAGTACAACTGTGAATTTGTGTGTTTTTAATTATTGTTAGACTGTGTTTGTCTATAATTGTGACTTAGCTCATCAGACCACTATAATAGCTTTGGCTAGGCAACAAAGCTGTAAAAGAGTGATGAGAAAACCAGCAAACAGAAGTGAAAGTAGAAGGAAGGGAAACACAAGGAAAGACCAAGGTAGCTTAAATGTTGTATTATACACAAACACGCACAAACGCACACACGCACGCGCACCCGCACACACACACACACACACACACACACACACACACACACACACACACACACACACACACACATAATGGAGTAGTATCAGGAATAGAGTTTGTTTTTTGTTTTTTGCTTTTAATACCCAAAAAAGTCAATTTTACTTGATGCCATATAGAACTCATGGCACTGCTGTATATTCTCTCCTGTTCTCATGAATTTGCTAAGGTACTGTAGAGCAAGACCGTTGTGCTTTGTAGGTCATTAGAAGGACGTTGTAATAGTAGGTGTCATCATCATTGACTCTGATGCCCGAGAACATTATCAGCTCTTCACGATTTCAGCCTGTTATCACACAGCTGTAAATGATAGCGATGGCATGATACCAGTTTTTCTGTACCAATCCAATGTCAACATCCTGTGTTTTAATGTCAACCAATATCAATACTGATCTGATGTTTTTTCATTAAAAACCTGCAACAGTAAACATGTTGGTGAATGGTTTGTTTTGGACCAAATAATATTTTTTTTTTTCTTGCCTGATCTCTCTGGTCCCTCCCAAGGTAGTGCTGGGAAGGTCTCATCAATCTCCCCTCTGCTACTGGCCATCTCATCTCTGCTGATGTTCCCTGAGAAGCAGGTTATTCCTACTGAAAATGACATACAGACAAATTTCAAATTAGCCTAGTGTCCTCAAAGTAAGACCTATACTCCTAAATTTCATTGTACAGAATTAGCTAAAGTATAAAATGCATTGCCATTAAAGTATAGGATCACGACAGTGTAAAACATGTCTATATAAATCTGTGTTGAGATAAAGGGAAAAACACAAAGAAAAAAATAAGTCTTTCAAACCGGACGAATAAATGTCCAAAGAGTGAAATTCAACACCAGGTGAAAGTTATAGCCACCAAAGATTAAACTTTTTTTTTTCAATCAATATACTTTAAACTAAATGGACCTCTACAAAATAACAAAACTCCATATAATAAATTTGTCAGTTAGCTGGTGCATTTGGACCTCACCATGTTTCTCTTGCACAAGCAGGATTTGATCTACTGCACTTGCACATGAACAGCAAAAATATATGAAGATATATTTTTACTAATTAAAGGAACAAAATAATGGAGCTATACATCACTCCCATTAGTCCATGGGCTACCATTAAAGGCTTGACCATTGTGGTCAGATACATGCTCTCTAGACTATATGATGTTTTGGAAACATCTTTTTAGTACTAATATATGGTAAATATGCATTTCATTTCATTTTCAGTTCACTGCAGTTCATTTAAAGTCACTCAGCAATCAGTCCCATGACATAACGGGTCATTAAACATTGTCAGTTTTTTCCAATTTAAGAATGATCATTAGACAAAAAATCTATACATTTAATTTCAAATGATCTGAAGTAAGTAAACAATTGACAATGCCTGTAACAAAAGATTCAAATAATGTTAAAGGTGTTGAACCTTCATGAATCATACTGGTCATACTGGTCAAATCTGATTATACTGGTTGACAAGTGTGGTTATTGCTCATGCTGGTCAACTATCTTGTTCTTATCTTATCTGAAGTGTGATGTTTATAGCTACATGCATACAAAATGTGATTTGAAATAAATAACAATCTAATTGTAGGTATTTTGGATTTTAATCATCATTTTTAAGGCTGCCTACAGCCTAGCATAAATAAATATGCACGAATAGGTCGGTCTTTCATTCTGTATCACGTATATCATAATAAAACCATGGTAACCGAAAAACTTACTTTTCACTTCCAAAAGACTTGGCGCTGATCTCAGAAGTCCATCTCCTCCCCGTGTCCTCTGCAAACAGCCATTCTGTTGTTGTGGCAAACTTCCATTGTGTTGTGACTGGATTTGCAGCACTTCTGAAGTTGCGTAAGTTTTCCTGAATTTGCACTGGGTTGTGTTGTCATTTTGATGAATTTGCTTTGTGTATTTACTCGCGATGGGTCTTCCTGGCAACCGTAGTGGGCGTGGAGCGTGAATCCACCTCCAACTTTGATGTAAATAATTTTTTTTTCTCTCTTGGGCTTTATGTATATTCTTTAGAAAGGCTCTTCTTTTGCCACGTTTTCAATTAAGCGCACATAAAAAAAACACTCACCACATTCTACAACATTTCTTTTGGCCATCGATTAGGAGTGATGTTGGATACTGCCATTCCTGCCATACATACCAGTTTGTTGGAAAACCAAATCAGGTGATTACTGTCGGCCAAACAGCACTAATCTAAATTCTACCAATGCCAAAAGAAGATGACCTTAAGTTGACTGAATAGTGACGAGCAAATGAATCAAGTTTAGACAGACTAACAAACTGGGTATCTGACAAACATATAAAATAAGATGTTATTCTAAGTACAATATTCTTCTCGTGAGGGGTTCTAGACTTGTAGTTACTTCTGTTTGAAATGACTCTGCTGAAATCAGTTTTTAACTACTGATCTCAGGGGTGGAATAAGCAGGAAAGGCTCAACAGATGTGTTCATGCAAATTTATAGCTTCTTTGTCTCAGTCTTAGGCTTTGATTGTGTCAGGCATTTACCTCGAGTTACCTTACAAAACATAAATTAATTCAGTATAGTACATTAAAAGAACAGAAAGAGGGAAACAAAACAACTGGAACACAAGAGCAAAGTTAAATACTGATATTTGGGGATAGGTGATAATTGTCTTTTAAGCCATAATAGGTTGGAACATTTTTGTCATACTAATTTCACCTGAGCACTTAGTCTACACATTTATAAATACAAAGAAAGAGTTCTTACAAACAATATAAAGCACACTACTAATTTTTCATATATAAACTGGCTTCTCCTACTACTAACTCAGAAGCACTTTGCTTACACAGCTGATGAAAGACCTCAAAAACATTTCATTACTCAAAGACAAAACATTAGAGAATATTCAAGGAAAACAGACAATGGTTCAAGGCAGATATGACTATGCAATATTTCAAACATCTCTGTGCAAATGATTTATTTCAAAGCTTAAGGTTTTGATCACAGAAATCAGGAGTGAAAGACAAGTTAGAGAAAATGTTTATTTGAGGATATGCTATTTAATTTGGGAAGTTCATTGTAGGGAAACATTCGGGAAATTAATGTAGTCTATCCTGTCCACATCTTGGTCAAGGCTGGTGAAGCTGCTTCAAGGCTGAGTGGAATCTTGATCCGCATCTAAGTATTTTTCTGTGCTTGGACTGAAATAGTTTACTCCAAGTGCTGAGCCCTTTGGGCGGATCTGAAAAGTGCTGCTCATAGCCTGGGGGCTTGTAATCCGCAGCGTGAGGGTCGCCAAGCATCTCTCTCACCTTGGGTGAGGCGTCCTTGTGTAAGTACTGATAGGGCTTTTTGCCACTGTTGTCACGTATGTTGCAGTTGGCACCATAATCACGCACCAGAACACTCAGGACTGATTCGTGGCTGTGAATAGCAGCCATGTGTAGTGGGGTGTAGCCGTCGTAGCTCTTGATGTTAACGTCAACCCCTGGCCCACCTTGCTGTGAAAGAAGAAGGATCTTGCGCACTATTTCTCTGTTTCCTTGTTTAGCAGCCCAGTGAAGTACTGTGAAGCCAAAAATGAAGTTTCTCTTCTCTGCCAGCTTGATGTCCTGGAGCAGAAGCTGGCAGATTTGATCCTGCTGTCCTGCAGCACACTTCACAAGCCACTCATGTTCTCTTGGCCCTAGAGGGAAGATGACTGACTGCTTTGTATCCACACCTGGTTTGGTGTCTTTGTTGACCCTTTTCAGGGCTGGTGAAGCAGGTGCCACAGAGTGCCTCTGCTTGGTCCTGGCTGATCTGTACAAGTCATATCCATCAGTCACTTCACTTAGACATGCTGCCACAGTCCTTTCAGTTCGTTCATGGGCCATCTTCAAATCTGCCGGAGCAAGTATCATTACTTCTGGATATATATAGAACACATATTGTATGTACTACATACAGCCTGACAAGAGCCTAAAACCTTGTAATAGACTAATAATGCACTAATACTTCAAGTGGTGTTGCATATTTTAAATGAGAGTTTTAGTCACTGCTGATCAAAGGATAAAAGCATTTTCAATAAGTCAGTTTTTGTCCCTTATTGTAAAGATTATTTAGTTTACTGTTTTTTTATACATGAGATTTAAATTAATCCTTTTAGAAAGGCAAGGCCAAAAAGCAGAAAAAATAATCAAATATCCATACCAACTGTAGGACGTTTTTTCCACTCTATCTTCAATTTTTTTAGATTCCACTTCTGCTTTCCTCTTTTGCTTTTCTTTATTAAGTCTCTCCTGGATTCCACCTCCTTTGTATCAATATATTCATTCTCGATACCTCCAGCACACCAGCTCCAGAAACGCCTCATTGTTCGATCTGTCCTCTTCAGTGTCTTTCCACAGACTGATCTGTAAAGGTGTTCATGGGATTCCACTCATGTGTGACATTATGACACGGGACAGAGGGGGTTCTAAAGTTCCAAGAGTGGAGATGAGTTGTTTTTCTTTGAATTTCCTAATTTAATTGCTGCCATAGCAACAACTGACAATGCAAACAGATATGTCATTAATGCAGCGACTCTAACAGATTCCTCAACCTGGATTGATTAACCATGTATGGCTCACCACCGGAGACTGTGATACATATAACATTCCAAAGTGTACTTAATTCTGAGCAAAATCTAACTAGCCTCATTACTGCTGAACTATGAGGGCCCGTTTAAAGAGAAATCAGGGAAACTGTACTTGCACATACATATGAAACATTTTCACATAAATAGCCTACTATTTACATTTGTGCATAATAATTTAAACTTGCATATACATGCACTTGCACATTCAATCATTGATGCGTAAACACAGAGTTGCACTATGCTTGTGTGTGTATGAGTGTGGCTGCTGTCACAGAACGTTTGCCTCCTGCGAGTCACACGGTTTGGCCTGCCACGTGACTTGGGAGTATATGTTTATGGCCATGCCTGCACACACCTGTACCTCATCTTGTTTGTGTATTTAAACCCTTGTTAGTGCGTACAGTATTGTTGATCATTGTTGGTGTAGCCTGTGGATGTCAAGATTAGTCTCGTTATTGTTAAACGTATTCATGTTCATGTTATATGTGAGTGCCGTTATGTTGTATGTAATAAATGTTCGTCCATGTCGATTGAGTCTGTGCATCCTGCTCCCTGCCCTCGGTACTCAGGCCACCTCGTTACAGCTGCGTGTGTGTAAAACAATTTTCAGGGTGCCGGAAGTCATTTCATTGTAACAGCAAGGCAGATATTTAACATGTTTACAGTGTGCATAATAGACAGAGGAAGACTGTTGAACTATTAATATTAGGACAGTTATGACGTTTGTGTAATACGTAATGCTTTCTATCTATAAAGTAGTGCTTCTCTTAATGACAAATGTAACTGTTTTCCCATATATAATTGTGTGCTTTATATTGTTTGTAAGAACTTTTCTTCTCATTTAGAAATATGTGGACTAAGTGATCAGTTTGTCTTATTATTTAATATGCTCAGTCTCACTATTGTTGGCAGATTTCATCACATTATTACGAATGTGGATACATTATCTTATAATTATAAGCAGTGTGAGATGTGAAGCTAAGTGAATTACATGTGCAGAATTTCTAACAATACCCTGTTTTGTATAGGCTGGCTAGCTGACCACTTAGTAAAATTAAATGTGATTGCTGAGCTTGTTGTAGGTGAGTCAATTTAATTTGATTTCATTGTGTTTAATTTTTAACTCAGATGCATTAATCTGAATATTTTGTGTTCTACCTGCAAGCAAATGCTGACTTAGGCTGTTTTATAGTTAGCTTGAAATAATTGAGGTTCATCGCTGGGTGCTGTTCATTTTTTAATTTTTTTTTGTATTATTGATCAGGAAAAAAAAACTACAATGGATGAGATGGACGTTTTCTATGTATGATATGAAATTTGAGTATATGAGTGAATGTTACTCTGTAAATGTATAAGAATATGTAGATAAGATTATTATGAGATCATTATTTATACTCAAACGACTACACTATATGACAACAGCTTCCTTTAATTTATATATTTTATTATATTGTTATTATGGAAGAAGTTGTAACATTTACTGGGAGGTGCATGGCAGAGCGAGACATACCTCCTGTGGGCTTGCTAGCTGACCCCTCAGTGAAATTAAATGTGGTTGCTGAACTTGTTATAGTGTGGAAAATAAAAGGAAACCCCTTTTATTCACAACCTGGTGTACATCATTGAGTGGGACGGAACACAGAGGTCCCACTAGCTACTATTTTACATTCCCATTCAACCTAATAACATTCTATATAATACAACTCTAGTTTCGAGCTAAATACCTACAATTAGATGATTTATTTCAGATCACATACTTTCAAATAAAACAATAAAGGATTCTGGTACTTATTTTTCTAATGACTGTGAGACATTCTAGATACCACAGCATAAGCAGACGGACAAACCGATTATGGCACATGCTCTTGACCAACACAAACCTGACATGATAATTTACATAGTACTAGTTTCTACTTGAAATGTGTTACAAAGACACCTGTTGTTCTTATTCATTTGCTGCTATTCCGATATGCCTCTACCTTTATTTCCTTGTGTTTGCACTGACTGGGTCTATGAAAGCAGGGAGCAGGCATGTGTGTCTGTCAAGGCCATGTGCGTTTGGAAGCACTCTCAATGTCCGGTTAACTGTAGAGATATTCAAGCCTGGTAAACTGTTGTCAGATATTCAAGCTTCAGTGTTAGACAGCAAACATTCCATTGGCCGAGGTTGTCCTGCAAATTACAAACGTTTAGTTTTAAATGACCTCATATGCAATCACAGCTTTATCAAATGAAAATTGAAAAAGAAAGAAAAAATGATGCATTTGGATAGCAGGTCCACATGTGAAGTACAGACTGCATGGATGAGTAAGTCCAAACTGCTGGCATGCATTTTGCTAAAGGCAGTGCGTGCAGGAAAACTGCTATTAGCACGTCCATCGTTTTTGAGGTGATTAACATTGCTTTTCTAAGACAGACATCTGTTTTGGACATCTTTTACTTTTAAATCCTATAAATGGTGACCGCTCCATATTATGTGCAATTATTTAAATCTGGATCTTAAAAACATTTTCCTTTGTGCAGGTTTTGATTAAGGATTACAGGTACAGCATCATTTTGTCTTGGCTGCTCATCCATCAGATAAAAATGAATAGCCCATCAAATAAATAGCAAATACCCGGTGTTGTGCAGTGAGCCCAGTCAGCCAAACCCTCTTTGTGAAACAGAAAATCTCAAGTTTGTTTCAACTCTAAGCCAACTAACTGAGTTTTCACTAAACCTGCTTTCTGATACAGGCCCCTGGTTGTACATTTTTAAGTGTTCTAAGTGTTCACTGACCTTTTTTGGCCAACAATGTGGATGTTTACTCAATATGCTTACTAACAGACATGATGAGTACAACTGTGAATTTGTGTGTTTTTAATTATTGTTAGACTGTGTTTGTCTATAATTGTGACTTAGCTCATCAGAGCACTATAACAGCTTTGGCTAGGCAACAAAGCTGTAAAAGAGTGATGAGAAAACCAGCAAACAGAAGTGAAAGTAGAAGGAAGGGAAACACAAGGAAAGACCAAGGTAGCTTAAATGTTGTATTATACACAAACACGCACAAACGCACACACCCACGCGCACCCGCACACACACACACACACACACACACACACACACACATACATACATAATGGAGTAGCATCAGGAATAGAGTTTGTTTTTTGTTTTTTGCTTTTAATACCCAAAAAAGTCAATTTTACTTGATGCCATATAGAACTCATGGCACTGCTGTATATTCTCTCCTGTTCTCATGAATTTGCTAAGGTACTGTAGAGCAAGACCGTTGTGCTTTGTAGGTCATTAGAAGGACGTTGTAATAGTAGGTGTCATCATCATTGACTCTGATGCCCGAGGACATTATCAGCTCTTCACGATTTCAGCCTGTTATCACACAGCTGTAAATGATAGCGAT
This sequence comes from Electrophorus electricus, assembly GCF_041902795.1. Taxonomy (NCBI): domain Eukaryota; kingdom Metazoa; phylum Chordata; class Actinopteri; order Gymnotiformes; family Gymnotidae; genus Electrophorus; species Electrophorus electricus. The sequence goes on along the minus strand of NC_137497.1, from coordinate 18,180,109 downwards.
GGCATGATACCAGTTTTTCTGTACCAATCCAATGTCAACATCCTGTGTTTTAATGTCAACCAATATCAATACTGATCTGATATTTTTTCATTAAAAACCTGCAACAGTAAACATGTTGGTGAATGGTTTGTTTTGGACCAAATAATCTTTTTTTTTTTCTTGCCTGATCTCTCTGGTCCCTCCCAAGGTAGTGCTGGGAAGGTCTCATCAATCTCCCCTCTGCTACTGGCCATCTCATCTCTGCTGATGTTCCCTGAGAAGCAGGTTATTCCTACTGAAAATGACATACAGACAAATTTCAAATTAGCCTAGTGTCCTCAAAGTAAGACCTATACTCCTAAATTTCATTGTACAGAATTAGCTAAAGTATAAAATGCATTGCCATTAAAGTATAGGATCACGACAGTGTAAAACATGTCTATATAAATCTGTGTTGAGATAAAGGGAAAAACACAAAGAAAAAAATAAGTCTTTCAAACCGGACGAATAAATGTCCAAAGAGTGAAATTCAGCACCAGGTGAAAGTTATAGCCACCAAAGATTAAACTTTTTTTTTTCAATCAATATACTTTAAACTAAATGGACCTCTACAAAATAACAAACCTCCATATAATAAATTTGTCAGTTAGCTGGTGCATTTGGACCTCACCATGTTTCTCTTGCACAAGCAGGATTTGATCTATTGCACTTGCACATGAACAGCAAAAATATATGAAGATATATTTTTACTAATTAGAGGAACAAAATAATGCAGCTATACATCACTCCCATTAGTCCATGGGCTACCATTAAAGGCTTGACCATTGTGGTCAGATACATGCTCTCTAGACTATATGATGTTTTGGAAACATCTTTTTAGTACTAATATATGGTAAATATGCATTTCATTTCATTTTCAGTTCACTGCAGTTCATTTAAAGTCACTCAGCAATCAGTCCCATGACATAACGGGTCATTAAACATTGTCAGTTTTTTCCAATTTAAGAATGATCATTAGACAAAAAATCTATACATTTAATTTCAAATGATCTGAAGTAAGTAAACAATTGACAATGCCTGTAACAAAAGATTCAAATAATGTTAAAGGTGTTGAACCTTCATGAATCATACTGGTCATACTGGTCAAATCTGATTATACTGGTTGACCAGTGTGGTTATTGCTCATGCTGGTCAACTATCTTGTTCTTATCTTATCTGAAGTGTGATGTTTATAGCTACATGCATACAAAATGTGATTTGAAATAAATAACAATCTAATTGTAGGTATTTTGGATTTTAATCATCATTTTTAAGGCTGCCTACAGCCTAGCATAAATAAATATGCACGAATAGGTCGGTCTTTCATTCTGTATCACGTATATCATAATAAAACCATGGTAACCGAAAAACTTACTTTTCACTTCCAAAAGACTTGGCGCTGATCTCAGAAGTCCATCTCCTCCCCGTGTCCTCTGCAAACAGCCATTCTGTTGTTGTGGCAAACTTCCATTGTGTTGTGACTGGATTTGCAGCACTTCTGAAGTTGCGTAAGTTTTCCTGAATTTGCACTGGGTTGTGTTGTCATTTTGATGAATTTGCTTTGTGTATTTGCGGCACGTTTGTGAAATGTATCACAAGTGTTGTCATTTTGATGAATGTGCTTTATGTATTTACAGCGCGATGGGTCTTCCTGGCAACCGTAGTGGGTGTGGAGCGTGAATCCACCTCCAACTTTGATGTAAATAATTTTTTTTTCTCTCTTGGGCTTTATGTATATTCTTTAGAAAGGCTCTTCTTTTGCCACGTTTTCAATTAAGCGCACATAAAAAAAACACTCACCACATTCTACAACATTTCTTTTGGCCATCGAAAAGGAGTGATGTTGGATACTGCCATTCCTGCCATACATACCAGTTTGTTGGAAAACCAAATCAGGTGATTACTGTCGGCCAAACAGCACTAATCTAAATTCTACCAATGCCAAAAGAAGATGACCTTAAGTTGACTGAATAGTGACGAGCAAATGAATCAAGTTTAGACAGACTAACAAACTGGGTATCTGACAAACATATAAAATAAGATGTTATTCTAAGTACAATATTCTTCTCGTGAGGGGTTCTAGACTTGTAGTTACTTCTGTTTGAAATGACTCTGCTGAAATCAGTTTTTAACTACTGATCTCAGGGGTGGAATAAGCAGGAAAGGCTCAACAGATGTGTTCATGCAAATTTATAGCTTCTTTGTCTCAGTCTTAGGCTTTGATTGTGTCAGGCATTTACCTCGAGTTACCTTACAAAACATAAATTAATTCAGTATAGTACATTAAAAGAACAGAAAGAGGGAAACAAAACAACTGGAACACAAGAGCAAAGTTAAATACTGATATTTGGGGATAGGTGACAATTGTCTTTTAAGCCATAATAGGTTGGAACATTTTTGTCATACTAATTTCACCTGAGCACTTAGTCTACACATTTATAAATACAAAGAAAGAGTTCTTACAAACAATATAAAGCACACTACTAATTTTTCATATATAAACTGGCTTCTCCTACTACTAACTCAGAAGCACTTTGCTTACACAGCTGATGAAAGACCTCAAAAACATTTCATTACTCAAAGACAAAACATTAGAGAATATTCAAGGAAAACAGACAATGGTTCAAGGCAGATATGACTATGCAATATTTCAAACATCTATGTGCAAATGATTTATTTCAAAGCTTAAGGTTTTGATCACAGAAATCAGGAGTGAAAGACAAGTTAGAGAAAATGTTTATTTGAGGATATGCTATTTAATTTGGGAAGTTCATTGTAGGGAAACATTCGGGAAATTAATGTAGTCTATCCTGTCCACATCTTGGTCAAGGCTGGTGAAGCTGCTTCAAGGCTGAGTGGAATCTTGATCCGCATCTAAGTATTTTTCTGTGCTTGGACTGAAATAGTTTACTCCAAGTGCTGAGCCCTTTGGGCGGATCTGAAAAGTGCTGCTCATAGCCTGGGGGCTTGTAATCCGCAGCGTGAGGGTCGCCAAGCATCTCTCTCACCTTGGGTGAGGCGTCCTTGTGTAAGTACTGATAGGGCTTTTTGCCACTGTTGTCACGTATGTTGCAGTTGGCACCATAATCACGCACCAGAACACTCAGGACTGATTCGTGGCTGTGAATAGCAGCCATGTGTAGTGGGGTGTAGCCGTCGTAGCTCTTGATGTTAACGTCAACCCCTGGCCCACCTTGCTGTGAAAGAAGAAGGATCTTGCGCACTATTTCACTGTTTCCTTGTTTAGCAGCCCAGTGAAGTACTGTGAAGCCAGAAATGAAGTTTCTCTTCTCTGCCAGCTTGATGTCCTGGAGCAGAAGCTGGCAGATTTGATCCTGCTGTCCTGCAGCACACTTCACAAGCCACTCATGTTCTCTTGGCCCTAGAGGGAAGATGACTGACTGCTTTGTATCCACACCTGGTTTGGTGTCTTTGTTGACCCTTTTCAGGGCTGGTGAAGCAGGTGCCACAGAGTGCCTCTGCTTGGTCCTGGCTGATCTGTACAAGTCATATCCATCAGTCACTTCACTTAGACATGCTGCCACAGTCCTTTCAGTTCGTTCATGGGCCATCTTCAAATCTGCCGGAGCAAGTATCATTACTTCTGGATATATATAGAACACATATTGTATGTACTACATACAGCCTGACAAGAGCCTAAAACCTTGTAATAGACTAATAATGCACTAATACTTCAAGTGGTGTTGCATATTTTAAATGAGAGTTTTAGTCACTGCTGATCAAAGGATAAAAGCATTTTCAATAAGTCAGTTTTTGTCCCTTATTGTAAAGATTATTTAGTTTACTGTTTTTTTATACATGAGATTTAAATTAATCCTTTTAGAAAGGCAAGGCCAAAAAGCAGAAAAAATAATCAAATATCCATACCAACTGTAGGACGTTTTTTCCACTCTATCTTCAATTTTTTTAGATTCCACTTCTGCTTTCCTCTTTTGCTTTTCTTTATTAAGTCTCTCCTGGATTCCACCTCCTTTGTATCAATATATTCATTCTCGATACCTCCAGCACACCAGCTCCAGAAACGCCTCATTGTTCGATCTGTCCTCTTCAGTGTCTTTCCACAGACTGATCTGTAAAGGTGTTCATGGGATTCCACTCATGTGTGACATTATGACACGGGACAGAGGGGGTTCTAAAGTTCCAAGAGTGGAGATGAGTTGTTTTTCTTTGAATTTCCTAATTTAATTGCTGCCATAGCAACAACTGACAATGCAAACAGATATGTCATTAATGCAGCGACTCTAACAGATTCCTCAACCTGGATTGATTAACCATGTATGGCTCACCACCGGAGACTGTGATAAATATAACATTCCAAAGTGTACTTAATTCTGAGCAAAATCTAACTAGCCTCATTACTGCTGAACTATGAGGGCCCGTTTAAAGAGAAATCAGGGAAACTGTACTTGCACATACATATGAAACATTTTCACATAAATAGCCTACTATTTACATTTGTGCATAATAATTTAAACTTGCATATACATGCACTTGCACATTCAATCATTGATGCGTAAACACAGAGTTGCACTATGCTTGTGTGTGTATGAGTGTGGCTGCTGTCACAGAACGTTTGCCTCCCGCGAGTCACACGGTTTGGCCTGCCACGTGACTTGGGAGTATATGTTTATGGCCATGCCTGCACACACCTGTACCTCATCTTGTTTGTGTATTTAAACCCTTGTTAGTGCGTACAGTATTGTTGATCATTGTTGGTGTAGCCTGTGGATGTCAAGATTAGTCTCGTTATTGTTAAACGTATTCATGTTCATGTTATATGTGAGTGCCGTTATGTTGTATGTAATAAATGTTCGTCCATGTCGATTGAGTCTGTGCATCCTGCTCCCTGCCCTCGGTACTCAGGCCACCTCGTTACAGCTGCGTGTGTGTAAAACAATTTTCAGGGTGCCGGAAGTCATTTCATTGTAACAGCAAGGCAGATATTTAACATGTTTACAGTGTGCATAATAGACAGAGGAAGACTGTTGAACTATTAATATTAGGACAGTTATGACGTTTGTGTAATACGTAATGCTTTCTATCTATAAAGTAGTGCTTCTCTTAATGACAAATGTAACTGTTTTCCCATATATAATTGTGTGCTTTATATTGTTTGTAAGAACTTTTCTTCTCATTTAGAAATATGTGGACTAAGTGATCAGTTTGTCTTATTATTTAATATGCTCAGTCTCACTATTGTTGGCAGATTTCATCACATTATTACGAATGTGGATACGTTATCTTATAATTATAAGCAGTGTGAGATGTGAAGCTAAGTGAATTACATGTGCAGAATTTCTAACAATACCCTGTTTTGTATAGGCTGGCTAGCTGACCACTTAGTAAAATTAAATGTGATTGCTGAGCTTGTTGTAGGTGAGTCAATTTAATTTGATTTCATTGTGTTTAATTTTTAACTCAGATGCATTAATCTGAATATTTTGTGTTCTACCTGCAAGCAAATGCTGACTTAAGCTGTTTTATAGTTAGCTTGAAATAATTGAGATTCATCGCTGGGTGCTGTTCATTTTTTAATTTTTTTTTGTATTATTGATCAGGAAAAAAAACTACAATGGATGAGATGGACGTTTTCTATGTATGATATGAAATTTGAGTATATGAGTGAATGTTACTCTGTAAATGTATAAGAATATGTAGATAAGATTATTATGAGATCATTATTTATACTCAAACGACTACACTATATGACAACAGCTTCCTTTAATTTATATATTTTATTATATTGTTATTATGGAAGAAGTTGTAACATTTACTGGAAGGTGCATGGCAGAGCGAGACATACCTCCTGTGGGCTTGCTAGCTGACCCCTCAGTGAAATTAAATGTGGTTGCTGAACTTGTTATAGTGTGGAAAATAAAAGGAAACCCCTTTTATTCACAACCTGGTGTACATCATTGAGTGGGACGGAACACAGAGGTCCCACTAGCTACTATTTTACATTCCCATTCAACCTAATGACATTCTATATAATACAACTCTAGTTTCGAGCTAAATACCTACAATTAGATGATTTATTTCAGATCACATACTTTCAAATAAAACAATAAAGGATTCTGGTACTTATTTTTCTAATGACTGTGAGACATTCTAGATACCACAGCATAAGCAGACGGACAAACCGATTATGGCACATGCTCTTGACCAACACAAACCTGACATGATAATTTACATAGTACTAGTTTCTACTTGAAATGTGTTACAAAGACACCTGTTGTTCTTATTCATTTGCTGCTATTCCGATATGCCTCTACCTTTATTTCCTTGTGTTTGCACTGACTGGGTCTATGAAAGCAGGGAGCAGGCATGTGTGTCTGTCAAGGCCATGTGCGTTTGGACGCACTCTCAATGTCCGGTTAACTGTAGAGATATTCAAGCCTGGTAAACTGTTGTCAGATATTCAAGCTTCAGTGTTAGACAGCAAACATTCCATTGGCCGAGGTTGTCCTGCAAATTACAAACGTTTAGTTTTAAATGACCTCATATGCAATCACAGCTTTATCAAATGAAAATTGAAAAAGAAAGAAAAAATGATGCATTTGGATAGCAGGTCCACATGTGAAGTACAGACTGCATGGATGAGTAAGTCCAAACTGCTGGCATGCATTTTGCTAAAGGCAGTGCGTGCAGGAAAACTGCTATTAGCACGTCCATCGTTTTTGAGGTGATTAACATTGCTTTTCTAAGACAGACATCTGTTTTGGACATCTTTTACTTTTAAATCCTATAAATGGTGACCGCTCCATATTATGTGCAATTATTTAAATCTGGATCTTAAAAACATTTTCCTTTGTGCAGGTTTTGATTAAGGATTACAGGTACAGCATCATTTTGTCTTGGCTGCTCATCCATCAGATAAAAATGAATAGCCCATCAAATAAATAGCAAATACCCGGTGTTGTGCAGTGAGCCCAGTCAGCCAAACCCTCTTTGTGAAACAGAAAATCTCAAGTTTGTTTCAACTCTAAGCCAACTAACTGAGTTTTCACTAAACCTGCTTTCTGATACAGGCCCCTGGTTGTACATTTTTAAGTGTTCTAAGTGTTCACTGACCTTTTTTGGCCAACAATGTGGATGTTTACTCAATATGCTTACTAACAGACATGATGAGTACAACTGTGAATTTGTGTGTTTTTAATTATTGTTAGACTGTGTTTGTCTATAATTGTGACTTAGCTCATCAGACCACTATAACAGCTTTGGCTAGGCAACAAAGCTGTAAAAGAGTGATGAGAAAACCAGCAAACAGAAGTGAAAGTAGAAGGAAGGGAAACACAAGGAAAGACCAAGGTAGCTTAAATGTTGTATTATACACAAACACGCACAAACGCACACACGCACGCGCACCCGCACACACACACACACACACACACACACACACACACACATACATACATAATGGAGTAGCATCAGGAATAGAGTTTGTTTTTTGTTTTTTGCTTTTAATACCCAAAAAAGTCAATTTTACTTGATGCCATATAGAACTCATGGCACTGCTGTATATTCTCTCCTGTTCTCATGAATTTGCTAAGGTACTGTAGAGCAAGACCGTTGTGCTTTGTAGGTCATTAGAAGGACGTTGTAATAGTAGGTGTCATCATCATTGAATCTGATGCCCGAGGACATTATCAGCTCTTCACGATTTCAGCCTGTTATCACACAGCTGTAAATGATAGCGATGGCATGATACCAGTTTTTCTGTACCAATCCAATGTCAACATCCTGTGTTTTAATGTCAACCAATATCAATACTGATCTGATATTTTTTCATTAAAAACCTGCAACAGTAAACATGTTGGTGAATGGTTTGTTTTGGACCAAATAATCTTTTTTTTTTTCTTGCCTGATCTCTCTGGTCCCTCCCAAGGTAGTGCTGGGAAGGTCTCATCAATCTCCCCTCTGCTACTGGCCATCTCATCTCTGCTGATGTTCCCTGAGAAGCAGGTTATTCCTACTGAAAATGACATACAGACAAATTTCAAATTAGCCTAGTGTCCTCAAAGTAAGACCTATACTCCTAAATTTCATTGTACAGAATTAGCTAAAGTATAAAATGCATTGCCATTAAAGTATAGGATCACGACAGTGTAAAACATGTCTATATAAATCTGTGTTGAGATAAAGGGAAAAACACAAAGAAAAAAATAAGTCTTTCAAACCGGACGAATAAATGTCCAAAGAGTGAAATTCAGCACCAGGTGAAAGTTATAGCCACCAAAGATTAAACTTTTTTTTTTCAATCAATATACTTTAAACTAAATGGACCTCTACAAAATAACAAACCTCCATATAATAAATTTGTCAGTTAGCTGGTGCATTTGGACCTCACCATGTTTCTCTTGCACAAGCAGGATTTGATCTACTGCACTTGCACATGAACAGCAAAAATATATGAAGATATATTTTTACTAATTAGAGGAACAAAATAATGGAGCTATACATCACTCCCATTAGTCCATCGGCTACCATTAAAGGCTTGACCATTGTGGTCAGATACATGCTCTCTAGACTATATGATGTTTTGGAAACATCTTTTTAGTACTAATATATGGTAAATATGCATTTCATTTCATTTTCAGTTCACTGCAGTTCATTTAAAGTCACTCAGCAATCAGTCCCATGACATAACGGGTCATTAAACATTGTCAGTTTTTTCCAATTTAAGAATGATCATTAGACAAAAAATCTATACATTTAATTTCAAATGATCTGAAGTAAGTAAACAATTGACAATGCCTGTAACAAAAGATTCAAATAATGTTAAAGGTGTTGAACCTTCATGAATCATACTGGTCATACTGGTCAAATCTGATTATACTGGTTGACCAGTGTGGTTATTGCTCATGCTGGTCAACTATCTTGTTCTTATCTTATCTGAAGTGTGATGTTTATAGCTACATGCATACAAAATGTGATTTGAAATAAATAACAATCTAATTGTAGGTATTTTGGATTTTAATCATCATTTTTAAGGCTGCCTACAGCCTAGCATAAATAAATATGCACGAATAGGTCGGTCTTTCATTCTGTATCACGTATATCATAATAAAACCATGGTAACCGAAAAACTTACTTTTCACTTCCAAAAGACTTGGCGCTGATCTCAGAAGTCCATCTCCTCCCCGTGTCCTCTGCAAACAGCCATTCTGTTGTTGTGGCAAACTTCCATTGTGTTGTGACTGGATTTGCAGCACTTCTGAAGTTGCATAAGTTTTCCTGAATTTGCAATGGGTTGTGTTGTCATTTTGATGAATTTGCTTTGTGTATTTGCGGCACGTTTGTGAAATGTATCACAAGTGTTGTCATTTTGATGAATGTGCTTTATGTATTTACAGCGCGATGTGTCTTCCTGGCAACCGTAGTGGGTGTGGAGCGTGAATCCACCTCCAACTTTGATGTAAATAATTTTTTTTTTCTCTCTTGGGCTTTATGTATATTCTTTAGAAAGGCTCTTCTTTTGCCACGTTTTCAATTAAGCGCACATAAAAAAAACAATCACCACATTCTACAACATTTCTTTTGGCCATCGATTAGGAGTGATGTTGGATACTGCCATTCCTGCCATACATACCAGTTTGTTGGAAAACCAAATCAGGTGATTACTGTCGGCCAAACAGCACTAATCTAAATTCTACCAATGCCAAAAGAAGATGACCTTAAGTTGACTGAATAGTGACGAGCAAATGAATCAAGTTTAGACAGACTAACAAACTGGGTATCTGACAAACATATAAAATAAGATGTTATTCTAAGTACAATATTCTTCTCGTGAGGGGTTCTAGACTTGTAATTACTTCTGTTTGAAATGACTCTGCTGAAATCAGTTTTTAACTACTGATCTCAGGGGTGGAATAAGCAGGAAAGGCTCAACAGATGTGTTCATGCAAATTTATAGCTTCTTTGTCTCAGTCTTAGGCTTTGATTGTGTCAGGCATTTACCTCGAGTTACCTTACAAAACATAAATTAATTCAGTATAGTACATTAAAAGAACAGAAAGAGGGAAACAAAACAACTGGAACACAAGAGCAAAATTAAATACTGATATTTGGGGATAGGTGACAATTGTCTTTTAAGCCATAATAGGTTGGAACATTTTTGTCATACTAATTTCACCTGAGCACTTAGTCTACACATTTATAAATACAAAGAAAGAGTTCTTACAAACAATATAAAGGACACTACTAATTTTTCATATATAAACTGGCTTCTCCTACTACTAACTCAGAAGCACTTTGCTTACACAGCTGATGAAAGACCTCAAAAACATTTCATTACTCAAAGACAAAACATTAGAGAATATTCAAGGAAAACAGACAATGGTTCAAGGCAGATATGACTATGCAATATTTCAAACATCTATGTGCAAATGATTTATTTCAAAGCTTAAGGTTTTGATCACAGAAATCAGGAGTGAAAGACAAGTTAGAGAAAATGTTTATTTGAGGATATGCTATTTAATTTGGGAAGTTCATTGTAGGGAAACATTCGGGAAATTAATGTAGTCTATCCTGTCCACATCTTGGTCAAGGCTGGTGAAGCTGCTTCAAGGCTGAGTGGAATCTTGATCCGCATCTAAGTATTTTTCTGTGCTTGGACTGAAATAGTTTACTCCAAGTGCTGAGCCCTTTGGGCGGATCTGAAAAGTGCTGCTCATAGCCTGGGGGCTTGTAATCCGCAGCGTGAGGGTCGCCAAGCATCTCTCTCACCTTGGGTGAGGCGTCCTTGTGTAAATACTGATAGGGCTTTTTGCCACTGTTGTCACGTATGTTGCAGTTGGCACCATAATCACGCACCAGAACACTCAGGACTGATTCGTGGCTGTGAATAGCAGCCATGTGTAGTGGGGTGTAGCCGTCGTAGCTCTTGATGTTAACGTCAACCCCTGGCCCACCTTGCTGTGAAAGAAGAAGGATCTTGCGCACTATTTCACTGTTTCCTTGTTTAGCAGCCCAGTGAAGTACTGTGAAGCCAGAAATGAAGTTTCTCTTCTCTGCCAGCTTGATGTCCTGGAGCAGAAGCTGGCAGATTTGATCCTGCTGTCCTGCAGCACACTTCACAAGCCACTCATGTTCTCTTGGCCCTAGAGGGAAGATGACTGACTGCTTTGTATCCACACCTGGTTTGGTGTCTTTGTTGACCCTTTTCAGGGCTGGTGAAGCAGGTGCCACAGAGTGCCTCTGCTTGGTCCTGGCTGATCTGTACAAGTCATATCCATCAGTCACTTCACTTAGACATGCTGCCACAGTCCTTTCAGTTCGTTCATGGGCCATCTTCAAATCTGCCGGAGCAAGTATCATTACTTCTGGATATATATAGAACACATATTGTATGTACTACATACAGCCTGACAAGAGCCTAAAACCTTGTAATAGACTAATAATGCACTAATACTTCAAGTGGTGTTGCATATTTTAAATGAGAGTTTTAGTCACTGCTGATCAAAGGATAAAAGCATTTTCAATAAGTCAGTTTTTGTCCCTTATTGTAAAGATTATTTAGTTTACTGTTTTTTTATACATGAGATTTAAATTAATCCTTTTAGAAAGGCAAGGCCAAAAAGCAGAAAAAATAATCAAATATCCATACCAACTGTAGGACGTTTTTTCCACTCTATCTTCATTTTTTTTAGATTCCACTTCTGCTTTCCTCTTTTGCTTTTCTTTATTAAGTCTCTCCTGGATTCCACCTCCTTTGTATCAATATATTCATTCTCAATACCTCCAGCACACCAGCTCCAGAAACGCCTCATTGTTCGATCTGTCCTCTTCAGTGTCTTTCCACAGACTGATCTGTAAAGGTGTTCATGGGATTCCACTCATGTGTGACATTATGACACGGGACAGAGGGGGTTCTAAAGTTCCAAGAGTGGAGATGAGTTGTTTTTCTTTGAATTTCCTAATTTAATTGCTGCCATAGCAACAACTGACAATGCAAACAGATATGTCATTAATGCAGCGACTCTAACAGATTCCTCAACCTGGATTGATTAACCATGTATGGCTCACCACCGGAGACTGTGATACATATAACATTCCAAAGTGTACTTAATTCTGAGCAAAATCTAACTAGCCTCATTACTGCTGAACTATGAGGGCCCGTTTAAAGAGAAATCAGGGAAACTGTACTTGCACATACATATGAAACATTTTCACATAAATAGCCTACTATTTACATTTGTGCATAATAATTTAAACTTGCATATACATGCACTTGCACATTCAATCATTGATGCGTAAACACAGAGTTGCACTATGCTTGTGTGTGTATGAGTGTGGCTGCTGTCACAGAACGTTTGCCTCCTGCGAGTCACACGGTTTGGCCTGCCACGTGACTTGGGAGTATATGTTTATGGCCATGCCTGCACACACCTGTACCTCATCTTGTTTGTGTATTTAAACCCTTGTTAGTGCGTACAGTATTGTTGATCATTGTTGGTGTAGCCTGTGGATGTCAAGATTAGTCTCGTTATTGTTAAACGTATTCATGTTCATGTTATATGTGAGTGCCGTTATGTTGTATGTAATAAATGTTCGTCCATGTCGATTGAGTCTGTGCATCCTGCTCCCTGCCCTCGGTACTCAGGCCACCTCGTTACAGCTGCGTGTGTGTAAAACAATTTTCAGGGTGCCGGAAGTCATTTCATTGTAACAGCAAGGCAGATATTTAACATGTTTACAGTGTGCATAATAGACAGAGGAAGACTGTTGAACTATTAATATTAGGACAGTTATGACGTTTGTGTAATACGTAATGCTTTCTATCTATAAAGTAGTGCTTCTCTTAATGACAAATGTAACTGTTTTCCCATATATAATTGTGTGCTTTATATTGTTTGTAAGAACTTTTCTTCTCATTTAGAAATATGTGGACTAAGTGATCAGTTTGTCTTATTATTTAATATGCTCAGTCTCACTATTGTTGGCAGATTTCATCACATTATTACGAATGTGGATACGTTATCTTATAATTATAAGCAGTGTGAGATGTGAAGCTAAGTGAATTACATGTGCAGAATTTCTAACAATACCCTGTTTTGTATAGGCTGGCTAGCTGACCACTTAGTAAAATTAAATGTGATTGCTGAGCTTGTTGTAGGTGAGTCAATTTAATTTGATTTCATTGTGTTTAATTTTTAACTCAGATGCATTAATCTGAATATTTTGTGTTCTACCTGCAAGCAAATGCTGACTTAAGCTGTTTTATAGTTAGCTTGAAATAATTGAGGTTCATCGCTGGGTGCTGTTCATTTTTTAAATTTTTTTGTATTATTGATCAGGAAAAAAAACTACAATGGATGAGATGGACGTTTTCTATGTATGATATGAAATTTGAGTATATGAGTGAATGTTACTCTGTAAATGTATAAGAATATGTAGATAAGATTATTATGAGATCATTATTTATACTCAAACGACTACACTATATGACAACAGCTTCCTTTAATTTATATATTTTATTATATTGTTATTATGGAAGAAGTTGTAACATTTACTGGGAGGTGCATGGCAGAGCGAGACATACCTCCTGTGGGCTTGCTAGCTGACCCCTCAGTGAAATTAAATGTGGTTGCTGAACTTGTTATAGTGTGGAAAATAAAAGGAAACCCCTTTTATTCACAACCTGGTGTACATCATTGAGTGGGACGGAACACAGAGGTCCCACTAGCTACTATTTTACATTCCCATTCAACCTAATGACATTCTATATAATACAACTCTAGTTTCGAGCTAAATACCTACAATTAGATGATTTATTTCAGATCACATACTTTCAAATAAAACAATAAAGGATTCTGGTACTTATTTTTCTAATGACTGTGAGACATTCTAGATACCACAGCATAAGCAGACGGACAAACCGATTATGGCACATGCTCTTGACCAACACAAACCTGACATGATAATTTACATAGTACTAGTTTCTACTTGAAATGTGTTACAAAGACACCTGTTGTTCTTATTCATTTGCTGCTATTCCGATATGCCTCTACCTTTATTTCCTTGTGTTTGCACTGACTGGGTCTATGAAAGCAGGGAGCAGGCATGTGTGTCTGTCAAGGCCATGTGCGTTTGGAAGCACTCTCAATGTCCGGTTAACTGTAGAGATATTCAAGCCTGGTAAACTGTTGTCAGATATTCAAGCTTCAGTGTTAGACAGCAAACATTCCATTGGCCGAGGTTGTCCTGCAAATTACAAACGTTTAGTTTTAAATGACCTCATATGCAATCACAGCTTTATCAAATGAAAATTGAAAAAGAAAGAAAAAATGATGCATTTGGATAGCAGGTCCACATGTGAAGTACAGACTGCATGGATGAGTAAGTCCAAACTGCTGGCATGCATTTTGCTAAAGGCAGTGCGTGCAGGAAAACTGCTATTAGCACGTCCATCGTTTTTGAGGTGATTAACATTGCTTTTCTAAGACAGACATCTGTTTTGGACATCTTTTACTTTTAAATCCTATAAATGGTGACCGCTCCATATTATGTGCAATTATTTAAATCTGGATCTTAAAAACATTTTCCTTTGTGCAGGTTTTGATTAAGGATTACAGGTACAGCATCATTTTGTCTTGGCTGCTCATCCATCAGATAAAAATGAATAGCCCATCAAATAAATAGCAAATACCCGGTGTTGTGCAGTGAGCCCAGTCAGCCAAACCCTCTTTGTGAAACAGAAAATCTCAAGTTTGTTTCAACTCTAAGCCAACTAACTGAGTTTTCACTAAACCTGCTTTCTGATACAGGCCCCTGGTTGTACATTTTTAAGTGTTCTAAGTGTTCACTGACCTTTTTTGGCCAACAATGTGGATGTTTACTCAATATGCTTACTAACAGACATGATGAGTACAACTGTGAATTTGTGTGTTTTTAATTATTGTTAGACTGTGTTTGTCTATAATTGTGACTTAGCTCATCAGACCACTATAACAGCTTTGGCTAGGCAACAAAGCTGTAAAAGAGTGATGAGAAAACCAGCAAACAGAAGTGAAAGTAGAAGGAAGGGAAACACAAGGAAAGACCAAGGTAGCTTAAATGTTGTATTATACACAAACACGCACAAACGCACACACGCACGCGCACCCGCACACACACACACACACACACACACACACACACACATACATACATAATGGAGTAGCATCAGGAATAGAGTTTGTTTTTTGTTTTTTGCTTTTAATACCCAAAAAAGTCAATTTTACTTGATGCCATATAGAACTCATGGCACTGCTGTATATTCTCTCCTGTTCTCATGAATTTGCTAAGGTACTGTAGAGCAAGACCGTTGTGCTTTGTAGGTCATTAGAAGGACGTTGTAATAGTAGGTGTCATCATCATTGAATCTGATGCCCGAGGACATTATCAGCTCTTCACGATTTCAGCCTGTTATCACACAGCTGTAAATGATAGCGATGGCATGATACCAGTTTTTCTGTACCAATCCAATGTCAACATCCTGTGTTTTAATGTCAACCAATATCAATACTGATCTGATATTTTTTCATTAAAAACCTGCAACAGTAAACATGTTGGTGAATGGTTTGTTTTGGACCAAATAATCTTTTTTTTTTTCTTGCCTGATCTCTCTGGTCCCTCCCAAGGTAGTGCTGGGAAGGTCTCATCAATCTCCCCTCTGCTACTGGCCATCTCATCTCTGCTGATGTTCCCTGAGAAGCAGGTTATTCCTACTGAAAATGACATACAGACAAATTTCAAATTAGCCTAGTGTCCTCAAAGTAAGACCTATACTCCTAAATTTCATTGTACAGAATTAGCTAAAGTATAAAATGCATTGCCATTAAAGTATAGGATCACGACAGTGTAAAACATGTCTATATAAATCTGTGTTGAGATAAAGGGAAAAACACAAAGAAAAAAATAAGTCTTTCAAACCGGACGAATAAATGTCCAAAGAGTGAAATTCAGCACCAGGTGAAAGTTATAGCCACCAAAGATTAAACTTTTTTTTTTCAATCAATATACTTTAAACTAAATGGACCTCTACAAAATAACAAACCTCCATATAATAAATTTGTCAGTTAGCTGGTGCATTTGGACCTCACCATGTTTCTCTTGCACAAGCAGGATTTGATCTACTGCACTTGCACATGAACAGCAAAAATATATGAAGATATATTTTTACTAATTAGAGGAACAAAATAATGGAGCTATACATCACTCCCATTAGTCCATCGGCTACCATTAAAGGCTTGACCATTGTGGTCAGATACATGCTCTCTAGACTATATGATGTTTTGGAAACATCTTTTTAGTACTAATATATGGTAAATATGCATTTCATTTCATTTTCAGTTCACTGCAGTTCATTTAAAGTCACTCAGCAATCAGTCCCATGACATAACGGGTCATTAAACATTGTCAGTTTTTTCCAATTTAAGAATGATCATTAGACAAAAAATCTATACATTTAATTTCAAATGATCTGAAGTAAGTAAACAATTGACAATGCCTGTAACAAAAGATTCAAATAATGTTAAAGGTGTTGAACCTTCATGAATCATACTGGTCATACTGGTCAAATCTGATTATACTGGTTGACCAGTGTGGTTATTGCTCATGCTGGTCAACTATCTTGTTCTTATCTTATCTGAAGTGTGATGTTTATAGCTACATGCATACAAAATGTGATTTGAAATAAATAACAATCTAATTGTAGGTATTTTGGATTTTAATCATCATTTTTAAGGCTGCCTACAGCCTAGCATAAATAAATATGCACGAATAGGTCGGTCTTTCATTCTGTATCACGTATATCATAATAAAACCATGGTAACCGAAAAACTTACTTTTCACTTCCAAAAGACTTGGCGCTGATCTCAGAAGTCCATCTCCTCCCCGTGTCCTCTGCAAACAGCCATTCTGTTGTTGTGGCAAACTTCCATTGTGTTGTGACTGGATTTGCAGCACTTCTGAAGTTGCATAAGTTTTCCTGAATTTGCAATGGGTTGTGTTGTCATTTTGATGAATTTGCTTTGTGTATTTGCGGCACGTTTGTGAAATGTATCACAAGTGTTGTCATTTTGATGAATGTGCTTTATGTATTTACAGCGCGATGTGTCTTCCTGGCAACCGTAGTGGGTGTGGAGCGTGAATCCACCTCCAACTTTGATGTAAATAATTTTTTTTTTCTCTCTTGGGCTTTATGTATATTCTTTAGAAAGGCTCTTCTTTTGCCACGTTTTCAATTAAGCGCACATAAAAAAAACAATCACCACATTCTACAACATTTCTTTTGGCCATCGATTAGGAGTGATGTTGGATACTGCCATTCCTGCCATACATACCAGTTTGTTGGAAAACCAAATCAGGTGATTACTGTCGGCCAAACAGCACTAATCTAAATTCTACCAATGCCAAAAGAAGATGACCTTAAGTTGACTGAATAGTGACGAGCAAATGAATCAAGTTTAGACAGACTAACAAACTGGGTATCTGACAAACATATAAAATAAGATGTTATTCTAAGTACAATATTCTTCTCGTGAGGGGTTCTAGACTTGTAATTACTTCTGTTTGAAATGACTCTGCTGAAATCAGTTTTTAACTACTGATCTCAGGGGTGGAATAAGCAGGAAAGGCTCAACAGATGTGTTCATGCAAATTTATAGCTTCTTTGTCTCAGTCTTAGGCTTTGATTGTGTCAGGCATTTACCTCGAGTTACCTTACAAAACATAAATTAATTCAGTATAGTACATTAAAAGAACAGAAAGAGGGAAACAAAACAACTGGAACACAAGAGCAAAATTAAATACTGATATTTGGGGATAGGTGACAATTGTCTTTTAAGCCATAATAGGTTGGAACATTTTTGTCATACTAATTTCACCTGAGCACTTAGTCTACACATTTATAAATACAAAGAAAGAGTTCTTACAAACAATATAAAGGACACTACTAATTTTTCATATATAAACTGGCTTCTCCTACTACTAACTCAGAAGCACTTTGCTTACACAGCTGATGAAAGACCTCAAAAACATTTCATTACTCAAAGACAAAACATTAGAGAATATTCAAGGAAAACAGACAATGGTTCAAGGCAGATATGACTATGCAATATTTCAAACATCTATGTGCAAATGATTTATTTCAAAGCTTAAGGTTTTGATCACAGAAATCAGGAGTGAAAGACAAGTTAGAGAAAATGTTTATTTGAGGATATGCTATTTAATTTGGGAAGTTCATTGTAGGGAAACATTCGGGAAATTAATGTAGTCTATCCTGTCCACATCTTGGTCAAGGCTGGTGAAGCTGCTTCAAGGCTGAGTGGAATCTTGATCCGCATCTAAGTATTTTTCTGTGCTTGGACTGAAATAGTTTACTCCAAGTGCTGAGCCCTTTGGGCGGATCTGAAAAGTGCTGCTCATAGCCTGGGGGCTTGTAATCCGCAGCGTGAGGGTCGCCAAGCATCTCTCTCACCTTGGGTGAGGCGTCCTTGTGTAAATACTGATAGGGCTTTTTGCCACTGTTGTCACGTATGTTGCAGTTGGCACCATAATCACGCACCAGAACACTCAGGACTGATTCGTGGCTGTGAATAGCAGCCATGTGTAGTGGGGTGTAGCCGTCGTAGCTCTTGATGTTAACGTCAACCCCTGGCCCACCTTGCTGTGAAAGAAGAAGGATCTTGCGCACTATTTCACTGTTTCCTTGTTTAGCAGCCCAGTGAAGTACTGTGAAGCCAGAAATGAAGTTTCTCTTCTCTGCCAGCTTGATGTCCTGGAGCAGAAGCTGGCAGATTTGATCCTGCTGTCCTGCAGCACACTTCACAAGCCACTCATGTTCTCTTGGCCCTAGAGGGAAGATGACTGACTGCTTTGTATCCACACCTGGTTTGGTGTCTTTGTTGACCCTTTTCAGGGCTGGTGAAGCAGGTGCCACAGAGTGCCTCTGCTTGGTCCTGGCTGATCTGTACAAGTCATATCCATCAGTCACTTCACTTAGACATGCTGCCACAGTCCTTTCAGTTCGTTCATGGGCCATCTTCAAATCTGCCGGAGCAAGTATCATTACTTCTGGATATATATAGAACACATATTGTATGTACTACATACAGCCTGACAAGAGCCTAAAACCTTGTAATAGACTAATAATGCACTAATACTTCAAGTGGTGTTGCATATTTTAAATGAGAGTTTTAGTCACTGCTGATCAAAGGATAAAAGCATTTTCAATAAGTCAGTTTTTGTCCCTTATTGTAAAGATTATTTAGTTTACTGTTTTTTTATACATGAGATTTAAATTAATCCTTTTAGAAAGGCAAGGCCAAAAAGCAGAAAAAATAATCAAATATCCATACCAACTGTAGGACGTTTTTTCCACTCTATCTTCATTTTTTTTAGATTCCACTTCTGCTTTCCTCTTTTGCTTTTCTTTATTAAGTCTCTCCTGGATTCCACCTCCTTTGTATCAATATATTCATTCTCAATACCTCCAGCACACCAGCTCCAGAAACGCCTCATTGTTCGATCTGTCCTCTTCAGTGTCTTTCCACAGACTGATCTGTAAAGGTGTTCATGGGATTCCACTCATGTGTGACATTATGACACGGGACAGAGGGGGTTCTAAAGTTCCAAGAGTGGAGATGAGTTGTTTTTCTTTGAATTTCCTAATTTAATTGCTGCCATAGCAACAACTGACAATGCAAACAGATATGTCATTAATGCAGCGACTCTAACAGATTCCTCAACCTGGATTGATTAACCATGTATGGCTCACCACCGGAGACTGTGATACATATAACATTCCAAAGTGTACTTAATTCTGAGCAAAATCTAACTAGCCTCATTACTGCTGAACTATGAGGGCCCGTTTAAAGAGAAATCAGGGAAACTGTACTTGCACATACATATGAAACATTTTCACATAAATAGCCTACTATTTACATTTGTGCATAATAATTTAAACTTGCATATACATGCACTTGCACATTCAATCATTGATGCGTAAACACAGAGTTGCACTATGCTTGTGTGTGTATGAGTGTGGCTGCTGTCACAGAACGTTTGCCTCCTGCGAGTCACACGGTTTGGCCTGCCACGTGACTTGGGAGTATATGTTTATGGCCATGCCTGCACACACCTGTACCTCATCTTGTTTGTGTATTTAAACCCTTGTTAGTGCGTACAGTATTGTTGATCATTGTTGGTGTAGCCTGTGGATGTCAAGATTAGTCTCGTTATTGTTAAACGTATTCATGTTCATGTTATATGTGAGTGCCGTTATGTTGTATGTAATAAATGTTCGTCCATGTCGATTGAGTCTGTGCATCCTGCTCCCTGCCCTCGGTACTCAGGCCACCTCGTTACAGCTGCGTGTGTGTAAAACAATTTTCAGGGTGCCGGAAGTCATTTCATTGTAACAGCAAGGCAGATATTTAACATGTTTACAGTGTGCATAATAGACAGAGGAAGACTGTTGAACTATTAATATTAGGACAGTTATGACGTTTGTGTAATACGTAATGCTTTCTATCTATAAAGTAGTGCTTCTCTTAATGACAAATGTAACTGTTTTCCCATATATAATTGTGTGCTTTATATTGTTTGTAAGAACTTTTCTTCTCATTTAGAAATATGTGGACTAAGTGATCAGTTTGTCTTATTATTTAATATGCTCAGTCTCACTATTGTTGGCAGATTTCATCACATTATTACGAATGTGGATACGTTATCTTATAATTATAAGCAGTGTGAGATGTGAAGCTAAGTGAATTACATGTGCAGAATTTCTAACAATACCCTGTTTTGTATAGGCTGGCTAGCTGACCACTTAGTAAAATTAAATGTGATTGCTGAGCTTGTTGTAGGTGAGTCAATTTAATTTGATTTCATTGTGTTTAATTTTTAACTCAGATGCATTAATCTGAATATTTTGTGTTCTACCTGCAAGCAAATGCTGACTTAAGCTGTTTTATAGTTAGCTTGAAATAATTGAGGTTCATCGCTGGGTGCTGTTCATTTTTTAATTTTTTTTTTGTATTATTGATCAGGAAAAAAAAACTACAATGGATGAGATGGACGTTTTCTATGTATGATATGAAATTTGAGTATATGAGTGAATGTTACTCTGTAAATGTATAAGAATATGTAGATAAGATTATTATGAGATCATTATTTATACTCAAACGACTACACTATATGACAACAGCTTCCTTTAATTTATATATTTTATTATATTGTTATTATGGAAGAAGTTGTAACATTTACTGGGAGGTGCATGGCAGAGCGAGACATACCTCCTGTGGGCTTGCTAGCTGACCCCTCAGTGAAATTAAATGTGGTTGCTGAACTTGTTATAGTGTGGAAAATAAAAGGAAACCCCTTTTATTCACAACCTGGTGTACATCATTGAGTGGGACGGAACACAGAGGTCCCACTAGCTACTATTTTACATTCCCATTCAACCTAATGACATTCTATATAATACAACTCTAGTTTCGAGCTAAATACCTACAATTAGATGATTTATTTCAGATGACATACTTTCAAATAAAACAATAAAGGATTCTGGTACTTATTTTTCTAATGACTGTGAGACATTCTAGATACCACAGCATAAGCAGACGGACAAACCGATTATGGCACATGCTCTTGACCAACACAAACCTGACATAATTTACATAGTACTAGTTTCTACTTGAAATGTGTTACAAAGACACCTGTTGTTCTTATTCATTTGCTGCTATTCCGATATGCCTCTACCTTTATTTCCTTGTGTTTGCACTGACTGGGTCTATGAAAGCAGGGAGCAGGCATGTGTGTCTGTCAAGGCCATGTGCGTTTGGAAGCACTCTCAATGTCCGGTTAACTGTAGAGATATTCAAGCCTGGTAAACTGTTGTCAGATATTCAAGCTTCAGTGTTAGACAGCAAACATTCCATTGGCCGAGGTTGTCCTGCAAATTACAAACGTTTAGTTTTAAATGACCTCATATGCAATCACAGCTTTATCAAATGAAAATTGAAAAAGAAAGAAAAAATGATGCATTTGGATAGCAGGTCCACATGTGAAGTACAGACTGCATGGATGAGTAAGTCCAAACTGCTGGCATGCATTTTGCTAAAGGCAGTGCGTGCAGGAAAACTGCTATTAGCACGTCCATCGTTTTTGAGGTGATTAACATTGCTTTTCTAAGACAGACATCTGTTTTGGACATCTTTTACTTTTAAATCCTATAAATGGTGACCGCTCCATATTATGTGCAATTATTTAAATCTGGATCTTAAAAACATTTTCCTTTGTGCAGGTTTTGATTAAGGATTACAGGTACAGCATCATTTTGTCTTGGCTGCTCATCCATCAGATAAAAATGAATAGCCCATCAAATAAATAGCAAATACCCGGTGTTGTGCAGTGAGCCCAGTCAGCCAAACCCTCTTTGTGAAACAGAAAATCTCAAGTTTGTTTCAACTCTAAGCCAACTAACTGAGTTTTCACTAAACCTGCTTTCTGATACAGGCCCCTGGTTGTACATTTTTAAGTGTTCTAAGTGTTCACTGACCTTTTTTGGCCAACAATGTGGATGTTTACTCAATATGCTTACTAACAGACATGATGAGTACAACTGTGAATTTGTGTGTTTTTAATTATTGTTAGACTGTGTTTGTCTATAATTGTGACTTAGCTCATCAGACCACTATAACAGCTTTGGCTAGGCAACAAAGCTGTAAAAGAGTGATGAGAAAACCAGCAAACAGAAGTGAAGTAGAAGGAAGGGAAACACAAGGAAAGACCAAGGTAGCTTAAATGTTGTATTATACACAAACACGCACAAACGCACACACGCACGCGCACCCGCACACACACACACACACACACACACACACATACATACATAATGGAGTAGCATCAGGAATAGAGTTTGTTTTTTGTTTTTTGCTTTTAATACCCAAAAAAGTCAATTTTACTTGATGCCATATAGAACTCATGGCACTGCTGTATATTCTCTCCTGTTCTCATGAATTTGCTAAGGTACTGTAGAGCAAGACCGTTGTGCTTTGTAGGTCATTAGAAGGACGTTGTAATAGTAGGTGTCATCATCATTGAATCTGATGCCCGAGGACATTATCAGCTCTTCACGATTTCAGCCTGTTATCACACAGCTGTAAATGATAGCGATGGCATGATACCAGTTTTTCTGTACCAATCCAATGTCAACATCCTGTGTTTTAATGTCAACCAATATCAATACTGATCTGATATTTTTTCATTAAAAACCTGCAACAGTAAACATGTTGGTGAATGGTTTGTTTTGGACCAAATAATCTTTTTTTTTTTCTTGCCTGATCTCTCTGGTCCCTCCCAAGGTAGTGCTGGGAAGGTCTCATCAATCTCCCCTCTGCTACTGGCCATCTCATCTCTGCTGATGTTCCCTGAGAAGCAGGTTATTCCTACTGAAAATGACATACAGACAAATTTCAAATTAGCCTAGTGTCCTCAAAGTAAGACCTATACTCCTAAATTTCATTGTACAGAATTAGCTAAAGTATAAAATGCATTGCCATTAAAGTATAGGATCACGACAGTGTAAAACATGTCTATATAAATCTGTGTTGAGATAAAGGGAAAAACACAAAGAAAAAAATAAGTCTTTCAAACCGGACGAATAAATGTCCAAAGAGTGAAATTCAGCACCAGGTGAAAGTTATAGCCACCAAAGATTAAACTTTTTTTTTTCAATCAATATACTTTAAACTAAATGGACCTCTACAAAATAACAAACCTCCATATAATAAATTTGTCAGTTAGCTGGTGCATTTGGACCTCACCATGTTTCTCTTGCACAAGCAGGATTTGATCTACTGCACTTGCACATGAACAGCAAAAATATATGAAGATATATTTTTACTAATTAGAGGAACAAAATAATGGAGCTATACATCACTCCCATTAGTCCATCGGCTACCATTAAAGGCTTGACCATTGTGGTCAGATACATGCTCTCTAGACTATATGATGTTTTGGAAACATCTTTTTAGTACTAATATATGGTAAATATGCATTTCATTTCATTTTCAGTTCACTGCAGTTCATTTAAAGTCACTCAGCAATCAGTCCCATGACATAACGGGTCATTAAACATTGTCAGTTTTTTCCAATTTAAGAATGATCATTAGACAAAAAATCTATACATTTAATTTCAAATGATCTGAAGTAAGTAAACAATTGACAATGCCTGTAACAAAAGATTCAAATAATGTTAAAGGTGTTGAACCTTCATGAATCATACTGGTCATACTGGTCAAATCTGATTATACTGGTTGACCAGTGTGGTTATTGCTCATGCTGGTCAACTATCTTGTTCTTATCTTATCTGAAGTGTGATGTTTATAGCTACATGCATACAAAATGTGATTTGAAATAAATAACAATCTAATTGTAGGTATTTTGGATTTTAATCATCATTTTTAAGGCTGCCTACAGCCTAGCATAAATAAATATGCACGAATAGGTCGGTCTTTCATTCTGTATCACGTATATCATAATAAAACCATGGTAACCGAAAAACTTACTTTTCACTTCCAAAAGACTTGGCGCTGATCTCAGAAGTCCATCTCCTCCCCGTGTCCTCTGCAAACAGCTATTCTGTTGTTGTGGCAAACTTCCATTGTGTTGTGACTGGATTTGCAGCACTTCTGAAGTTGCGTAAGTTTTCCTGAATTTGCACTGGGTTGTGTTGTCATTTTGATGAATTTGCTTTGTGTATTTGCGGCACGTTTGTGAAATGTATCACAAGTGTTGTCATTTTGATGAATGTGCTTTATGTATTTACAGCGCGATGGGTCTTCCTGGCAACCGTAGTGGGTGTGGAGCGTGAATCCACCTCCAACTTTGATGTAAATAATTTTTTTTTCTCTCTTGGGCTTTATGTATATTCTTTAGAAAGGCTCTTCTTTTGCCACGTTTTCAATTAAGCGCACATAAAAAAAACACTCACCACATTCTACAACATTTCTTTTGGCCATCGATTAGGAGTGATGTTGGATACTGCCATTCCTGCCATACATACCAGTTTGTTGGAAAACCAAATCAGGTGATTACTGTCGGCCAAACAGCACTAATCTAAATTCTACCAATGCCAAAAGAAGATGACCTTAAGTTGACTGAATAGTGACGAGCAAATGAATCAAGTTTAGACAGACTAACAAACTGGGTATCTGACAAACATATAAAATAAGATGTTATTCTAAGTACAATATTCTTCTCGTGAGGGGTTCTAGACTTGTAGTTACTTCTGTTTGAAATGACTCTGCTGAAATCAGTTTTTAACTACTGATCTCAGGGGTGGAATAAGCAGGAAAGGCTCAACAGATGTGTTCATGCAAATTTATAGCTTCTTTGTCTCAGTCTTAGGCTTTGATTGTGTCAGGCATTTACCTCGAGTTACCTTACAAAACATAAATTAATTCAGTATAGTACATTAAAAGAACAGAAAGAGGGAAACAAAACAACTGGAACACAAGAGCAAAGTTAAATACTGATATTTGGGGATAGGTGATAATTGTCTTTTAAGCCATAATAGGTTGGAACATTTTTGTCATACTAATTTCACCTGAGCACTTAGTCTACACATTTATAAATACAAAGAAAGAGTTCTTACAAACAATATAAAGCACACTACTAATTTTTCATATATAAACTGGCTTCTCCTACTACTAACTCAGAAGCACTTTGCTTACACAGCTGATGAAAGACCTCAAAAACATTTCATTACTCAAAGACAAAACATTAGAGAATATTCAAGGAAAACAGACAATGGTTCAAGGCAGATATGACTATGCAATATTTCAAACATCTATGTGCAAATGATTTATTTCAAAGCTTAAGGTTTTGATCACAGAAATCAGGAGTGAAAGACAAGTTAGAGAAAATGTTTATTTGAGGATATGCTATTTAATTTGGGAAGTTCATTGTAGGGAAACATTCGGGAAATTAATGTAGTCTATCCTGTCCACATCTTGGTCAAGGCTGGTGAAGCTGCTTCAAGGCTGAGTGGAATCTTGATCCGCATCTAAGTATTTTTCTGTGCTTGGACTGAAATAGTTTACTCCAAGTGCTGAGCCCTTTGGGCGGATCTGAAAAGTGCTGCTCATAGCCTGGGGGCTTGTAATCCGCAGCGTGAGGGTCGCCAAGCATCTCTCTCACTTTGGGTGAGGCGTCCTTGTGTAAGTACTGATAGGGCTTTTTGCCACTGTTGTCACGTATGTTGCAGTTGGCACCATAATCACGCACCAGAACACTCAGGACTGATTCTTGGCTGTGAATAGCAGCCATGTGTAGTGGGGTGTAGCCGTCGTAGCTCTTGATGTTAACGTCAACCCCTGGCCCACCTTGCTGTGAAAGAAGAAGGATCTTGCGCACTATTTCACTGTTTCCTTGTTTAGCAGCCCAGTGAAGTACTGTGAAGCCAGAAATGAAGTTTCTCTTCTCTGCCAGCTTGATGTCCTGGAGCAGAAGCTGGCAGATTTGATCCTGCTGTCCTG
The DNA here is from genome assembly GCF_041902795.1 of Electrophorus electricus. Lineage (NCBI taxonomy): Eukaryota > Metazoa > Chordata > Actinopteri > Gymnotiformes > Gymnotidae > Electrophorus > Electrophorus electricus. Next base: position 18,153,545 of record NC_137497.1, on the reverse strand, counting down.
CAGCACACTTCACAAGCCACTCATGTTCTCTTGGCCCTAGAGGGAAGATGACTGACTGCTTTGTATCCACACCTGGTTTGGTGTCTTTGTTGACCCTTTTCAGGGCTGGTGAAGCAGGTGCCACAGAGTGCCTCTGCTTGGTCCTGGCTGATCTGTACAAGTCATATCCATCAGTCACTTCACTTAGACATGCTGCCACAGTCCTTTCAGTTCGTTCATGGGCCATCTTCAAATCTGCCGGAGCAAGTATCATTACTTCTGGATATATATAGAACACATATTGTATGTACTACATACAGCCTGACAAGAGCCTAAAACCTTGTAATAGACTAATAATGCACTAATACTTCAAGTGGTGTTGCATATTTTAAATGAGAGTTTTAGTCACTGCTGATCAAAGGATAAAAGCATTTTCAATAAGTCAGTTTTTGTCCCTTATTGTAAAGATTATTTAGTTTACTGTTTTTTTATACATGAGATTTAAATTAATCCTTTTAGAAAGGCAAGGCCAAAAAGCAGAAAAAATAATCAAATATCCATACCAACTGTAGGACGTTTTTTCCACTCTATCTTCAATTTTTTTAGATTCCACTTCTGCTTTCCTCTTTTGCTTTTCTTTATTAAGTCTCTCCTGGATTCCACCTCCTTTGTATCAATATATTCATTCTCGATACCTCCAGCACACCAGCTCCAGAAACGCCTCATTGTTCGATCTGTCCTCTTCAGTGTCTTTCCACAGACTGATCTGTAAAGGTGTTCATGGGATTCCACTCATGTGTGACATTATGACACGGGACAGAGGGGGTTCTAAAGTTCCAAGAGTGGAGATGAGTTGTTTTTCTTTGAATTTCCTAATTTAATTGCTGCCATAGCAACAACTGACAATGCAAACAGATATGTCATTAATGCAGCGACTCTAACAGATTCCTCAACCTGGATTGATTAACCATGTATGGCTCACCACCGGAGACTGTGATACATATAACATTCCAAAGTGTACTTAATTCTGAGCAAAATCTAACTAGCCTCATTACTGCTGAACTATGAGGGCTCGTTTAAAGAGAAATCAGGGAAACGGTACTTGCACATACATATGAAACATTTTCACATAAATAGCCTACTATTTACATTTGTGCATAATAATTTAAACTTGCATATACATGCACTTGCACATTCAATCATTGATGCGTAAACACAGAGTTGCACTATGCTTGTGTGTGTATGAGTGTGGCTGCTGTCACAGAACGTTTGCCTCCTGCGAGTCACACGGTTTGGCCTGCCACGTGACTTGGGAGTATATGTTTATGGCCATGCCTGCACACACCTGTACCTCATCTTGTTTGTGTATTTAAACCCTTGTTAGTGCGTACAGTATTGTTGATCATTGTTGGTGTAGCCTGTGGATGTCAAGATTAGTCTCGTTATTGTTAAACGTATTCATGTTCATGTTATATGTGAGTGCCGTTATGTTGTATGTAATAAATGTTCGTCCATGTCGATTGAGTCTGTGCATCCTGCTCCCTGCCCTCGGTACTCAGGCCACCTCGTTACAGCTGCGTGTGTGTAAAACAATTTTCAGGGTGCCGGAAGTCATTTCATTGTAACAGCAAGGCAGATATTTAACATGTTTACAGTGTGCATAATAGACAGAGGAAGACTGTTGAACTATTAATATTAGGACAGTTATGACGTTTGTGTAATACGTAATGCTTTCTATCTATAAAGTAGTGCTTCTCTTAATGACAAATGTAACTGTTTTCCCATATATAATTGTGTGCTTTATATTGTTTGTAAGAACTTTTCTTCTCATTTAGAAATATGTGGACTAAGTGATCAGTTTGTCTTATTATTTAATATGCTCAGTCTCACTATTGTTGGCAGATTTCATCACATTATTACGAATGTGGATACGTTATCTTATAATTATAAGCAGTGTGAGATGTGAAGCTAAGTGAATTACATGTGCAGAATTTCTAACAATACCCTGTTTTGTATAGGCTGGCTAGCTGACCACTTAGTAAAATTAAATGTGATTGCTGAGCTTGTTGTAGGTGAGTCAATTTAATTTGATTTCATTGTGTTTAATTTTTAACTCAGATGCATTAATCTGAATATTTTGTGTTCTACCTGCAAGCAAATGCTGACTTAAGCTGTTTTATAGTTAGCTTGAAATAATTGAGGTTCATCGCTGGGTGCTGTTCATTTTTTAATTTTTTTTTTGTATTATTGATCAGGAAAAAAAAACTACAATGGATGAGATGGACGTTTTCTATGTATGATATGAAATTTGAGTATATGAGTGAATGTTACTCTGTAAATGTATAAGAATATGTAGATAAGATTATTATGAGATCATTATTTATACTCAAACGACTACACTATATGACAACAGCTTCCTTTAATTTATATATTTTATTATATTGTTATTATGGAAGAAGTTGTAACATTTACTGGGAGGTGCATGGCAGAGCGAGACATACCTCCTGTGGGCTTGCTAGCTGACCCCTCAGTGAAATTAAATGTGGTTGCTGAACTTGTTATAGTGTGGAAAATAAAAGGAAACCCCTTTTATTCACAACCTGGTGTACATCATTGAGTGGGACGGAACACAGAGGTCCCACTAGCTACTATTTTACATTCCCATTCAACCTAATGACATTCTATATAATACAACTCTAGTTTCGAGCTAAATACCTACAATTAGATGATTTATTTCAGATGACATACTTTCAAATAAAACAATAAAGGATTCTGGTACTTATTTTTCTAATGACTGTGAGACATTCTAGATACCACAGCATAAGCAGACGGACAAACCGATTATGGCACATGCTCTTGACCAACACAAACCTGACATAATTTACATAGTACTAGTTTCTACTTGAAATGTGTTACAAAGACACCTGTTGTTCTTATTCATTTGCTGCTATTCCGATATGCCTCTACCTTTATTTCCTTGTGTTTGCACTGACTGGGTCTATGAAAGCAGGGAGCAGGCATGTGTGTCTGTCAAGGCCATGTGCGTTTGGAAGCACTCTCAATGTCCGGTTAACTGTAGAGATATTCAAGCCTGGTAAACTGTTGTCAGATATTCAAGCTTCAGTGTTAGACAGCAAACATTCCATTGGCCGAGGTTGTCCTGCAAATTACAAACGTTTAGTTTTAAATGACCTCATATGCAATCACAGCTTTATCAAATGAAAATTGAAAAAGAAAGAAAAAATGATGCATTTGGATAGCAGGTCCACATGTGAAGTACAGACTGCATGGATGAGTAAGTCCAAACTGCTGGCATGCATTTTGCTAAAGGCAGTGCGTGCAGGAAAACTGCTATTAGCACGTCCATCGTTTTTGAGGTGATTAACATTGCTTTTCTAAGACAGACATCTGTTTTGGACATCTTTTACTTTTAAATCCTATAAATGGTGACCGCTCCATATTATGTGCAATTATTTAAATCTGGATCTTAAAAACATTTTCCTTTGTGCAGGTTTTGATTAAGGATTACAGGTACAGCATCATTTTGTCTTGGCTGCTCATCCATCAGATAAAAATGAATAGCCCATCAAATAAATAGCAAATACCCGGTGTTGTGCAGTGAGCCCAGTCAGCCAAACCCTCTTTGTGAAACAGAAAATCTCAAGTTTGTTTCAACTCTAAGCCAACTAACTGAGTTTTCACTAAACCTGCTTTCTGATACAGGCCCCTGGTTGTACATTTTTAAGTGTTCTAAGTGTTCACTGACCTTTTTTGGCCAACAATGTGGATGTTTACTCAATATGCTTACTAACAGACATGATGAGTACAACTGTGAATTTGTGTGTTTTTAATTATTGTTAGACTGTGTTTGTCTATAATTGTGACTTAGCTCATCAGACCACTATAATAGCTTTGGCTAGGCAACAAAGCTGTAAAAGAGTGATGAGAAAACCAGCAAACAGAAGTGAAAGTAGAAGGAAGGGAAACACAAGGAAAGACCAAGGTAGCTTAAATGTTGTATTATACACAAACACGCACAAACGCACACACGCACGCGCACCCGCACACACACACACACACACACACACACACACACACACACACACACACACACACACACACATAATGGAGTAGTATCAGGAATAGAGTTTGTTTTTTGTTTTTTGCTTTTAATACCCAAAAAAGTCAATTTTACCTGATGCCATATAGAACTCATGGCACTGCTGTATATTCTCTCCTGTTCTCATGAATTTGCTAAGGTACTGTAGAGCAAGACCGTTGTGCTTTGTAGGTCATTAGAAGGACGTTGTAATAGTAGGTGTCATCATCACTGAATCTGATGCCCGAGGACATTATCAGCTCTTCACGATTTCAGCCTGTTATCACACAGCTGTAAATAATAGCGATGGCATGATACCAGTTTTTCTGTACCAATCCAATGTCAACATCCTGTGTTTTAATGTCACCCAATATCAATACTGATCTGATATTTTTTCATTAAAAACCTGCAACAGTAAACATGTTGGTGAATGGTTTGTTTTGGACCAAATAATCTTTTTTTTTTCTTGCCTGAACTCTCTGGTCCCTCCCAAGGTAGTGCTGGGAAGGTCTCATCAATCTCCCCTCTGCCACTGGCCATCTCATCTCTGCTGATGTTCCCTGAGAAGCAGGTTATTCCTACTGAAAATGACATACAGACAAATTTCAAATTAGCCTAGTGTCCTCAAAGTAAGACCTATACTCCTAAATTTCATTGTACAGAATTAGCTACAGTATAAAATGCATTGCCATTAAAGGGTAGGATCACCACAGTGTAAAACATGTCTATACAAATCTGTATTGAGATAAAGGGAAAAACACAAAGAAAAAAATAAGTCTTTCAAACCGGACGAATAAATGTCCGAGTGAAATTCAGCACCAGGTGAAAGTTACAGCCACCAAAGATTAAACTTTTTTTTTAAATCAATATACTTTAAACTAAATGGACCTCTACAAAATAACAAACCTCCATATAATAAATTTGTCAGTTAGCTGGTGCATTTGGACCTCACCATGTTTCTCTTGCACAAGCTGGATTTGATCTACTGCACTTGCACATGAACAGTAAAAACATATGAAGATATATTTTTACTAATGAAAGGAACAAAATAATGGAGCTATACATCACTCCCATTAGTCCATGGGCTACCATTAAAGGCTTGACCATTGTGGTCAGATACATGCTCTCTGGACTATATGATGTTTTGGAAACGTCTTTTTAGTACAAATATATGGTAAATAGGCATTTCATTTCATTTTCAGTTCACTGCAGTTCATTTAAAGTCACTCAGCAATCAGTCTCATGACATAACGGGTCATTAAACATTGTCAGTTTTTCCCAATTTAAGAATGATCATTAGACAAAAACTCTAATCTATACATTCCATTTCAAATGATCTGAAGTAAGTAAACAATTAACAATGCCTGTAACAAAAGATTCAAATAATGTTAAAGATGTTGAACCTTCATGAATCTGTCCATAGCCATGAGGACATAGAGGTTCCCGGTATTGGTGGTAGGAAAAGGGCCAAGGACAGACGATGGTGACTGTCTCCATGGATACACTAAAGCAGAGAGACTGAAACAGGGTCTTTCCTCAGTCTTGCACACCTGGGGCACACGGTTGCACTGCAGCACCAGGTAGGCGGCAGGCGGAGCTGGGCACGCAGCTCTGCTCTCTAACTTATGTAAGGTTGCCCTCCTGATGAGCAGCGGATTGTGGCAGCTCAGGTCTTGCTGGTGCCGGGAAGCTTCGATCTTGGAGTCATGCTGGCGGTCTGACTTTAGGCTCTCCAGGTCCTGGTAGAGGACCTCACCCACTTCTGGCCTGGTGTAAAATGTGGAGTTCACCTCACTGTCCTTGTCTTGCACCTTTCCTGGTACTTCCCTGACATGTTTGTGGGGGACATGCAGGGTCACACCAGGCTTGGGGCTTTTTTGTTTGAAAGCAGGCAGCTTTGGGTGGAGGGTGGGTAGCCCTGAGATGGATAGAGCTGGTGGAATGTGATCAGCCTTCACACCCACACCAACGCTCTTGGTGTCTGGCTCTACAACCAGAGAAGGGAATTGAGTGTGGCTGCATCACTGACCTTCAAGGAGTCTGCCTGTTGACTTTTCACCATTTTTTCCATCGGTGGCCTTTGGCAGTGCCGCTAATCTTGTGCCCTTGCCGGACTTTCTCAGGTTTTGAGAGACTTGTGGTTTATATTCCTTCCTCTGGGGGAAAATCTCTGGGAAATGGTGGCTGCTTTCTCCCCTGTGTGAGTCAATAAAACGAAAAGGAGAATATTCGGGTTTACCATTGCCTCCGTAGGTCTGTTGGGTGGAGCTGGGATGTTCTTCACATCAGGGAAAACATTCTTCTTTGTACTTCCAGCTCCCCTCATGGTGATCTCACTGGGGAAAACTAGAAAATATATTAAATCTTTAAATACTTTATAAATAAACATTAAATTATACCTCTATAAACTTGTATTATTCTATGCAACATTCTCTTAATACAAATAACACATACATAAAAAAGATAGTACAAAGTACATAGTACAAAAAGTGCATATTAATAATAGTGATCATTTTGATATTATTTGAAGTTTAGCAATTGATATCCCACTAAATATATATTAATACACATTCTCTGAAATTAAACTATACAGCATTCTCCTTATCTAGGCTAAACAACACATAAATAAAACAGAAATATTAAATAATTTGTAAGTATATTTGCCCTCTCAGTGCCCATGGACCACCAGATCTACACCTTTACCTAAGATGGGAAGTAGTTAATAAAATGCCTGACTGAGTCTTGAACCTTTACAGAAAGGTTATTCCAGTGTGGGAGCTTTATTGGAAAAGGCTCTGCCGCCTGTGGTAGATTTTCTTATTCTTGGTATTAGTAAAGAGCCCCCACCTTTTGATCTAAGCAGATGTGGTGCATCGTAATGCACTAGGAGTTCTCTAGGTACTGTGTGGCATACCCATTCAGTGCTTTGTAGTTCATTAGAAGTATTTTATAATCAACATGAAATTTTACTGGGAGCCAATATAAAGTAGCTAAAATAGGAGTGATGTGATCAAATTTTCTAGTTCTAGTAAGAACTCTGGCTGCTGCATTTTGAACTAGCTGAAGCTTGTTTAGGCACTTAATGGTACAGCCAGATAGTAAACCATTACAGTAGTCCAATTCGGAAGTGGTACATGCATGGACTAGTTTTGTGCATCATGTGAGGAGAGCATGTTCCTAATCTTTGACATGTTCCTGAGGTGGAGAAAGGTGGTCCTAGAAATATTATTTACATGAGCTTCGAACGAGAGACTGGGATCCATAATAACTTTAAGATCTTTAACAGAGAAGATGTGATTGGGAGATCATTGAGGTTCACTGAGTAATTAGAGAGCAAGGACCTAGCTGTCTCTGGGCCTAATAAATGCACCTCTGTTTTGTCAGGATAAAGTAAGAGAAAGTACCTCAACATTCAGCATCTGATATCTTTTATGCATATGTCAATAATGCTAAGATGAAATAGGTCCTGTGGTTTGGCTGAGACATATAGCTGAGTATCATCTGCATAGCAGTGAAAAGTAGAACAGTGTTTACGTATAATGTCACCAAGAGGTAGCATATATAAAGAAAAAAACAAAGGTTCTACATCATTGTGGGAAACCATAACTAACATTGTTATATGCTGAGAAGTCTCCATTTATGTTAACAAAATGGTAGCGACTGGCTAGATAATCCCCTAATCCCAACAACATTTTTGAGTCTATGTAGTAAAATGATGTGATCTAGTGTCAAATAATATAAGCAAAGAGACATAACCCTGGTCAGAAGCCAACAACAGGTTATTGACTACTTTAATTAGTGCTGTCTCTGTACTATGATTAGGCCTAAACCCTGACTGAAAGACTTAGTTTATCTGATTCAGATTCAGATATGACCTTAGCTACTGAGCTACAGCTTTTTCTAGGATCTTGGAAATAAATGAAAGGTTTAAGATTGGCCAATAGTTTGACAGCTCACATTCTTTTGATAAATGGTCTAATTACTGATAACTTGAATGGTTTAGGAACATAGCCAATGTTCAAGGAGGAGTTTATTAAATTTAGTAAAGGTTCAGTTACTTCAGGTAGGATTTCCTTAAGGAAGTGTGAGGGCAGTGACTCTAGTAAGCAATTGGAGGATTTTGAGCACGAGATCAGAGATGTAGGTTCTGGGTCTTGGATCGGTGTAAAGGATTCTAGAGTCGTTTTGGCTTGGTTGTTTTGATCTCTAAGTAGCTGCTGGATGTCATGTTAATATTATTAATGTTATCTCTAATGTGCTTACTTTTCTCCTTAAAGACATTCATGAACTCATTACTACTCTGTGATGTTGTAATCTGAGTATTGGAGTGACTTTTATTTCTAAGTAGATGTGCAATTGTACTAAAAAGAAATATTGGATTATTTTGGTTATTTTCTATTAGGGTCGAGAGATAAGCTGTTGGAGTGTTCATAAGTGCTTTTCTGTACTTGAGAAGGCTCTCCTTCCATGCAAGCTGGAAGACTACAAGCTTAGTGTGGCACCATTTATGTTCTATTTTTTGAGTGTTGTACAAATTTTTGTCCATAATTCTTTTATTCTTAAGTGGAGCAACAGCAAAACTGGCCTAAGATCAGTGAAACAAGGATGAACTTGGTCTTTTGACATGCATTTGGGATGTGGTACATTAATTTGTCCACTAGAGGGGGGATGTATTACTGTAGATGTTTTAAAGGGCCAGCGTGTCAATGAATATTAACAACTTGAGTACAAAAGAGTGACCCCCCAGTCATGACCTGAACTTGTCATGTGATGGTAAAACCAAAAAAGGGCGCTTATTTGTTAATTTATTTATTCATTCTCTTGTTCTGTGTTCTGCCTGTCAGATGCTGCAGGGTAGGCCGTGGACCCAGAAGCGATAGAGACAGGTGTACTCTGGGTGACCCCAGTTACTGTGGACCGGTAGTTCCACCAGGCAGTACACCTCATTGGGAGACTCCTGCAAACAACACATCGTATTCTAATATATCACTACATACTACAATATTATATAACATTATAACATGGACACTATAACACTATAATACATCACACATAATCCCTTCACAAACACACATGCACACCAAAGACAATCCTTGTCCAAACACACACATGCACACACACGTGTGCTTGCACACAAACACACACTGTAATGCATTGTTCTTTACATATTTTCTGGAGGACAGAAAGAGCAGCAGTAAATGCTTTGTCAATATTTTATCATCAAAATATCCATATTTTACAGCATAATATAAAACACATAAGTATTGTACTTATACAAATACTGCACACATACCTACTCAGTTATACGTACAGCAGATATTGCTTATAGTAGTGTGTGTGTGTGTGTGTGTGTGTGTGTGTGTGTGTGTGTGTGTGTGTGTGTGTGTGTGTGTGAATATGTAAAGTATATATAAATACATTAAATACACTAACACCAATAATACATTATTAATAATATTAACACTCCTAGCATTACAACAGTGCTAACATTATTGGAATAAAAAGTGATGTGTAAATATTTCCATCTTTCTGTGTTTTGGTGAGTGACTGTACAACTTTCTTACAGGAAGTTGGTAGATCTGGATGGGTTCTCTGTCTTGGTCATAAGTAAATGTTCCAAGAGGTTTTCCTTCCTCGTTTTCATGTGTCAGTCCAAGGGAAGTGCAGGAGTGTATATGAATGTGAAGACATTACACCTTGGAACCCCTTAAACAGGAGCAGCTCTATCAAGAGATGACATTATTAATTAAAACTATTAATTAAAACTATTATTGTGCTTTCATCGGCTACATTTATTTAACATTGGTTAAAATACACTATTTTAAAAACCCACACAGCATAATGCATAAAATTAGATGCACATGCATAACAAAATCATTACAGCAGCCTCAGGCAACATTGGTGTTGTGTGTGTGTGTGGGTATGTGTGTGTTTTTATGACTCACATGAACGGTGAAGTCCTTTGGAGTGCTGTTTATGTGTCCAGTGGGTGACACGTTACGAGGGATGTGTTCCAAGGTAACGTGGGTAATCTGGACGGGGTAGGACAGAGCGATAACCAGGAAACTTTGGGAACCACGGACCGCCCGGCAGTTAACAGGGTAGACCTCAGGCTGGAGAGAGAGAGAGAGAGAGAGAGAGAGAGAGAGAGAAGAATTTTGAAACAGTAGGTTTATTATCAGTATGTGTTCTAGGACATAGGAGGCATCCAATAAACGTGTGTGGTTTCGATCCTGCAGTGACTCTTCAGCCAGTGAGAGTACTCACATCCAGAGGGGCTCAGACAGGTGTGTGAAGGTGCGTGGGATCAATCAGTGTGCAACAGTTGTGCAGTGAGTAAGAGATACCAGTCCCATGCTCCTGTAAAAAATAACACACCTGTCACTAAAGCCCCTGTCAGTTACACACGTCACTAACATGCCAGTCATCAAAAAATCTGTTACCAGTACACCTGCTGTCATTTCCTAACTGCTACCAGCAGACCTGTCAGCTTACACTGCATCAGTACATGTGCGTTTCTGTCATTGTGCCTTTTGTGTGTTGAGTGCAAATTTCTTTCTTTACACGGGAGCTCGGACATGAGATGATTTGAGATGTAGTGACTCAGGAATGCAGACTCACTAAAACCCAGCAAGAGGAGGAAAAGGAGGAGAAGGAGAGCCTTCCTCACACCTGCACTGCGTCTGTGGAGAGACAGAGAGAGAACATGGCTATGCAGAGTGCAGAGTTGCATACACAAACATGCTCATATACACTCACATACAGACACGCACATATACACGTTCACATGCACACACACGCATGTCCACACACAAATGTACCTGCTGAACAGAAAAACATCAAGCAGAGAGATTCCAGAGGTCAGACTGTACCATGCTGTTCCCATCAACAAGTAGAGCACTGCAAAGGCACGAGCTAAACAAACAAACAAACAATACATCATTCAAACAGGTGATAATGATGATGATAAGGTCTGTTTAATATGGTGAGGAGTGAGCGCTTTTCAGAACCCAAACTCTGCCTCAGCTGAAGCCTGAACAGAACCTGAGAGAAGTTAGATTCTCTGTCTAACTGTCTCTCTCTCTCTCTCTCTCTCTCTCTCTCTCTCTCTCTCTCTCTCTCTCTCTCTCTCTCACACACACACACACACACACACACACACACACACACACACACACACACACACTTACTGGACTCTGTGCTCTGTGGGTAGTCGCCATCCTCTGATGAGGATTTTCCTGAGGAGAAGTTTGCTGGCTCTGTGACAAGGTGGGGAGGAGATGATGCCTTTAGCTGCTCCAAAGCTGCCTGGAGGCTGGATCTCAGATGGAAAATCTGACGCTGGTGCGGAGAGTTGATACTGGGGGGACAAAATGCAAAAAGTCCTAAACATTCGCGCAATAAGTGGTTTAATGAGTGAGCTGAGATAAAGGAAGAGAAAAGGCCCTCTTACTTCTTCACTTTAACTCGCAGTGCCTGCATATTTCTTTGAAGTGTCTGCACACACAAAAACACAAATACACACACAGTCATTTCAGAGAATTATAGCTGATATTGGTGCTGTCAAACCCTTATTTCCATTTTTTACATTTTTAGTTCAAGTGCCAATTCATTACAGTAATTTACAAGTACTGAAAGTAATTCTCTGGCTGGTATTGTCATCTAAGTGATACATTATTTTTTATTTCAGGATATCTTGCTTTACTCATTTGTTATGTATTCTGTATTCTGCTGGGTGATACTGTAGAGTGATTTTATTATATTGTACACCTGACAGTCCACACCATTCATTTGAAAAACAATCCTTTGTGCTCCACTGAATTATTATGACGCTCTCCCTCTCTGACTCTCATATTCTTTCTCTCACTCTTTTCCTCTCTCTCTCTCTCTCTCTCTCTCTCTCTGTCTCTCATTTTCTCACCAGCATGGCCTCCATGTTTCTCGCTCTGTCCTCAGACCACTTCATCATCTCGTCCCTGATAGCTGACAACTTCACACTGAGCACATGATTCTGCAGGCAGCACCAGAGAGAGAGAGAGAGAGAGAGAGAGAGAGAGAGAGAGAGAGAGAGAGAGAGAGAGAGAGAGAGCAAGAGAGAGAAGAATGTTGAAATAGTGGGTTTATTACCTGTGAGTAGTATAAAACAGTATTTTTTCTAGGACATAGGAGGCATCCAATAAACGTGTGTGGTGTCAGTCCTGCAGTGACTCTTCAACCAATGAGAGTACTCACATCCAGAGGGGCTTGGACAGGTGTGTTGAGCTGCGTGGGATCAACTGTGGTCTTTTCTTCAGTGTCTAACATTTGAGTACTGACAAAGGGGTACCAGTACCATGCTCCTGTAAAAAATAACACACCTGTCACTAAAGCCCCTGTCAGCTACACACGTCACTAACGCTGTAGTCATCAAATCATCTGTTACGAATACAGCTGCCGTCGTTTACTAACTGTTCCGGCACACCTGTCAGCTTACACTGCATCGGTACATGTGTGTTTCTGTCTTTGTGCTTTTGGTGTGCTGCATGTAATTTTTTTTCACCACACAGGAGCTCGGACATGAGATGACTTGAAATGTAGTGACTCAGAAAAGCAGACTCACCAAAAAGCAGCAAGAGGAGGAAGAGGAGGAGGAGGAGGATAGCCTTCCTCACACCTGCAGTGTGTCTGGGGAGAGACAGAGGGAGAACATAGCAATGCAGAGTACAGAGTTGTCTATACAAACACAAACATGCACATACACACTCGTGTACACACATATACACATTCACATGCACACACAAACTTACCTGCTGAGCAGAAAAACATCAAGCCGAGAGATTTCAGAGGTCAGGCTGTGTCATGCTGTTCCCAGCCACCAGTACAGCAATACAAAGGCACGAGCTAAACAAACAATACATCATTAAAACAAGTGATAATGATGCTTTTTCCACAGTAACCACAAAATACAGCAGAAGGTAAACGTTTCATGAAAACATGGGACAAGCTGATGCTACTGCAGTACTAATTTACTACTGCTTTAGCATTGTTTTAGTATAGCTATAGTATAGTTTTAAAATAGCTTTAGTATAGCGTTAGTGCCGCTTTAACACTGCTTTAGTAACAGTTCAATGAAGTACAATGAAGCAAATTCAATCTGACTAGGGGAGTTGGAGGTGGAATTTAAATATCTGGTGCGCAAGAGGTATATGATGAGTATTAGGTATATGGTGAGTATTAAGTAAATCTAAATGTGCACTGACCTTTTCTGGCCAACACTGTGGACGTTTACTCACTGCGCTTAATAACAGACATGATCAGTACAACTGTGCATTTGTGTGTGTTTGTCTATAATTGTGACTTAGATCATTGTTAGATACTAGAGCCTTTCTGTCTTCAGGCACCCAATACTAGGTCTCTGCCTAGCAGCCATGACATGACTGCTTGACCGCGAGCTGGTCACCCGAGGTCATCCGCAGATAACATCTTTACTAACCTTGTCTTTTTCTTTTCTACGTAGACCCTTAGAACATTCCTCACTTTTCCCCGTCATCCTGTAGATGTAGATAGTAGATATAGGACACATATATACTCTGTGCTTCCCTCAATAAAGTGGAACTCTTGATTCACTACCCTGGTGCCAGTGTCTCTTGACTTCCCCAGATCGATCTGACTACAGAGGATGGAGGGCATAGGGTAACTTGGAAGAGATCAGACCTGAAGGACTGGTCACTTTGAACCAGTTTCTAACAGTCTGGGTCAGAAGTGGGATACTGTGCAGGTAAGTGACACCCTAGTATTTAATGTGTCTTCTTCCTGCTCAATATCTCTGTGCTTAAATTTAGTTTAAATTTAATTTAGGTGCGTTTTTGTCTCAAATAAGGTGGAAGAAATCTCGTCCATTGGTACGAGCCGAATGTTGAATTTTGTATTTGTTATCCTGCCTGTTGAAAAGGTGGAAGAAATCTCGTCTATTGGCACGAGTTGAATTATGTGTACAATGTGTAAAGATTTGTTATCCTGCCTGAGACTTATTGAAACACAATTTACTGTTTATTGGTGAACCCTCCCTGCTCTGTACCTATTTGAGAGCTCTTTGTATAGTTGTATACTCGTTGTCATTTTGTTGGGTGACCCATGGGTTCCGGTGTTAGTTATGTAAAACCCAAAAAGGGGGAAACCCCAAAGGATTGGATGTTTCAGTGTGGTTTGGGCTCACATTGTGATCTGTACATTGATAGTCTGGCTGGTTGGACTGAATGTGCTGGGTTTAGACACTATCCATGTACAGGCTCGTTTGAAAGGGAGTTTATAGTGCTTAGTGCTATGTTTCTTTATGAGGGATATGGGGAGCCTAGCTGGGATTTTCAATATATGAAGAATTCTTGGCAGACCTGGAGTAAGGCCAAGCCAGTGTGGGACAAGCCGCATGGTGTAAAACCCAATAAGACTCCTGGGTCTGAAATAGTCATTTTTGCTGCCACACAGCTGAAAGGATCCCCTCCTCCACTTGTGAAGCATGCACTGATAAGAGAGGTTGCTGCTCAGGCAGATGTTTCTGTGTCGAAGGCCACACACACATCTGAGCTGAATCAGTAAGCTGAGAGGGGGACTTCTGGAGGAGGAGCGGATGGCAAGCCGCACCTGCCCTCTATACTAACCTCGCCTCTCTACAGCAGGGTGAGACTTCGGCGCACGGCTCCAGCCACCCCATGAATATTTCTACTCCATTCATGATACTGGGTGAGAAACTGTGTAGAGTTATGCCTCCTAGCATGACTGATATTAAAAATAGGTGGCTATCACATTTTTGTAGATGATTCATGTTAATGCCCCTTCATGCACATATGCTATGTCCTTGATGTGTGAAGCTGTCTCCATGTTTTCTCATTGCTTGGTGCCGAATGATATCGATCTGTGTTTCTTACAAACTCAGGGTACACAACAGGACTGCTCTCACTGGGTTGATTAGGGCTGTAGTCCTGATAAAAATGGTCTAATCCGTGACCCAGATGGGCGTATCACCCTTCCTAAATCTATTTTGCCAGTACTTGCTAGTGATTGTAGACAGGTTTTCCACATGGACTGAGGCGTTTCCTTGTTCTAAGGAAGACACCTGCACTGTGGTTAAAATCCTGGCCATGGAGATAATACCGAGGTACGGTGTGCCTCGGGTAATAGATTCGGATCAGGGACCCTGTTTTATTTCTAAGGTAATTCAGAAACTATGCACCTACCTAACTATTGACTGGAAGTTTCACATCTCTTATCATCCTCAGTCATCTGGCATTGTTGAGAGAATGAATCATACCTTGAAAGAAAGGTTAACAAAGGTCATGATGGAAACAGGAAAGAAGTGGATAGATCTACTGCCAGCAGTGTTGTGTGAGATCAGAATGACGCCCAGTGCCACCACCAAATTGTCTCCATTTGAAGTAATTTTGGTAGACCCCAATGCAACGTCTCTGCTTATCAGCCATAATGTAACTGCTTGACCGAGAGCTCCTCACTCGAGGTCATCTGCTCCCTCTTCTTGCATACTTTACCGCTCCCTTTCTCTTTTGCTCTCCCCATCTCTCTCTACGTACACGAGTAGCTCATGGCTGGGTCATGCTGACTGCATCTAATCTTTACTAACCTGCTTCTTTCCTTTCTACGTAGAGCCTTAGAACATTCCCCACTTTTCCCTGTCATCCTGTATATTTATATAGTAGATATAGGACACACATATATATATATATATATATATATATATATATATATATATATATATATATATATATATATATATATATATATATATATATATATATAACTGGCTTGTTAACTAACGGTAGGGTTTAGGCATTTTATATCTAGCTAGCTAACATTAGCCCAAACATGTGGCTAGAGTTAGTTTAGCCTCCTGTATTGACACTGTATTTTCAATATGTAGCCCCGCCGATTTTCGGCAGTCCATTTTTCAGCCTTTTGACTTGGAACTATTCTGTTTACACTGGTGTTTGTAATGCTGAGTTACAGAAGATTGATGTAAAATAAACAACGGCTTCCACCAATGAAAGAACCTCATATGGCTCAGAACCCCAAACGAGCACAACACGCTTTGGGTTCCCTACTGTCTCACTTTGTGCAGTACACCACTGTCTTCGTACAGTTTTCCTGAAGGTACAAAAGGAATTCTGTACAATTGCTGCTGGGTCACAGGTGACACAACCATGGAGTGGCCATTTTACCTCTGCAGCTGAATGTGTGCATGGACTTTTGTTCAGTGTAACTGGAGTGCGTATGGAGGATAGGATGGACCTCCCTGAGGAGTTCCACAGTTCAGTCATTGAGGCTGTGTATGATGAGCTCCTCAGAAGAATTAAGGCCAGGAAAAATGTGAATGTGACCCAGGCATTCATCAGTGGCGGTCTGGTGCTTGGAGGAGCTTTATCATTTGTTAATGTTATTCAGAAGAAAGATATGGCCCATTTCCTCTACTGTCCCTCCACAGACGGCCCCGGATCTGCAAAGCCGACGACAGTAAGTACCACTGTATCTGGTGTGGCTGAAGCTAAGACCAGGCAGACACACTGGATACATCGCCTAATGGGGAGGATCTCAAGAACTGTCAGGAAGGTAAAGTAGAGCTGACAGTGGCGTTTACATCATATGGGACATCAGGAATAAGGAGATTGTATTCACCTTTAGGGTCACCGTAGAAGGTAAGACTTTAACCTACCTGAGCACAGTCATGATCAGGATACTCTCAGGTAACCTCATGTGTAAATCAAATAGCAAGATTTTATTTTCTTTATGTTTCTATCTGTGTGATTTTTGGTTGCTTATAAGTCTGCTGTCGTTGTAGGAAAGAACACAGACACCGACATGACTTTGGCTGCAGTAAAAGGTGAGTATTTATTATAATCTGCTGTTTTGTATTTCCATTAGTTTGAACTATATACTTCAGTATTAAGACAATCAAAATATAGTGAAACTCACTGTTTTGAATAATAAACACATTTACTGACCAGTAATATGAACCGTTCCTATTGTTTTAAGTAACTTAATAAACAGAAAATACATCACCTGTGTGTGGTCCATCTACACTGATTACATTGTACAGTAGAACGTCTCCTGCATCAAGTGGTTCTAGTGGAGGGGATCCCTGCACATCAGAGTAGACTCTTCCTCCTCTTCCTCTTCTTCCTCCTTCTTCTTATTAGTTACATAATAATATATACATTTATATATATTTCTCAGACTCAAGGATGCTTTACACATAGATATCAGCTTTTACAAACACTCACACACTGATTAGGTGATAAAATAATCTATCACACTCATCACTAATCCAAAGAGTAGTTACATATTTCCATTTCAACATTTCTTTCTTAAAATGATCAAAAGTGCCTTTGTAACAACTATTGAAGGGAACATGACACCTTGGTCTGTGAAAAACAAAAACTTTTTTATGGAGTAGAAATAAATTTAGAAAAGGGCCGATCATCTCTTAGGTTTCAACTTGGACACACACACATTCTGTCTTGCTTTCTGGGGAGGATTGGTACCATCACCTCTGAGCTGTGTCACAGCAGGGTGTTTATTTAAAAAACAAAACAAAACAAAACACCCAACTTTTTGGGTAATGTGACCAGCCAGCAATTCATTATGATGAACTTCCAATCACTGAATGTTTTACCACTGTTGTCTTACCTTTGTTTCCAAATACAGTATATTTTAATTATGATCAGACAAAGCTAGAGAGGTTTTGTAAAATATTTACAGGCAGGTGTATTTTTGCACTGAAAATGTATTACATTCCATTTATATGGACTGATGGAAGAATGTCACATTTTCTTCTTGTAGAGCCCCCTACCTCTTAACTACTGCCTTGTAGGTAAGGTGAGTTCGATTTCCTCTGCACAACTATTTATAATGATTATGAAGGCTAGGTTGAAGAACAAACAGACTAACAGAAAAATAAGATGATAACAGGGTGATGGTGAGAAATAGGCAACGAGGGAATAAAACATTAGAGAACGACTAACAGAACACCAATAATAAAACATAACGGTGAGCATAAAGACAGACAAACAGGAACACAGAACTGGGCTACATAAGATGAACAAACAATATTGAGCACGAAGATACAGAACTAAACAAGGAAAGCAACATGCAGCAAGAGTAACCAAACACAGAGAACAAATGAGATCGGACTAGAAATGCAATGATGGCAACCAAATGAGAACTGACCAGAATATAAGATCAGCTATAGAACAGCTACGTGGATTACTTTTCTGTCAATAATTAATTAGAAGTAATTTATTATCAATTAATGGTATTATTCCAATTCATGTGTCATGGACAAACATTACCCATTATGATACTAATTATATGGGTTAGCCCATATTACTTCTTAAGAATTTTATGTACTCCTGTTTAAATTATTGTTATTATATCTGACCTGTTCCACAGTCTGGTTTGTTATTATAGCTTTTTAACCATATGACATAGTCTGTACAAGGCTTTCAAGACGACATTAATCAAGAATGTTCCTTCTGTCTTGTTAATTATTGTGAATAATGTGTTAATATCATGATTGGCCGTTTTATGAATATTAATACAGTTTCACAGCACTCCCTGCTGCCTACTTCATAATGGCTGTTGTTGGGGTAACCAAGTCTATTATGACGCCACATGGCGAGTATATATATTTTAGTGCGCAGGGCAGTTTTCTGTTATAACACTTTGATCGCATCATGGCAGAATATCGGGTAAGTTTTCCCTTCCATCCTCATGAAACCGGGAGATTAGAAATGATTGAAATTGTGCGCCGTCGGTTTTGGGGAAAGTGTAGCCATTGTCGTAACCACGGAGAGAATATCGAGGTCCAGAGCTGAGTAGCCTTTATTTGAATGAGCTAACTGTCCTGTCTCGCTAGCTATCAGTGGTAGGAGAAAAAAACTCCCGGACTTTAGCAGCAACCACAGAGGACGTCAGTTTGGGTATTTAGTTCACTATGCTAATGCTAGCTAGCTTGTTAACTAACGGTAGGGTTTAGGCATTTCATATCTAATATTAGCTAGCTAGCTAACATTAGCTCAAACATGTGGTTATCGTTAGCTGAGCTGTTTGTTGCCTTTTAGCCTCCGGTATTGACACTGTGTATGACTTTTGCTCCAGTAAAAGGTGAGTATTTATTATAATCTGCTGTTTTGTATTTCCATTAGTTTTAACTATATACTTCAGTATTAAGACAATCAAAATATAGTAAAACTCACTGTTTTGAATAATAAACACATTTACTGACCTCATAAATGCCTCATGCAGTGTTTTAGTGGACTTACTATGCTATACAATACTGGCAGTGCATGTGCACGCGCGCACACACAATCATCAGAGCCTTGGTTTTATCGAGTGTGGTCCTGTTGGTAATGTAAAGATTGTTATTCCCACTGAAGATCAGGGAGGTCAAAGCACAGGGATTTCTGATGTAATAATTCAATATAATAATAATATTCCCTTATTATGACTATAATATTTGCTTAATCTAATAACCGAATAATCCTGAAATATTCATAAACTACTAAAACCAGATCAATGGCTATTTTTTTCCACTTTGAATATAATTCCCCTCTGATTATGCCTGACTAGCAGGTGGGATTCCCAGGGTACCAGATTAATGGGGCCAAGATACTGATGGCGGAACCTCCCAGAAGCTCCTCGTTTCTCGGCCAGGACTCTGGCACTGGGGATGTGAAATCCCATAATCTCCCATCATCCTCACCAGCAGCTCCGCCCAGTCTGGGGTCTGAACCAGTGACATGCTCAGCAACAATGTTTCTATGGTATTAAGAGCAGACCAGTAGATGGACAGGTAAGGTAGATGGACAGGTAAGTAAAACATCATGATGTCAGCCATCAGGAGGTAGAGTAGTCTCTGTAAAGCTTTATTAAAAGGAAAAATAAATGTAAAAAAAAACCACAACATGTACAAAAATTCCAGCTGTCTTAGAAAAATTCTTCCTCTCTCATGTTATCACACACAAAAACACAGGCTGCACATTTAGGACAAACATCAAATGCGCTGCAGTAAAACGCGGTTCCCACCTCTGACGCATCGCGGTTAAGGGGGTGGATATTTACACATATTACTAATTTGTCATTTCTGTTTCTGATCATGTGTCTCATCAGAACACACAGCTGGCCCGACGTGACCAGGACACAGACACACACACACACACACACTATTTGAACTGGTTATCAATAATGGTTCCCTTCATCTTTGCCTTCTTAGTTTCTAGTTCAGGCTGAAAAAAAGAAAAAGAGCAAAGCAGTTACACACACACACACACACACAGAACATGTACACATTAAAACACACACTGTGCCACACACTAGCACGCATTGAATATCTACACACTTCATTATATTTAACACACCACAAAGGTGTTTTTCATTATATATAACACACTGAACATGCCGTGTGAACGCAGTCTCATGTGGAACACACAGCCTGTGCTGTTCACCTAATCAGACAAATTTCCCCCTCGGTTCTACACGAGAGCTTTTACCCTCGCCTGATAGTCAGGTGTGTTCCACCGTGTGAGGGAGACGGTGGGTATATTTATTTGGTTATCTTTGTGAGCATGACTGTCAGAAAGTGTGTGTTCTCACCAGCTCTTTTCTTTCGTGTGTGTGTGTGCGCGCGTGTGTGTGTAGGGGTGTGTGTGTATGTATGTGTGTGGGGTCTCACCAGTTCCTGCAGTCTTTTCTTACTCATTCCTTTCCTCTCTAGTTGTTTCTCAATGACTTTTGCATTCTGAGTATAACAGTCTGCCACCTCCCTCTGGAAGAAGCAGCCAATTACAACGTTCACATCACTTATTGTTTTTAATATTCCCTTTTAGAAAAAAAAGGAATCAAATCAATTACTAATCAACATTTATGTCACCAATTACTACAATATTCATTATAATGTTGATATGTATGAATTTGAATCTATCAGGTATTTCAAAGCAATCACAAGTGTATCACATCAGAGAACTGGTCACATCACAACAGGGAGGCAATCCCACTACATTTGAAGGACATGTGGAACTATGCAACTGCTTACACCGGGCAAGGGCACCCCAGGTGAAGCCACACCAGCAGGTTCCAGGTCCAGCCCACATGACCCCTGGTCTGCATATGACTGTACTTCATCTAGGCCAACACACCTTCCTAAACTCAAGCCCTTCACACCTCACTCCAGTGTGTGGAAGCAGGCCAGTGATCTGTGCAGGGTATAACGCACATCCTCAGCTAACTCAGGTAACTCCAAATACCCTGGTTAAAGAATTAACACTGTGTACTAACAACAGCCAAACACGCATTCTGGCTAGAACTCTAGAATAATCTACATTTTTATCATGAGCGAATCATTTTTTTCACTTTATCAGATGCCTAAATGACAGAAAAATACATATACCCTCTGACAGGAGGTGAGTGTAAAACAAGCAATGTAAACACAAAACTCCACCAAGAAACAAATATGTACAAGACAAGCCTTATAGGTGCAAAAAAACACAGAACCAAGGAGTGGAACTGATCGATCTTGAATCGCTAAATTGCAGCTGTACCTAGAACAGTTTTATTGTTTTAGGATGGTTTGCAGTTTTGGGGAGTTTTGTTTTGTATTTTTGTTGATAGAAATATATGACTAGGGTTACACAAGGCAGTGTGAACAGCAGGGATCTTACACGTGTTTCCTGAACTTCCAGGGAGTTCCGTAGGGATGCAAGAATTCCCTGAACACGGATGTGACTATTTTAATGAAAGAGGAATCATTTTGATCAATTTTTAAAATCTAAATGCAGTTAGCATAAGTTCCAGTGGGATGATAGGCGTGTTGAATTCTAACTTCTGCTCTTTGGATATCAATAGGTGAAATGGCTATGACTGTGTGAATTATTCTGTAATCTGGATTAGGATGAAGTGAATCAAGAGTTCCACTTTATTGAGGAAAGCACAGAGTATATATGTGTCCTATATCTACTATCTAAATCTACAGGATGATGGGGAAAAATGAGGAATGTTCCAAGGGTCTACGTAGACAGGAAAGAAGCAGGTTAGTAAAGATTAGATGCAGTCAGCATGACCCAGCCATGAGCTGCTTGCGTGTGTAGAGAGAGATGGGGAGAGCGAAAGAGAAAGGGAGGGGTAAAGTATGCAAGAAGAGGGAGCAGATGACCTCGGGTGAAGAGCTCTTGGTCAAGCAGTTACATTATGGCTGATAAGCAGAGACGGAGTCTATCAAAAATGACCTCAAATGGAGAAAATTTGGTGGCAGCATTGGGTGTCATTCTGATCTCACACAACACTGCTGGCAGTAGATCTATCTACTTCTTTCCTGTTTCCATCATGAGATGTGAAACTTCCAGTCAATAGTTAGGTAGGTGCATAGTTTCTGAGTTACCTTAGAAATGAAACATGGGTCCCTGATTTGAATGTTATTACCCGAAGCACACCATACCTCGATATTATCTCCTTGGCTAGGATTTTAACCACAGTGCGGGCGTCTTCCTTAGAACAAGGAAACACATCAGTTCACTTGGAAAACCTGTCTACAATCGCTAGCAAGTACTTTCAACTGACTGAAAGGGATATTCAGGAGCCGGTAAGGTATCATATTTGGCTTGTGTTTTACCTTGGTTGCTTCTGGCACAGGTTAAACAGCAATCTAGGAGGAGTTTTACAGTTATATGTGTTGCAGGTATACAAAACTGTTTTTAAATGTTAGCCGTCACCCCCTTTGTGCGATGTGAAATCCCATGAAAATGATGCACAAGAAATGGCAAAATACATTTAGGAACGGTGACATGCCCCTCCAGGTCACAGATTAGACCATTTTAATCAGGACTACAGCCCTAATCAACCCAGTGAGAGCAGTCCTGTTGTGTACCCTGAGTTTGTAAGAAACGCAGATTGATATTATTCGGCACAAAGCAATGAGAAAACATGGCGATCGCTTCACACATCAAGGATATAGTGTACGGGCATGAGGGAGCATTCACAGCTGACCAACGTGGGATCTCATCTGCTGAAGCATTGCCAGTGGCCGTGTCATACTCAGAGGTTGAGTCATGACCTTTGACCTTTAACGATAGCCAGCCGAGCTGGTAGTGTACATGCAGACAAAGGTGCAGACACTAGTCCTGGATTAGAAATGGTCTTGCCGTCCGAGGTGCGGAACCCCCTGGAGTGCCAAATCTTAACAAAGTTATGAGCAACCCCAAACGCATAATGGGAATCAGTGTAGATGGTGACAACCTGATCCCGGAGTAGATGGCAGACCCTGGTAAACGCCATCAGCTCAACTGCTTGAGCAGACCTATAAGGGAGAGAGTAAGCCTCCCAAATGAGGTTAGGCAGAGAGCAGACAATAACCACAGGGAAATTCAGAGTCAGACGGTTTAAAACATGGGCCATCTACAAAAATGTGATAAACGCCTATTTGTAATATCAGTCATGTTAGGAGGCATAACTCTACACAGTTTCTCACCCAGCATCATGAATAGAGCAGAAATATTCACGGGGTGGCTGGAGCCGTGCTCCGAAGTCTCAACCTACTGTAGAGGCGAGGTTAGTAGAGAGGGTAGGTGTGGCTTGTCGTCCAATCTTCCTCCAGAAGTCCCCCTCTCACTTTCCTGCTTCAGCTCAGATGTGTGTGTGGCCTTCGAAACAGAAACATCTGCCTGAGCAGTGGCCTGTCTTATCAGTGCACGCTTCACAAGTGGAGGAGGATCCTTTCAGCTGTGTGGCAGCAAAAACAGCTATTTCAGTCCCAGGAGTCTTATTGAGTTTTACACCATGTGCCTTGTCCCACACCGGCTTGGCCTTATTCCAGGTCTGCCAAGAATTCTTCATATATTTTAAGTCCCAGCTAGGGTCCCCATATCCCTCATAAATAAACATAGCACTAAGCACTATAAACTCCTGTTGAAAAGAAATCTGAATACTTCTTGTATTTGCATGTATAGTGTTGTATTTGCATGTATAGTGTTCACTGTTTATAAAAAACAATATGGTGATGTAAAAGTATACTGTAAATTTCATTATTATTTCACTCTTGGCTAAATAATAAACCCAACCAACTAGACTGAAATTACACAGACATGGGGAGCAGTTGTTTTTGTAGTCAGGATAAATCAATTCTAAAGGAGTTCCTTCTAAAAGAAGCTGCTGACCTGCTCCCTGCGCTCTTCCACATTCTTAGAAGTGTCCCAGCCTTTGCGTGTGTTGAACTTGGACACCTAACTAGTAAATAAAGGTTTAGCAATTTTACAAAGAACCGTAATGAAAATCAAGCTGCACTGATGGAAGAAATAATGTTAGCTAGCTACAGCACCCTTATCGATGGTTTAGCTCGCTGGTCGCCAACCAGTCTATCTATCAAGTCGATCTCACATGTCTAATTTGCTCATAATTGAGAATATGATATTATGTTTATCGATGAAAAGGTTGGTGACCACTGGATTAGGCAGTCAATTAACAAAAGTGTTATCCCAACTAGCTAGCTAGGTTAGCTAAGGTTAGCTAGCTAGGTTAGCTAAGGTTAGCCAGATGGTTTAGCCCGCTAGCATTGCTGTATCGCTAACATAACCTACACACAGCTCGTTCAAGCCTTTGAAAAACCTCCCTAAAAATGTTCAAATATCCACTTACAACTACTTTCAAATTTTACAAAGAGCTAACCAGCTAACAGCTAGAATTCTGCAGATTGCTACTTTGTGTACTTACGTTTGTGCCGCTGTTTGTGTGTTGTGTACGGTTCAATCATAGCAAAGACCGTTTCTGCTTGGATAAAAGTGCCTTTGGCTCCCCACTGCAGTATGTCCTACCAGTCCCGCGCAAAATCTAATGTCTCCTGTCGGTAATCCAAGTTATGGATGTGACACCGTTTTCGTATTATGTTAAATGTTTAATACTGTTCACTGCTATATTTGTATGTGAGTGGCACTTGTGTTGTCCGTGTTTAATGTTAATAAATGTTTCACAAGCACAAGGGAGTCTGTGCGTCCTGCCCCGCGCCCTGCGGCACTCGGGCCAGCAGCAACGTTACACGAAATAATGTTGGTGATTGCTGACTTAAGCTCTACTCAGTACGTTCAAGAAGAACTATCTTCTAATGTTTATTTTGTTTTTTAAATAGCATGACATTCAACTGTAGAGGCAAAAAGTGTGGAAATACTTTAACAATGACAAAGATGAAGTACTTTAACGTTTAGTATTTATGAGGAGTTGTGAATGCTGAGATGTCCACCACTAAGTTTAATAAAATGGATTTTACAAAATACAAAAAAACAAAAACGTTCTTGTACTGAATAAAAGTGGAGGTCTTCTTTGACGTTTGCAGTGTTCTCTCTCTCTCTCTCTCTCTCTCTCTCTCTCTCTCTCTCTCTCTCTCTCTCTCTCTCTCTCTCTCTCTCTCTATATATATATATATATATATATATATATATATATATATATATATATATATATGAATCATTTTTACTGGTGTGTAAATGCATAATTGAAGCAATGACTTTGTATTTCATCAAGTGTCATGTGACACAAAACTCTGCTGATTGTTTAAACAAATCAGAAGCCTCTGAGTCATAAACAAATGCCTAGTGCCAGAAGCATTTTATAGTCCCATATGCGCAAGCTGAACAATATTCATAATTTGCTGTTGTTTTAGTCCTGTTTGGCCATAATTTTTGCCTTGTTAATATGGCCATGTGCCTGAAAATCCTTTGTCATGGAGAATAATGCATGGTGTTGTAGGATAATGTATGTCTTGGACTGTTTCTCAATGAGGCAATAAATGAACAAAATATGGAAATATTAGTTTTAGCTCTCAGCATTTCTTGTGTTTAAAGGGTCTTAGGCTAGTGATATGTGCATTAATTTTTCTGTGATGTTCTTCTTCTATCCTTCTATGCTACTCTGTTGTCTTTCAGTAACAGTTCCAAAAATTCTGCCTTTGCTTTAGTTCTGCTTTATTAATATATTTGCTTGTGAGAGAATTAGACCAGGGACAAGCATGATATCTCAAACATTTCCTGAGATGTCAATGTTACTCTTCATGAATCTTCATAAATCAAAAACACACTGAGGAACTCTGGCCACATTTCATTTGAGCATACCCATGCACTGTGTAATCTTCAATATGCAATAGTAGACTAATTAAATAAGTTGTACATTTTTCAGGGTTATTAGCATGGAACATATACTTTCAAAGCATCGGCACAGTGGAGGCACTGAGATAGTGAGTGTTGCAAGTGTGTCGTGCCCAGCAGGGTGGCTGGAGTTTTCCTGCATGTCACTGTCACTGCAGAGTGGTCAGCCACCCAAAATATCTTGGCAACTGCAGTCGTTTGGTCAGAAGCAAACCACTGATAAAGGGCTAGAAAATGTGTAGAAATGTGAATGGTGGCAGAATGGACCATGGACTCTAACTATGCAACCACAAGGTGCCTCTTGTAACGCTTGGAGTTAGTCCTATTTAAATTATGCTCCAACCCAGATTAGCAAAGAGCTTTGGCACTGGTAGAGAGAAGCCTCTGAAGCATGTGGAGGAGACGCGAGTCAGACTCAACTCAGTTATGCAATAATCTTGCCGGTTTATTCACTACGTGACAGCGGCTTGCTCTTGGAATCCTGTTGACAGTGCATACATGAAATGTAGAAATGTCCAAAGCTCATAAACACATTAACAGAGAAATGAAATTAAGGACAAAAGAATCGCTGGGTCCAGTAAGGTCCGTCATGTACAGTACAAAAAAAAGTCTTCTCCTGTGTGGCATTCATGCACATGCATTTTCCGTAAAACACAACTTAAAGGGACAGCAGACAAATTACTGCCCATTACACTCTGCACAACAGTAGGTATTTAGAATATAGTGCTGTGAGAGTGTATACACAGCAGTAAATTGCTTCTATTTCTATTTCTATGTGTATCAGAGGGTTTCTTCTAAAACCACTAGGAATGTTCAAAAGACCTCTGCGTCATACAGAGAACTGGCACAGCCAATAGGAAGGAAGCTTTCATACCGGGGGTGGAGAGAGCGGCGGAAAGTTCATTAATATTCATAAAGCTGTTAACACAATAGGAGCGGGTACTGGCGCAGTCAATCACACGCTACTGTGTAAGTGATTTGTAGCTAGCTAGTGTTTGTCCACACTCCAATTATAATCAGTCGTTAGGCTTACTGACCTTTAGAATTCACATCAAAAGACGAGAGGTGTCAGTAGATTTGGAAAAGAGGAAAGGTGGCTGCACAAAGCTGCCACCAATAAGACCAAACCACAGTGCTCAGAAAGCAAACAACGTTCAGGTACGTGTATACACATTTTATTTAAACGCTGAAATGAAGGAGCATGTGTTTTTGAATCTTTAAATTGTATGGTATACCTTAAAAATGTTTGTACTGGTGCCTCTAGAATGAAACAAATAGAAATACATTTTTAGTACATTTTAATAAAAAGTTGTTTGGCTATGATGGAAGGTTGTGTATGATTATGTGTGCTTGTGTGTCAGTATGTAAATTCTTGTGTGAAAAATACCTTGTATACTTTGTTTAGGCTCTTGATGTGGGTGTGCACAGTCCAGAAACTAGAGACAGCACACATTTTGCTCCACTTGTTCTACCTCCAATCAATGGTAGCCATCCACTACCATTTCACGTGTGATGTTTACAGCGTGTACTGTTTCTGATACACGTTGGCTTGATTTTCATGTGGTTGAATGAGCAGATAAATTGATTAAAATCTAAACGAAAAAACCTTGAGCCGTGCAAGGTTTAGCAGGTTTAGCAAGTTGATATTTATGTAGAGATGGTACTTGTGGCATAATTATGATTTAATAAAGGGGCTGTGAAGTCACACAAGTTATCACATTAATCACGCCTTTCACCATTCCCATAGTACTCATTTGCTTCGTTGCTGCTTATTGTAATTGGCTGAGGTCTGTTCCCCAAAAACTAAAAGGCTTATCGATCTTTAGAATTCACATCAAAAGACAAGAGGCGCCAGTAGATATGGAAAAGAGGAAAAGGGGCTGCACAAAGCTGCCACCAATAAGACCAAACCACAGTGCTCAGAAAGCAAACAACGTTCAGGTACGTGTATACACATTTTATTTAAATGCTGAAATGAAGGCGCATGTGTTTTTGAATCTTTAAATTATATGGGATACCTTAAAAATATTTGTACTGCTGCCTCAAGAAAGAAACAAATAGAAATACATTTTTAGTACATTTTAATAAAAAGTTGTTTGGCTATGATGGAAGGTTGTGTATGGTTATGTGTGCTTGTGTGTCAGTATGTAGATTCTTGTGTGAAAAATACCTTGTATACTTTGTTTAGGCTCTTGATGTGGGTGTGCACAGTCCAGAAACTAGAGACAGCACACATTTTGCTCCACTTGTTCTACCTCCAATCAATGGTAGCCATCCACTACCATTTCAGAGAAAAAAAGGTAAAGAACTATAAAGTCTATACATTCTAGAGAAAATTACATGGCAATTAATTCCTGTTGGTTTTTAACACAGGGTTTCATATGAAGAGTCGTAATATATTTTTAAACTGAGCCTTCTCATCTGAACATAGCTCAATTTCAAATCAGCTGTTGCCATCTGTTAATTAATAGAACTGGATGATTCTTTAGTATAACTCTGCCCCGTAAATTTAGGTTCATATGAGCAGCTGCAGAAGACTGGTCTGGATGGATGTCATGACAGTGAAGCTTCCAAAGAGCAGCTGGAGATGGAGAGATATAATCTTGAAGCTGAGTATAAGGAACACCAAGCGCTTCTGCAGAGCCTCCTGTCAGAAAGGGATGAACTCTGGCAGTTGAACAGCGAGCAGCAGATGATAATAGCTGACTGGTTGGAGAGGGAAAACGTGCCAATGCCTGTGTGTACATGGCGGAGTCGCCATGGCTACCAGGACCAGCTAAAAATTCTAGAGGACCTAAAGTTGCAGTGGCAGTGCAAATCACAGCTCTACCAGCAGCAAGTTGAAGAACTCCGGCCCCGGTGCCAGGAGAAGAAGAAGCAGTGGGACTGTGAATATCAAGCCTTCATCATGATGATGCAAGAAGTAGTCGTTGCGGCTGTCGCCCGGCGGCTGGGAAAGCGGGCAGCTCTTGTTGAGGTGAAACGGCTCCTTGCAGCTGAGCAGAAGACGGAGACTAAGCTCACTGCTGCAAAAATACGGAACCTTGCGCTGCAGATGAGGGTACAAAGCCGGGAAGAAGCTATTGGAGAACTGGAGGAGAGGACAAAGGCTGAAAAACTGAAATTTGAAAATGAGAATTATAAGACTATGATCTTGGAGTATGAAGAGGAGGTTATTCGAATAAAGAAAGGAATGACCAGCACTAGAGAGGTATGACGTCCTATTAAACTCAGTAGATTAAGACTAATGTGGGTGCAAGTTCTGTTGATTTTTTAGATAGCCATGGAACTGTCAAGTAGACTTGAAAACATAACAAGACCCATCCCATAAATCCCACCACAAAACTTGGAAATTTCGAGCCCACATTTAAAACTGAAAATGCAGTAAATTTATTGCCACGGAGTAGGATGGGAAGATGTATTGTACAGTAGAGTCCTGAAGGCATAGAAAATAATCTCAGTATTGTGTACCTCCACTCTCAGTTCCAGTCACATCTCAAAGAAACGATCAACTTTGTGGAGCTGGAGATCCAGGCCAAACTAGCCAATCTGGCCAAGATAAAGGCAATGATCGGCAACAAGCGGAAAGCTCTGGCAGGGGTAATGATAACTAAAGACAAGCTGCGTGCAGACAATCTGCGCCTGTGCCAGCGCTGCAGCCTGCTGAGAAACAAGAAGCTGCTCCAGGATTTTGAGAAGGTGAAGGATGCATGCGAGGACCTGCAGAGCCAACTAGACATTCTCAAGAGGCAGCATGAAAAGCTCTCTGTCAAGTGTAGCACAGTAAAGAGCAAGCTGAAGCAGAGCAGGCCACTGCAGCATTGTGTATAACACAGTTGAACACACACGTGTACACGTATATACACATACATGCTGTATGCTCTTTGTGCAGAACTAAAATAAAAACAGTACACTGTTATATTTGAAAATAGTGCTGTGCCTTTTATATTTGAAAGTTGACAAAATATCTGATATATGTGTGTTTGTGTGTGTCTGTCTGTTTGTGTATATGTTACTTTCCAGGGAATAAAATTGTCTGTACATGTTTAAAAAATGTAAGTATAAGAAGTCAGTATAACTTTGGGAAGGAAGACTATGTTCCAAACACAAGTCACTCGTTGTCTTCCAGTGAATCAAATAAACACATCAGTATAATGGATTGTAATTGACATGGTTTGCCAGAATTGTACGTTTAGTATTCATGTTTGAAGAATTACATAACTTTTGCTGTCTTAGCCTTCATCTTTATTCAAGGCTTTATGACTTATCTTGGGATATGCATCAAACCTTACCAATGTACTGCTAGTCAGATTCTCTCCACCTAGTTCCACAGTTAAATTGTGCCATATTCTGACATCGTTGTGCGATTCAACTTTCATTATTAGGTTTTACACGTGTGATGTTTACAGCGTGTACTGTTTCTGATACACGTTGGCTTGATTTTCATGTGGTTGAATGAGCAGATAAATTGATTAAAATCTAAACGAAAAAACCTTGAGCCGTGCAAGGTTTAGCAGGTTTAGCAAGTTGATATTTATGTAGAGATGGTACTTGTGGCATAATTATGATTTAATAAAGGGGCTGTGAAGTCACACAAGTTATCACATTAATCACGCCTTTCACCATTCCCATAGTACTCATTTGCTTCGTTGCTGCTTATTGTAATTGGCTGAGGTCTGTTCCCCAAAAACTAAAAGGCTTATCGATCTTTAGAATTCACATCAAAAGACAAGAGGCGCCAGTAGATATGGAAAAGAGGAAAAGGGGCTGCACAAAGCTGCCACCAATAAGACCAAACCACAGTGCTCAGAAAGCAAACAACGTTCAGGTACGTGTATACACATTTTATTTAAATGCTGAAATGAAGGCGCATGTGTTTTTGAATCTTTAAATTATATGGGATACCTTAAAAATATTTGTACTGCTGCCTCAAGAAAGAAACAAATAGAAATACATTTTTAGTACATTTTAATAAAAAGTTGTTTGGCTATGATGGAAGGTTGTGTATGGTTATGTGTGCTTGTGTGTCAGTATGTAGATTCTTGTGTGAAAAATACCTTGTATACTTTGTTTAGGCTCTTGATGTGGGTGTGCACAGTCCAGAAACTAGAGACAGCACACATTTTGCTCCACTTGTTCTACCTCCAATCAATGGTAGCCATCCACTACCATTTCAGAGAAAAAAAGGTAAAGAACTATAAAGTCTATACATTCTAGAGAAAATTACATGGCAATTAATTCCTGTTGGTTTTTAACACAGGGTTTCATATGAAGAGTCGTAATATATTTTTAAACTGAGCCTTCTCATCTGAACATAGCTCAATTTCAAATCAGCTGTTGCCATCTGTTAATTAATAGAACTGGATGATTCTTTAGTATAACTCTGCCCCGTAAATTTAGGTTCATATGAGCAGCTGCAGAAGACTGGTCTGGATGGATGTCATGACAGTGAAGCTTCCAAAGAGCAGCTGGAGATGGAGAGATATAATCTTGAAGCTGAGTATAAGGAACACCAAGCGCTTCTGCAGAGCCTCCTGTCAAAAAGGGATGAACTCTGGCAGTTGAACAGCGAGCAGCAGATGATAATAGCTGACTGGTTGGAGAGGGAAAACGTGCCAATGCCTGTGTGTACATGGCGGAGTCGCCATGGCTACCAGGACCAGCTAAAAATTCTAGAGGACCTAAAGTTGCAGTGGCAGTGCAAATCACAGCTCTACCAGCAGCAAGTTGAAGAACTCCGGCCCCGGTGCCAGGAGAAGAAGAAGCAGTGGGACTGTGAATATCAAGCCTTCATCATGATGATGCAAGAAGTAGTCGTTGCGGCTGTCGCCCGGCGGCTGGGAAAGCGGGCAGCTCTTGTTGAGGTGAAACGGCTCCTTGCAGCTGAGCAGAAGACGGAGACTAAGCTCACTGCTGCAAAAATACGGAACCTTGCGCTGCAGATGAGGGTACAAAGCCGGGAAGAAGCTATTGGAGAACTGGAGGAGAGGACAAAGGCTGAAAAACTGAAATTTGAAAATGAGAATTATAAGACTATGATCTTGGAGTATGAAGAGGAGGTTATTCGAATAAAGAAAGGAATGACCAGCACTAGAGAGGTATGACGTCCTATTAAACTCAGTAGATTAAGACTAATGTGGGTGCAAGTTCTGTTGATTTTTTAGATAGCCATGGAACTGTCAAGTAGACTTGAAAACATAACAAGACCCATCCCATAAATCCCACCACAAAACTTGGAAATTTCGAGCCCACATTTAAAACTGAAAATGCAGTAAATTTATTGCCACGGAGTAGGATGGGAAGATGTATTGTACAGTAGAGTCCTGAAGGCATAGAAAATAATCTCAGTATTGTGTACCTCCACTCTCAGTTCCAGTCACATCTCAAAGAAACGATCAACTTTGTGGAGCTGGAGATCCAGGCCAAACTAGCCAATCTGGCCAAGATAAAGGCAATGATCGGCAACAAGCGGAAAGCTCTGGCAGGGGTAATGATAACTAAAGACAAGCTGCGTGCAGACAATCTGCGCCTGTGCCAGCGCTGCAGCCTGCTGAGAAACAAGAAGCTGCTCCAGGATTTTGAGAAGGTGAAGGATGCATGCGAGGACCTGCAGAGCCAACTAGACATTCTCAAGAGGCAGCATGAAAAGCTCTCTGTCAAGTGTAGCACAGTAAAGAGCAAGCTGAAGCAGAGCAGGCCACTGCAGCATTGTGTATAACACAGTTGAACACACACGTGTACACGTATATACACATACATGCTGTATGCTCTTTGTGCAGAACTAAAATAAAAACAGTACACTGTTATATTTGAAAATAGTGCTGTGCCTTTTATATTTGAAAGTTGACAAAATATCTGATATATGTGTGTTTGTGTGTGTCTGTCTGTTTGTGTATATGTTACTTTCCAGGGAATAAAATTGTCTGTACATGTTTAAAAAATGTAAGTATAAGAAGTCAGTATAACTTTGGGAAGGAAGACTATGTTCCAAACACAAGTCACTCGTTGTCTTCCAGTGAATCAAATAAACACATCAGTATAATGGATTGTAATTGACATGGTTTGCCAGAATTGTACGTTTAGTATTCATGTTTGAAGAATTACATAACTTTTGCTGTCTTAGCCTTCATCTTTATTCAAGGCTTTATGACTTATCTTGGGATATGCATCAAACCTTACCAATGTACTGCTAGTCAGATTCTCTCCACCTAGTTCCACAGTTAAATTGTGCCAGATTCTGACATCGTTGTGCGATTCAACACAGCTGGCATGTACACTATTATAGCTGTAATTAAGGGAGCCACGCTAAAGACCACAAATTACTGAAGAAAAGATATCTGACATTTAAGGAGAGAGACTCAGAGCTGAGTCCTACTGAGAGAGCAGCTCCGTGACTTCTTCATCCAAAAGTTCAGTAGACAGGCGAATCCCAAAGTTACAATCATCTGTTATGCTAATTTTTGCTGATATGACTTCAAAACCATCCCCACTCTAACCAATTTCTTTGGGTTTGCCAGTAACACTAGTTGACCATAGCATAAAGATAATGTTTTGTTCTGTCCTATTTGTTGATATTTCAAACTGAATAGTAAGAAAAGGCAATACACAGTGACCAATAAGCAATAAAAAGTTAATGAAAAGCTACAGACACACTGTTAAATGGGCTGACGCACATATTTATCACCAGAGACATAGAGCCCTAAACACTTGCCCAAGTCATTGTTTTGACTTATCTGGGTCCTAATCAGATGATTCATACTATAGCTAAGCAATTTGACCCAGGAGTACATTTCACTGCGCATCATTTTTAAAACCATGACAAAAACAATACAGTTTTCCATCTATGTCACCAGCCCAGCACACAGCCAGTCTCATCGATGGAGCTTTCATAACTTAGAAAGGACCAGCTCAATAAGCCCTTGGTGCTAGATGCTATACACAAATGGTGCACTGTCTGAAGTGGACCTAGAGTAGGAACTGAAAAGTAATTAACTAGTAATAGTAAAAGCATGGACTGAGAGATTTATTGAGTCCATTCTCTCTCTCGTTCCATCTCTCTCTATCTCTCTCTCTCTGAGGCATTTTCATTATTTATCACCTAGCTAGCAAATCTGCAGAGACATCTGAAGGCCTCTGAGTTCAGCTTGATATGTTGAATGTTTAATAATGTTCACTGTTATAGTTGTATGTGATTGCCACTTGTGTTTTCCATGCTTAATGTTAATAAATGTTTCACAAAGTCAAGGTAGTCTGTGTGTCCTGGCCCATGCCTTACGGTGCTCAGGCCAGCAGCAACATTACAGAATGACCAACCACCACAGGACTCTTACTCCCTCGGCAAATGACGGACTTCCTAGCAGGAGTTGCGTGAGTTAATGTCAAAATGTAACATTCGTAACCATTTTTGTCTACCTTGTGTTAACGTTAAAAATTGTTAAGTGTTAAGTGTCTCTATGTTCACTGTTTGTGTTACACGGGAGTGCCACTATAGTCTTTACATTTTATGTAAATAAATGTTTGTCCACGTCGAGAGAGTCTACGCTCTGCTCTACGCCCTTCGGCACTCGGACCAACGTGGTACAGTATGACCAACCACCACAGGATGCCAGGTCCTTCAGCTAAAGACAGACTTCCTAGCGGGAGATGCGTAGGCACCCCCGCCCTGCTGCCTGGATCCCAGCAGATTGGGGAGAGGACCATGACTGGTGTCTATGTCCACCCCGGAAGTGGAGGGGTACACCCCCAAGAATTTCTTGGGGGGGGCCTTGAGCCTGGGCCGAGGAAGACCGAAATGCACCACAACCAGAAAGAGGGCAGTTGGGTGGACCCATCGGGATCTCCAGTGGGCAGAGCTGAAGCCCATGTCCCTTCCCTTCAGTGGACTCACCAGCGAGACTGGAGGGGTCTGCTCAAAGCCCAGGAGGCAAACCGTCGCTGGGATGCTCCTAGAGTGGCAGGCGAGTGGAGGACCGTTGGGGCAGGTAGCATGTCTGGAACCGGGGTGGACGTGCACCCCCACATGTCCATTGAGGCCCCGGACACGTACAAGGTGCCTGCGCAGACAGCGGGCACCATGTCACAGCGCCTTATATGTTTGTGTGTGGGCGCTATTGTTTGTTTGTGTTTACAACTTTTCTACATCTACAGGCATAACATTGTTGGGGGCATACCGGACTGCCCTGAGAGAGACAGAGAAGTTGCCTTTCTCCCAGGCGGCTGCTTGTGTGTACATTTACACGGCGTCCTGAGACTCGCATTCACTGGAAGGATGCGTCGGGAACCGCGCCCCTTGGGAGGGGGTTCTCTAACAGAACGTTCGCCTCTCGCAAGTCACATGGTTTGGCCCGCCACGTGCAGCGAGTGGATCTTTGTTTGTATCCACGCCTGCACACACCTGCACCTTGTTTGTCTTTGTGTATTTAAACCTGCATCAGTGTGTGCAGTGTTGTTGGTCATCGTTGATGCAGCATGTTGTTCGTGAGTTAATATCTAAATGTAACATTCGTAACCGTGTTTGTCTAGCTTGTGTTAATGTTAAAAATTGTTAGTGTTAAGTGTCTCTATGTTCACTGTTTGTGTTATATGGGAATGCCACTATAGTCTTTATGTTCTATGTAAATAAATGTTTGTCCACGTCGAGAGTCTGTGCATCCTGCACCACACCCTTCGGCACTCGCGTTACACTGAGAGGACACAGAATCTCTATACTCCCTTATGTTTTATGTTATTAATATGTCTAATTCAATGTTAAAAACCTCTATTCCCTATAATCACTCTTTTTATTACCTCAGTATATACATAGGTTGTGTATATACACAATACGAACACAGTATATATACGTATATACACAAACACAAGGTATATATACACAATTACAAATGAGAAAAACATGTGAGAACAATGAAGTAAGGCAGAGAATACCAGACAAGGGGCGACAGAACGACAAGGGGCGACAAGGTCATAGGGACTATAAGGCACAGAGCTCATTGGGGGCAGGTGGAGATTATCTAACTGTTACCAGTGGTCATTCTCTGTGGCCAGTCCAGGGCCCCTCCAGAACCATTTCGCACCCACCATGGCCCTTTCGGCGGCATGCAATCTCATCTGCACCCTCTCCAGTGTTCCCGGACCCACGGTTCACCCAGAACACAGAATCTGCCAACATTCCGGTCCCAGGTGATCTCTGTGACCTCTCCGGGAAGGAGGCGAGACTATGGGATAGAGGGTCAGGTTGTTTCGCATGTTAAGGAGCCATGTGCAGTTGCGCATGCATGTCAAGTAGTCATGTGTTTCATGTTGTTAGACTGTTTTTTTTTTTATCTTTTTAATCATGATCAGGATTCCATGCAAAAATTCAGACATTCAACAGAATGTCAATTTTATTGTCTTCATATTGTTTTTCCACATTTAAAAAATATATATCCCATTATATATATATATATATATTGTTAAAAGTGGATGTTCATTCAACAATAAGATTAATAATAATAATAATAATAATAATAATAATAATAATAATGCTGACTTAATTGAATGTTAATTGAATTAATTTAACGAGTCATTTATACACAGGAAACTGAACTCTGAATAGTACTTGTTTATTGTTCCTCAAATAAATAATATCAAAATAAGTGCATTTTTCGTAAGAATGTGTCTAATTACCAACAAGTTATTCACTTTAATAAAGTGGTTTAAAATCGGTGCCCATTCACTTTGTGAAGTACAAAGCAGAATAAGTCAGTGCTCATTCACTTTGTGACGTATAATATAATATTGAAGTGCTCATTCACAACACATAGAATGAATAATGAAAATTGGAATAAATATAAAACTATGTACTATTTACAAAGGGGTGAGTGGGGTGGTCAGCAGATCACTGACCCTGTCCAGCATCTCCTCAGTCTTCCCCGCTGCTGCCATGAAGAAGTGCACCCCACGAAACCTGCTGTGGCCAAACTGTTTGGTCTTGGCTTTGCAGGCCTGGTGTTCGTGCCTGCGCCGCTTCGGGGGGGACGGCCTGTCCATGGGCAGTGGCAGCAGAGGCCTCTGCCTTTTTCTTCCAACACCACGCTCTGGAGTACTTCGGGCCCGGCCAGTGCGGCAGGGGCGATGGTGGCAGAAGCCGCATCTCCTTCCGGACCAGAGCTCCTCGGGGTATCACCAGGAGGAAGAGGAGGCTGGCCTCGGACACGCTGAGAAGCCTGCCCAGACACATCCTGCTGGATGTTAAGGTCAAAAGCAGGGTGCTCGTGAGTCAGACGCTCTGGGAGCTTACTCAGCGCGGGAGGGCGAGGTTTCAGGGCCAACATGGGAGTGTTGGACTGGCCAACGCTCAGGCGCAGAACATCCTGTTCCTGCTTTTTGTTCCTGGCATTGTACCCGTAACGAAAAATGCAGCCCAGCCTATTAGTGCTCAGCCTTTATAGTCCACAGTGCTAATAAGGTCAATATAAAACCCGGTAAACTCAGCAGTGGGCCAGTGTCTGCTGATTCAACTCAAAAAGTTGAATACGGGTCTGGGCCATGAGGCCGGGGCTGCTGAGGACTACGTCCTAGATGACACTGTAGTCCCTCCTCATGACAACAACCCACCTGTTCACCCTGACCCCGACGATGGTCTGACTGGCCAGGTGAAGTGGACAAAGCGCCAGGCACACGGCCTGGACAAAGTGGCTGACGCTGGGCCACTGAGCAGTCCAATTCTGTCCAAAAGGTAACGAGAGGAAGAGACATCGTGCGCAGGCAGGTCTGTGGAGACAAAATACGACATGCGCACGCATAAATCTTTGACAGGCTACTTAGTTGAATCCCTAGTCGATACCCAAACTGTAGAAAGAAGAACACACACATCAGTGCCACATATAGAATCGTACCGACACGGTCGCGGTTTGCTTAGTGAACACTTACAATGAACGCGGTACACCGCTGCACGTCTGCAATACATACAATACAGACAAAACAGCAATACGGTCGATCTCGAGTTGTGAAGCACCACTTCGGACACGCATGCAAGCTAACTGGGTGTGTTTAATCAGCCATTTTAATGTCATCTAGCCAGACAGTCAGACACTCTGTATTTTACACATAAATGACCGAGACGAGCGACCGATTTAGCGAGCTAGCTCGGTCGGTCGGTTGTGCCTGCTAATTTCGCCCATTAAATCTCACTTTTACATTCTTGACGTACGTAGACGGGGAATAAAAGCCAGGTAAAGAACCAGACCGTAAAACCTACCGAAAACGGATCGAAGGGCTAAACTTCAAACAACAGGAGAAACCGGCTGTGCTGATCTCCACTGTAATCCGGAGACAGTCAGCTGGTGTTCGGCACCTTTTCCAGTCGCGCTAGTTTACTAGCTAGTTGGCTAACGTACGACAGCTTTCTTTCAGAGTAATCTAACAAAGCGGATGTGTTCAGATTCCACTCATACTGAATAAAATGTACTAAAGGTCATAAAGACGGTGAACTATCATGGCGTTGTTCAAGCATAACCCACTAATGTTAGTATTCAAGAAAGCTACTGAAAACACATCTGCTAATGTTGATTTCTAGCTAACGCTAGTTTAGCTGCACTGTAGCTACAGTACAGTACAGCATTGACCTGTTCCAGCCTCTCCATCTGTATTTCTCTCCAGTGTCTTGGCTGTTTTGTTTTGTTTTGTTTTTTGATGATTTTTGCCCTGGTTTTCTCTCTGAACTGTGAACTCTCTTCTTCTTTGTGTACTGTGAGGACGAGCGTCAGGTGCTGTGCTGATCTCCACTGTCATCCGACTCCAAACACACCTGTACCTGCGTCTCCTCATTAGAGGCGCAGACCTGAATGAACTCCAACGTCCACGAACCCTCCACCTTTACTGTTGATGGTTTATATGAAATTCACGAAGAGCTGTTTGTCCAGAAAATATTAATGTGTCTGCTGAATATAAGAATACACAATATATAAAAATATTTGGATGTATTACTCATTGCATTGTTAAGTTTAAAATCTTGTACACTCGATGAGAATCTGGAATGCCATAAATTCCACTATAACAAATGTAAAGGGGACACATCCGGTTTTAATTGGACCAAAATGCCGAAGAAAAAAATAAAAAAGGAAACATTTAAAATTTATAAAGTGGCTGCAAAATAAGAAAGTACTACAAAGAGATTAAATGCGATCTTTGTCATCATAAAATGAAACTACACAACAGCGACTGCTGGGACTGATGTGAATGGTAGACTAACGAGCTTACTTAGACGTTTTAGTGTAACTTTAATATACAACGTACAGGTGGGAGCAGCTAACACGCAGGCTTATATGTCTTACTTTATACAACAAGTGTGGACTGAGTGGCCATTTGAACTGTAATCAAACAGATTTTTGTTCAGCACATCTAGATACTTTCTGCAGTGTGGAAATATTTTAATGGTGCAACCGCAAACATCCATGTGTAACGAGCAGGTTAATTGGTTTTATTCAAATCAAGTAAATTGTTTGATTAAAAGAAGCAAAATAACCAGAGCAGTTCACATGACCAAATTAATTTAATTAACAAATAAACTTTACAATTTTACTGAGTACATTCAATATCTTACTAAGTGTTAAATCCATTTATTCAGTTATTTAATCAATTTAGCACCATTATGTCCCTTCAGGTTTTCTCAAGTTTCTTGTCAAAGTTGTCTAAGAAAGTGAGAGAGGCTTGTGTGGTGGCGATGGAAGAACTCAGAAGAAGGAAAGGAGGATGCAGACAGTTCACTGTCATAGATGAGAGTAACTTCAGGCATAGAAGAAATGCAGGTGCATCTTTTATGTGGGTATAGAATTTTGTATAGTCTTAATAATGTATAATGGACATACAAGTCTTCATGCTTCATACCTTTAATTCTTTCATCTTGTTAATAGTTCTTAATTAATGTATTAATGCTTTACTTTTTATGTTACACAGTATGGAAGAGGGTGGATGGCTGGGGTGTTGTGAAGGAGGCAGTGGGTCTCTGGGATGCTGGGTGAAAATACTGTCCACACTAAACAAAGAGAGCCAGTTCTTCACCTAGTTCAGAGAAGGTCCAGAAGGGAACTAGTGCCACTTATCATTTGGCATGTAAGGAGGGGATCCACAATCCTCAGTGGTGAGTGGCGTGTCTACCGGCAGGCTCTGTCTCAGCTTGGCTACAGACATTACACAGTTAACCACAGTATATCATACATGGATGCTCCTACAGGGGCTCACACCCAGCATATAGAGAGGGCCTGGAGAACATACAAGGAAACTGTTTGGAGGTTTAAAAGCAACTGGACAGAGGAGCTGTTAAAGGATCACTGGACAGTAATAGAATGGTATGAATGGTTAGCAAAAAAACACACCATAATGGCCCTCTAGGAAGATTTATTCATGATCTTGGCAAGAAGTCCTGCTATGCATATTTATTAACAAGCACATTAGTCTGAAGACATTAAGTCTTTTTTAATGTGTGTATTTTACTGTTTATGTGAGACAATCAAATAAAGCTGAAATACAATTTCAAATGTGTTATAAATATATTAATGTATAGTCATTCTGAATTGTCATGTAATTCAGGGTTCTTCATTAGTGTCACATTAGTGAAATTCAAGGTGAAGTAGAGCAAATAGTGATGATTAAACAGTTATTAACCTCTGTTCCTAGTACTATACAGAACAAAATACTGTTGCTCCTTTCTTGTCTTTTTGGTAAATTTTGGTCAGATCCTTTAGATGGTGTTATTATCTCTGTCATTTTATGGAGGCAGGGAAATAATAAAATGTGTTACAGCCAGTACTTCATACTTACAATAGTAATGTTTACCAACCTTTGTAAATGTCTATATATTGAGATGTTTTGCAACTTTAGATAAGGGGCTCCAACATGTTTTATTAATTATTACCAAGTCATTTATACATTTCTTAACAGACAACTTAAAATGATAAGTTTACTTGAAAGTGTGTTGTTTATAAATGGCCTACAGACATTTATAGATATTCGTGTATATTGAATAGTTTTCACTTTAGCGGCTGTAAAATGCTACAGATAATTTTTATATGACAAGTAATTTAGAAACTATAGCTGCTGTTTGTTACTGTTTAACAAATAATTTGTATGGCTACACTTTTTAATTATTTTAACAGGTTCACAAAGACTATTAGGAGCCAGGATTAGTAAAGCTGTAATTTTAATAATATATTAACTAATGGTGCATATCCTCTGAATTCCTGAATTGGTCACCATTAATTCTGAAATTGTAACATACATATTTACATTAACATTTAAGGTGTTTAGCAGACTCTCTTATCCAGAGTGACTTTGTTGTGCATAACACAATAGCATTTCATAAATGCAATTAAAACATTTTAATAAGTGCAAAACTAATGTTCAGGTAAATGCATCTTCAGTCGGCGTATGAACAATGAGGGACTCTAGTGTTTAGACAACCAGAGGATTGAAGTTTCCAGTTGAACTAATCTTTAATCCTGAGTAATTGTAATTTGTACAGATTTCTAGTGTTTGTGTTCATAATGTGAAACTTGTGTGGTGTGTTTGCCTGAGATCTGGCTCTTTTTGGAAAATGATGGTTTTGGTCTTTTTCAGGATTTTTTTACTTGGGTGTTTAATCATTTCATTTCAAATGCCATCAGACCCACTTGTTTTTTTTTTGTTTTAAGAGTAGAAATTTGATTTCTAAGTTCCTGCTCAGTAATGGGTGAGTCCAAGGGATTCTAGAAGTCCTTTATTCGTAGTTCTAATATATTACATTTTTCAGTTATATGCTTTTGTTCAGGTCTTGTATTTTTGAGTAATTGATTATAAAGTGATTTAACATGTGTTATCCAATATGTGTTTTGAAAAGCCAATTCTTCTTATTTAGATTTATTAAGAGTGTTCAAGAAATGTGTCTAAAAGTGTTTGAATTTCTTGAGAGTTGATTGCTTTCTGGAACTCCTCTGTGCTGTTTTGGGCCCATCTGTATCGTCTCCTGGTATTAAACAGCTGACTGGTCAGTGTGGGTGCAGCACTGCTAGTCTCTGTCCTATTAATGAACACAGTGATGTGGCTGTGATCAGACAGAGGGGTTAGTAGCTTTACAGTGAATGTACTGAGAGAGAATGTACTGTTATCATGTAATCCACTGTATTGCTAAGAGGTGAGCAAAAGGTGGATCTCCCCAAAGAGTCGCCTCATAACCTACTGTTGACAATGTACAGACCCAGATTTTGACAGAGCTGCAGGAGGTATTTTCCATTCCTGTTTACCTGTGTGTCAGAAGGATATCAGGAAAGAAACGTTTCCTTGTATTAACAGCCCTGTGGACCTCGAGAAATGTGTACTTTGAAAATGATCAGAACATTCTTTGAAAATACAAAACATGCAAAAGGGGTTCGGGTGGAAGAGGACTTTCCAGATCTGGCAGGTTTTATACAGTCTTTACAGTGTTTGAGAAGCAATTTATAGGAGGAAGGTTTTACTGATCTAAACCTGCAACTTAACGATGAAGATAAGAAGA
Source organism: Electrophorus electricus (assembly GCF_041902795.1). Lineage (NCBI taxonomy): Eukaryota > Metazoa > Chordata > Actinopteri > Gymnotiformes > Gymnotidae > Electrophorus > Electrophorus electricus. The sequence goes on along the minus strand of NC_137497.1, from coordinate 18,110,797 downwards.
TTGCTTAAATTTTGTGTCACTTTTTTGTTTAGATTTAATGTTCATTTTCAAAATGAGTGTGTGCGCTGTGGCAACACTTAATGGGGCCAGGGATGTGAATAAAAGAACACAGTTTTTTCAGTTAATCAAATTTAAAGGAAATGATGTAGATTTTGCTCAAGAAACTCATAGTGATAGACAGAATGAAGCAGACTGGCTGAGAGAGTGAGAAGGTAAAGCCTTCCTTAGTCACAATAGCACCATGTCTGGGGGTGTGGCTGTGTCATGTCATGGGGCGTGGCTGTGTCATGTCAGGGGGCGTAGCTGTGTCATGTCAGGGGGCGTGGCTGTGTCATGTCTGGGGGCGTGGCTGTTTCATGTCTGGGGGCGTGGCTCTGCCCCTTCCCAACAGCTGGGTTCCACAATTTGTAATGGAGGATATTGAGGCTCTTAAAGTAAAAAAGAAAAAAAAAAAAAACTAGCCGACCTGCTTGGGGTACAGGCACAGGGGGCTCTGGTGTGTTCTCCTTTTCAGAACGTGACACAGATGTACTCTCTGTCCAAGTTTTTCTTTGGTTTAGAGCATAAACATGGTCAGAGCAGATGGATACATGCCTTGAAGTCTGGTACTGTACTCTCAGATCCTGTGGAGATTCGTAGAAGAGCAGCACAGTTCTAAACTAGGCTGTATACCAGTGAATATAGATCACACCAAGAGATGGAAAATATTTACTTAGATGGTTCTCCTCAGGTAGAAGAAGAGGCTGGAGAGAGAGAGAGAGAGAGAGAGAGAGAGAGAGAGAGAGAGAGAGAGAGAGAGAGCGAGAGAGGCGACCCAGACTCCAGATGGAAAGAGAGAGAGAGAGAGAGAGAGAGAGAGAGAGAGAGAGAGGCGACCTAGACTCCAAATGGAAAGAGAGAGAGAGAGAGAGAGAGAGAGAGAGAGAGAGAGAGAGAGAGAGAGAAAGAAATAGAGGGAGAAGGAGAAAGAGGGTGAGCTGCTTGGGGACCCAAAGTCCAGATGTAGAGAGAGAGAGAGAGAGAGAGAGAGAGAGAGAGAGAGAGAGAGAGAGAGAGAGCCGTACGGGACTACGGATGTAGGGAGAGAGAGGGAGGGGACCAGGACTCCAGATGGAGACTCTCTCCCTCCATTCAGAGTCTGTGTCACAGTGTGGCCCTCCTTCCATCTCTCTCTCTCTCTCTCTCTCTCCCTCCCTCCCTCCATCAGGAGTCTGGGTCCCCGTGTGCATCTCCCTCTCTCTTGCCAAAGCTTTGATAAAGACATTAACACTAACAGCAGATGACAACAACAATATTATAACCGCTTACAATATTAGTAACAACAACAATAATAATAGAACTACAACACACCCAATACCAATACCAATAATAATACCAATAATAATAATAATACCAATAATAATAATACCAATAATAATAATAATACCAATAATAATAATAATACCAATACCAATAATAATAATATCAAAAATAATAATAATAACTATAATAATAATAATAATATCAATAATAATAATATCGATAATAATAATAATAATAACTATAATAATAATAATAATAATAATAATAATAATAATAATAATAATGTCTCTGTGTCTCTGGTATCTGACTCGGTCACTAACTGTCCCTCAGACTGTGGCAGGAGTGAACGTACAGCGCTGCCAGTGTGCTGAACTCTTTATGTTCACCAACCACATACGGCAGCTTCTCCTCATCAGGGAGGTTTTTAAACTCAGGGAATACGTGGCTAATTTTCTTAAAGAATTTAGTTCTAATCTGTCTAAATGTTGTACATTTATTCAGAAAGTGCAGCTTTGTCTGGATCTTATAGTCCTGGTACTGCTGACACAGTCTCTGCTCTTCAGGTAAACAGGACTGTTTATGTCTGCTGGTCTCTATGGCCAGGCGGTGGTCACTGAGTCTGTACTCGGTCAGGGTGGACCTCAGTTTTGGATCAGACAGTGTTCTTAGGTAATCTGCCACGCTGTTATTTTCTGGTCCTCAGCATGTGTAGTCTTAGTGTGTGTTAGTGTAGTGTTAGTGTGTGTTAATGCTGAACTGTATTTCCGGACCAGCT